>NW_024070212.1:110967735-111134554 GCF_014754425.2 Oryx dammah
GTGCTGCCCCCTCTTCGGAGCTCTGGTTTGGCAGGGAGGGGGGTGGTCTCCGTTCCCAGACCCCTGGACCTGGACTCCGTGGGGCTGTCACTGTGCTGCCTGCCCTTTCCTTTGAGGCTCCCCAAGCTGGCTCTGGCCCTGTCTGCCCGGGGCTGGGCATCTTTGGCCTCACCTGCTGTGGCCAGTGTGCTGTCCCTGGCAGGGTGCAGGGCCTCCCTCGTGGCCAGGGCAGGTGACCTCACGCTGCATCGTGCGTAGGGAGGACCGGCAACCATCCCCATATGCGTGTCGTGCTCGGCGGTTGAAGGCTGTCAGGCACCCTGTGTCTCAGGAGCCTCCTGAGCCCTGAGCTGGTGAGGGCGGTTTGTGTAGGAGGCTCTGGGTGGGAACTCCAGGAGGACAGCAGGGCCTGAGCCGGCGGGAGGGGTCCCCGGGGAGTGGCAGGTGAGGGGGTGTAGGCTGAGTGGCAGTGGTGGTGGTTTGAGGGCCACAGTGGACGTCCTGGCGCCTGTCTGGACGGGACTTAGAGCCATGGCAGGTGCTGTCAGGGGCAAGGAGGTGAGCTCGGCGCTGGGGACGTGCTGTTGTGGGTGGAGAGCAGGCGAGGGATCACAGCCTGATTCTTGGGGGCTCAGGTATCGCCACTCAGGGCGGGACCGTGGTCATCGCTGTGAAGGTGGGAGGTGACAGAGGGCTGACGGTCAGGTGTGTTGGCAGGTGGGGGAGGAGCTTTCTGTCAGGTTGGGGAGACCCTCTGGCTGCTGCCTTCTGAGCTCAGCCCTCACACGCTCACTGGACGGGGCCCGCTGATGCCATGTCCTCCCACCCTGTCTCAGTGCCAGCTTGGGGTGCTGCCACTCGGCACAGGGAATGACCTGGCTCGCGTGCTGGGCTGGGGCTCGGCCTGCGATGACGACACCCAGCTCCCACAGATCCTGGAGAAGCTGGAGAGAGCCAGCACCAAGATGCTGGACAGGTGAGTGCGCCGCACGCAGCCCCTCAGCCCGCTGTTCTTAGCTGGGGCCCTGGGAAACCGCAAGCCTTTTGCAGTTACTTGTTAAAAAAGAAAATTCCACCTCTCTGAGCAGGACTCCTTTCTTCTGATGGGCTTTATCTGGCGATCAGACTAGGGAAGCGCTGATGAGCAGAAGGGGTTGGGACTGTGCTCTCGGGTGGCCAGGTCTCACCAGCCAGGCCCGGTCCTCTGGCCCTCAGAGCGGGAGGCGACCCCGCCCCCTGCGGCCACTGCAGCCTCACCTGTCACCCTTCCTCCTCGTCACAGAGTTGAGCCGCCCCGGGTTCCCAGAAGCATTGGAGTTTGGGGTTACTGCCCTCCACGTGTTTAGAAATGCTTGGGCATCCTTCCCGAGCAAGCTGCTCTGAGCGCCGAGCTCCCATGTGAACTCCCAGACCACAGCCCATGGGACTTGAGGAGATGCCCCGTTCTTTCAGAGGGTCCCGCACTGCTGTGAGCAGGTGTAGTCTCAAACACGCTGGGCCACCTCTGCTGTTCCTGCCCCCCACCTCCGGAGACTATGAAACGCCCGGAGCGCTGAGCCAGCTGCCTGCCGAGTGGCTTAGCTGTGCAGAGCCCGCCCAGCGGGTTGTGACATTTGTTCTCAGCTAAGCGAGGAGCCAGCTCGGGACCTGGGGCGGGGGTGGGGGGTGGGGGTCGATACAGGCTGACAGACACAGTTAAAGTTGTCATAGGATCTCGTCCCCCGTGCCGGCCGTGAGACGGGGAGGTGGGGAGGCCTGGGGCCGGAGCCGACCGGCTGAGCCTCTGTGTGTGTGCAGGTGGAGCGTCATGGCCTATGAGACCAAACTGCCCCGGCCGGTCTCCTCCTCCACCGTCACTGAAGACCTGAGCGAGGGCTCCGAGGTATCGCCATGTGCTCGCCCTGGCCCCTCCCTGCTTTGCCTCCCTCGCCCCCCGGCCCCCGCCAGAAATGCCCTGCTCCAGGTTAGCCCCTTGCCGGCGCAGGACCCCCTGAGGTGGGCCCGAGTCCCATGGACTCTGCCCCGTAGGACTCCGGGTCGACCCGCCCGCACTCCGCCCACCCAGGCCCCTCCTCCGTGTCCTGCCCTTGCAGTCAGTCTGTGCTAGTTCGGTGCTGAGCTCTTCTTTCACTTTGTGGTGGGTTTCAGGAGTTAGAGGTTCCCTCAGGGCCCAGACTCTGCTGAGACTGGGCAGCTCAGGTGCACAGCTGTGCTCAGGCCTCCAAGCGAGCCCCTGGCCGAGCAGGCAGAGGGGCTGTGCCAGGGGCTGTCTGCCTGCCCCGAGGGTCAGGGGAGGCCAACCCTGGTCTCCCGGCCACACCTGCCTGGGCTGCCGGGACCTGTCCTGCGAGCAGAGAACGTACAGTTAAGAGCAGGCGCGTACGTGGGCAAACCCTAAAGGTTGACCCTCCGGCCGATAGTAAAGGGCTTGACATGCACGGGGAGAGCCCCCGCTTTTGCAGGCAGGGGTGGGAGGTGAGGAGGGTGATTGACATCCAGGGATGACGGGGGCCTGGCCTGGGCCAGGGTCCCACCCGACAGAAACGTGGGGAACCTCGGCCACAGGCCCGCGCCACTCGGGAGGAGCCGGGGTGCAGGAGTGCAGCCCGGAGCAGTCTGTTAGGATTCTCGGTTTGTCAGCTGTGTGTGAAGGGAGGCGGGCTGGGCCGCGGGCAGGGGTGGCGCTCCTGGCCTGAGAGTGACGGCTGCCTGCCCCCCGTGCTGACTGCAGGTGCGGCAGATTCTCTTCTACGAAGACTCGGTCGCGGCCCACCTCTCCAAGATCCTGACCTCCGACCAGCACTCCGTGGTGATCTCGTCGGCCAAGTGAGCACCTGGCAGCCTGGGGCGCCGGGGGTCCCCATGGGACAGCCCCTCTGAAGCCTCCATCTCCTCCCGCAGAGTGCTCTGTGAGACTGTGAAGGACTTCGTGGCACGGGTTGGGAAGGCCTACGAGAAGACCACCGAGAGCTCGGAGGAGTCGGAGGTCATGGCCAAGAAGGTGGGTCCTGGGCCCTCGGGGGCAGGGGCCGTCGGAGCGGGGCGGCACACCTCCACTCCTGCCTCCATTCCCCGCCCAGTGCTCCGTCCTCAAGGAGAAGCTGGACTCCCTGCTCAAGACCTTGGATGACGAGTCCCAGGCCTCGTCCTCCCTGCCCACGCCGCCCCCCACCATCGCCGAGGAGGCAGAGGATGGGGACGGGGCGGGCGGTGGCTGCGGCTCGGGCTCCACGGGGGCCCGCGCCGTGGGCTCGGCCTGCCCCGCCCGGCCCCAGATATTCCGGCCTCGCGAGCAGCTCATGCTGAGGGCCAACAGCCTGAAGAAGGCCATCCGCCAGATCATAGAGCACACAGAGAAAGGTAGCCGGGCATGGGCCCCAGCCTGGGGGGCAGGGGCGGGCACTCCTGGTGAGAGACAGGGGGCCCACCATGTAGGCCAGAGCCACTCCCAACTGCCTAATGCGGGTCAGCACCCCTTCCTCGGGGCCTGTGCCCGAGAGAGAGACCTTGAGTGGACGCCGGCGCCTTGGGGGCACTCCTGGCTGGTGGAAGGCCCTCCATAGTGCCGGGTGTCAGGGGCTCCACTCCCTGTGAGGGCCTCGCCTGTGGTCACTCTCCAGACCTTGGCCTTGTCCAGTGAGAGGGGGGCTGCCCCCGGGGCTGGGGGGGTCTGTGTCCAGGAGGGAAGGGACCCAGGCCAGAGGTGGTGGATGAAGCCATAGGATGGAAGGAGAGGCTGGGACGGGGTTGGAGGGTGGGTGAGCCGGGGCGGTGGTCAGAAAGGCAAGGGAGCGTGTGTGTCGTGCTGTCCGAGGCAGGCACGGGCCTCAGGTGAGGGGCCCGGGGCCTGAACAGGCAGTAGGCCCTGGTGTCCAGGCCGCGCTGCTGATTCCCCGCGACCGGCTGGTGCAGGGAGAGACACACCTGCCCAGGATTAGAGGCTCACATGGTGCCTCGCTCCTTTTCTCTGACTGCGTTTGCTAAGCTTCAAAGAGAAGGCTGTAAAACCACCTTGACCTGTAAACCTCACCCTGACCCTGAGGTCCCTCCCAGCGAGTTTTTCCCTGTCCTCTGTTTGTCTCTCCTCTCATCACCCTTGGAAACTATCTCGCACCTTTCCCTCTCTCGTTAGACCCATCTCACTGAGCAGATCACCCTGCTCCTTGCGGTGAGACTAGTGAGGTCATGACCTCGCTCCCTGCTCCGGCCTGGGCACGGCTCCCTCCTCTCGGCCCCTCCAGGCTGCACAGACCTTCACTTGTCACTCTCTCCCCGCCCCCATCTCTTCCAGCCTTGGCCCACCTCCCCAGCCTGTTGGCATGAGTGCCCGGGTGCCCCCGTGTGCCAGGGCCGGGGAGACAGAGGGTCGGGTCAGAGCTTCGGGCCTGAGCCTTCGGCCGAGACTAGGGTGAGGGCGGTGAGGCCAGTCCGTGTGCCCTGGTGGCAGCTGTGGGTCAGCTTCCACATGCTCAGCCGCCACCTTGCTTTGCGCAGCTGTGGACGAGCAGAACGCTCAAACCCAGGAGCAGGAGGGCTTCATCCTTGGCCTCTCTGAGTCGGAGAAGAAGGACCTGAAGTCGGACGACAGAGCAGGCCACGGCGAGGGCCACAGCACCTCTAAGGGCCGGAGCCTCCGCAGAGGTACAGGGCCCTCTTGTTTACCGATGCTCGGAAGCGTGATAGGCTTTCTCGTGGTTGCTGTGGCTGTGTGGAGGTGTGAAGAGTCTCGAACTGGCCACCTGTTTGGCGAACTACCTGATGCGTGCGGCTTACCTGCTGCAGGCCCAGCAGGACCCTGAGCTGGGAGGGGCCTTGCTGCTGGGGCCCATGCTTCCCTCCGAACCTCCCTGAACCTCTGGCCCAGCAGGTCCTAACTGAGGGCTTGGGGCCTCCAGGCGGCAGCCGGCCACACAGACTGCCCTCTGGGGACCCTTAGCCACCTGGAACAGCCCCGCCTCTGTGGCCCCCCAGTGTACAGTATTATGAGCCACCAGGAGAGCCTGCCCCGGAGTTTCCTCGCCCCCATTCCCGTGCGGAACTGCCCTCTGCCTGGGCCCAGACCCCGGCCTGACCGTGGTTGGGGCTGGCCCCTCTGCCCCCACTGGGGCCCATGTCTGGGGGGCGTCCGAGCCCCGTGGCCTCTCTCCTTGGCTGACCGCTGCGTGTGGCCGCTGCTTGCCTGGCTTGGCCCGTCCTTGGGCCCCCTCCCTGACAAAGCTTGCTGGAAGCTCAGTGGCCTGTCTCCTGTCCTGTCTGACAGTGTCCAAGTCTCCCTGCGAGAAGCTGATAAGCAAAGGGAGCTTGTCGCCAGGTGGTTCTGCGTCTCTGCCTCCGCAGTCGGGAAGCCGGGATGGCCTGCCAGCGCTGAACACGAAGATCTTGTTCCCGAGTGAGTGTCCCCCGGGTGGGCCAGGCTCCCCAGCCCCTCAGAGCGGCCCACGTGTCTGGGGGGCGGGGGGCCGCAGGCCAGGCGCTAGCCTGCCAGCAGCTGTTGCAGTGCCTGGCGTGGGTCTGTGGGCTCAGCGAGACCAGGTCCCTGCACTCCAGGAGTTCACAAGTCCGTGGGCAGGACAGGTAGAGTTCAGGGTTCTGTCGTGGCTCTGTGAAAAGTGCCCTGGTGTATTACACAGGGCAGACAGCTCCCAGGTCGCTGCCTGGAGTCCCAGGCAGAAGTCGTTGAGGAGGTGATGCCCGAGCTGGGTGCTGAGGGATAAATAGGAGCTGGGCTGAGTGAAAAGGGAGGGCCGGCAGGGGATGGTGGAGAGCCAGTGGTCACCCCGTTGTTCCCAGCTTGACCCACAGCTGGCCACCAGGAGGGTCGGGCTGCCCCTGCCTGCATTGAGCCCACAATCGCATTGTCACGTTAGGGCAGCCCCTGCTACTGCTTCTCGGGGCGGGGGAACACTGTGTTCTCAGTATGGAGGAGTGATCTGAGGGGTTGAAAGCGTTGCGAGGACTCCCATAACTCGCTTCCGGTAGCTTTCTGGGCCTCCTGGGCCAGGCTGAGCACACGCTGCTCATATAAGTGGTTTGGCAGTTTTTAGGTGAGTCAGTTCAGTTCAGTTCAGTTCAGTCACTCAGTCGTGTCCGACTCTGCGACCCCATGAATCACAGCACGCCAGGCCTCCCTTGTCCATCACCATCTCCTGGAGTTCACTCAGACTCATGTCCATCGAGTCCGTGATGCCATCCAGCCATCTCATCCTTGGTCGTCCCCTTCTCCTCCTGCCCCCAATCCCTCCCAGCATCAGAGTCTTTTCCAGTGAGTCAACTCTTCGCATGAGGTGGCCAAAGTACTGGAGTTTCAGCTTTAGCATCATTCCCTCCCAAGAAATCCCAGGGTTGATCTTCAGAATGGACTGGTTGGATCTCCTTGCAGTCCAAGGGACTCTCAAGAGTCTTCTCCAACACCACAGTTCAAAAGCATCAATTCTTCGGTGCTCAGCCTTCTTCACAGTCCAACTCTCACATCCATACATGACCACAGGAAAAACCATAAAATTCTAGAAGTTCTGGGGACAAGAGGATGAGACAGATTTGGTTGATAAGCAGCAAAGATGTTACTGGACAGCATGGTCTGGCAGAATGTCCCAAAGCAGGGCTCTGTCTGAGCTTTACTGTTCATGACATAAGCTTGAAAAGATTGGAGCAGGTATCTGAGGGCTCTGGTCACCTGGAGGATTCTTTGGTGTGCAACTTTTCCTCATGGATTTAGCCTTAAAAGTTGAGTGACTGGCCCAATCCTAAGACTAGTTGCAGCGGAGATCACTTTGGTGGAGTTTCTTGGCTTTAGTGACAGCTGTCTTTATAAACTCTTTTCTAATGGGTCATAGGTTACCACCCAGTATTTATTTTTGTTCTGCCAGTGTGGGTTTAGGAGAGTGGTTTTTGACCTGAGACTATTAATTGTCAAAGTTTGGACATCTTTACGTGGTGTTTTAGAAGTGTCTTATTAGGATAACGTTCTCTGAAGAACGTGATCGTCACCCTCTTGAATCAAGGGCCCCCAGCCAGTGTGGTCTCCTCCCGTTCTCTCCCCAGCAGATGTTCGCGCCGGGATGTCTGGTACGCTGCCTGGAGGCTCAGTCATCAGCCGATTACTAATTAACGCCGATCCCTTTAACTCTGAACCAGAAAACCTGTGAGTATGGGGTAAACCAAGCGGGCATGTTGTTAGCTGAATGCTGGTGTGTAGAAGTCTGACTCGGAAATAACTTGAGAAATTTGTGAGCAGTTGACCAGTTGATCCTTTTCCAGCTACTGTCGGCCAGTAAGGAAAATCCAGAAAGGGTGAGGCTGCAGGGGTGGAGGATGGCTGGAACTTCTGGAAAGGGAGGTGGCCGTGCTCACGCGTTTCTGGCTTCCGAACGTGCTGGCATGCTGAGGCTTCGGCAGGTTCAGAGACTCTGAGATTCAGAGGCCAAGACGGGCTGTGCCGTGTTCTTGGTTGTCCTCTCTGGGGTCCTGGCTGGCCCTGCGTGGGCACCACCTCCTGACCGCATTGCGTCACCTTCCTTGTGGGTCTGCTGCGCCCCGGTCCATGCAGGTCCCAGGCTGGACGCCCCTCCTCGCTCTTCCCGGGAGATGCTGTCCTGGGTTTGGACTCTGCCTGCCGTGGGCCCTGTCCTCTGCCCAGCGTCTAAAGGCAGCACAGGCTTTTGTGCAGCTTGTCCTTGTGTGTATAGAGGCCATTGCGGGACACGTGGCCTTTTGAAGGCCCTAGGTTTCCCTTTCAGCCAGCTGATAGCAGGTTCTGGGCAGCCAGGGCTGGTGGCAGGGGATGGAAGAGTGCCCACACGTGTGTCTGGTGTGGTGAGCAGAGTTAGTGCGGCCGCTGTCAGGAGAGTCGGGCGTGGCCTCCAAACCCAGAGTTTCCATGTGGCTCGGCAGGTCCCTTCCTGGGGTGACTCCCAGGAAAAGCGAAACAGAGACACAGCCACACCGAAGCGTGGGTGCGCGTGTCCACAAGTCAGGGCTCAAAAGTGAAACAGCCCAGATGGGCTGTTGCTGGCTGAGGTGCCGCACTGGACTAGCCCGGTGCCCATGGCGTACAGGCGCGCTCGGTGACGGGGACAGATGCTGCGCGCATGTCAGTCCGTTCCTGGGAGCCGTCCGGACCTGCAGCACCACAGGGCAGGAAGCCGGCAATGCTTCTGGGGCCCACGGCTCACGGGTGCGGGCTTCATTTTGGGGACGAGCTGCTCTGACGTTGGTTGTAGTGACTGTGAGTCCATGCAAGGCATTATTGGGTTGGGCCTTTTAAATGGGTAGATTTTATGATGTGTGAATTGCCTCTTGGTCACACTGTCCCCTGCCTTCCAAAAGCTAAGTTTTGTCCTCAGGAAGAAACACTCAGAGGCCGGTCCGCAGGGCTGTTCTAATTGGCCTGAACCCCTCTTCGCAGAGAGTATTACACGGAGAAGTGTGTCATGAACAATTACTTCGGCATCGGCCTGGACGCGAAGATCTCCCTGGACTTTAATAACAAGCGTGACGAGCACCCAGAGAAGTGCAGGTGGGTGCGGCCCCCGTGCATGCCTGTCCTGACGTGGGCTCTGGGTTCCCCCTCTGGCCGTGGGGTTATTTCTGGAGCGCGGAGCACTTGGGCAGAGCCCAGACCCGGAGCCTGAGCGCCTCACTCTAAGGCAGGCGCGCCTGTCCATGTATTGTGGCCACAGCAGCGGGCAGCCACGGGTTGCCTGCAGGAGGGGTCAGGGTTCGCCCACCTCTCAGGCTCTCGAGCAGGGGCAGCCCCGAGGGGTGCTCAGGCTCTCCCCCTAAATCACCATGTGCTTGCTCCCCCCAGCCGAGGGAGGAGGGCGAGTGGTGTCTCCCTCCCCACGGTGGCCATCAGCTGGCGGGGGACCATTAGAGGAGCTGGTGTGGAATCTGGGGGAGAATAGCCGTCGATGCAGAGGAAAACCAGAACCAGTCATGAGAACTCGAAACCCTGGGAGCCCTGGGGCTCAAGTGTTGGAAACAGGCTCAGACGTGCCCAGGGGCTCCCCGACCACCCAGTGCATAATGGAGCCCCCATCACGTGAAAAGGCCCTCGTCAGTGCAGACAGCTGGAGAGGCATTATTGGAATGTGTGTCGTTTAGCAGAACAAAGCAGGTGAAGGAGCAAGGCCTCATAGAGCATGGTTTTTAGAACCTGGGAATCCTGACATAACCTTGCCTGAGTTTGCATGTTTGAGAAGACCTACTGAGAAGCTGCCATTTCTACAAATCTAGTCTGAAGAAGTAGGGGAAGGTTGGCAAAGGGGCGTTTTACCAAGGGCCACAGCCGGGCGCGCTACAGAGCCCGGGAGTGTGGGCAGGAGGTGACCCATCAGAGGTGTTGATTCAGCGACCGCTGTGGGAGGTGCCCCGATGTGGTCATTCATGCTCAGGACCCGGGGCGGCGCCCTCCACGGAGGTGAAGCGCAGGTTTCCACTGTCTCAGCTGTAAGTCAGGTTCCTGGGAAGGACTGGGAACACACGCTGGAGCGTTTCCCAGCAGCGCTGACACGCAGGAATTACGAGTGCACCTCTGTGCTTCCCTGCACTTCCCAAGTTTGACTCCGTGGGAAAGAGCCTGCTGCTGGGAAAGACTGAAGGCAGGAGGAGAAGGGGGCGACAGAGGATGAGACGGTCTGATGGCATCACCGACTCAGTGGACATGAGTTTGTGCAAACTCCAGGAGATGGTGAAGGACAGGGAAGCCTGGCGGGCTGCAGTCTGTGGGGTCAGAGTCAGACGTGACTGAGAGACTGAACAACAAACGTAATTTTATAGCTAGAAAAAGTAATTTGCACATTTTTCGTGAGGCTCTGTGATGTCTTACCTTTCAGGATAGGCTTACTTCTTGGGAGCATTAGTTTTGAAAAGTAGAATTTCGCGCCTCTCTTCGCTTGTCTCCCACGGGTGTGTCACAGGCGCGCCCCCCCCTTGCCTCGCACGGTCGCTGCGGGGCACGCGCGCCTGGTGTGACACTGCCGGCTGGCCGTGTGCTTTCCTCCCCAGGAGTCGGACCAAGAACATGATGTGGTACGGAGTCCTGGGCACCAGAGAGCTGCTGCACAGAACCTACAAGAACCTGGAGCAGAAGGTCCTACTGGAGGTGCGTGGGCGACACCCCCAGCCCTGCCCCTGAGCAGCGCGGCCCGCAGTGGGCACCGGGGAGGACGCCCCGCCTGACACCTGCTCTCTCTCCTCTCCTCTCCCGCGTCCCCCCCCGCAGTGCGACGGGCGCCCCATCCCCCTCCCCAGTCTGCAGGGAATTGCAGTCCTCAACATCCCCAGCTACGCCGGAGGGACCAACTTCTGGGGGGGCACCAAGGAGGATGATGTACGTACGGGGTTTCCGGGTGGCACGGGGCTGGGCGGGGGATGATAGAGTGGCCAGAAAGGTGGCCCCTCTGGGAGCTGAGGCGGAGCCTCCCACTCGGGGTGCTGTGTGGACGGGCCGGGGGCCGGACGGGGCAGTGCCCTCGTGCTGGCCGCAGGGGTGCAGTGGAGAGTGAGACAGCCCCCCAGCCCCCAGTAGGGCAGGTGTGGTCACAGGTGTGGCCTGGAGTCTGGGTCAGACCTGCCCTGGGGGTCATCTGGGAAGGCGTCCAGCGGGAGGGGAAATCTTGCATGGAGGCCTGAGGCTGTCTTGGGGTTGGACAGGTCAGGTCGCTGTCGGGGAGGGGGCATGCTCTCCGATGGCATGCACCCTGGGCGGAGCACAGAGAGGTCTGAGGAGCCAGGGAGGAGTTTGGGATTTATGCTGCGGGGCCACAGACGGGTGTTAACCGGGGCCCTCCCTTAGTGCACGGCAGCTGATGGGACAGCTAATGCAGACTGCCCTCGTGGCCCGTGCTGGTCCCGCTTGTCAGCACGGTGCCCAGGGTCACAGCCCTCGTGAGACCCTGGAGGAATGTACCGGTGTCAGCCTCGTTTCACAGAAGCGGGAACCCAGGAAGAGAGGCAGTCATGTGCCCTAGGCCCCGCGTGTGTGAGGGGCAGGCAGGCCTGCCACCGATCCAGGCTGCTGCCTTCCGGGTCTGGAGTGGAGGCCCCTCCACAGCGTGCCCCCAGCAGCTCCCTGTTGTGGGCCCGTCTGGCTTTTAGCACTCGATCCAGGCCGCTGCCTTTCCGGGTCTGGAGTGGAGACCCTTCCTCAGTGTGCCCCCAGCAGCTCCCTGTCGTGGGCCCGTCTGGCTTTCAGCACAGCAGTCCCCAGAGAGAGGCAGCTGTGTGTGTGGGGTTGGGGGTGGGGGGGTCTTCAGGCCAGGAGCAGAGGTCAGCTCTGACGCCAGCCCTTGCAGACCTTCACAGCCCCATCATTTGACGACAAGATCTTGGAGGTGGTCGCGGTGTTCGGCAGCATGCAGATGGCCGTCTCCCGGGTCATAAAGCTGCAACATCACCGGATTGCCCAGGTACTGGCCGCGGTCCTGGAGGCGGGAGGGGCCTGGCCCAGACCCGTGCTCCCGAGGCAGGGGGGCATCTGCGTGCAGAGCGGCCTCCCGGGCCAGAGCCCATTCTTGTCTGCTGTGTTTGACCTCTGAAAAATGCTTTCCAAACCTGGGCTGGCTTGCTCCCCAGAACCCCCCTGGCCCTCTGTGGGGTCTCCTCCTGCTGTGGTGGGGTGAGCCGAGGTGGGCCTGGCTGCCTGTGGCCCGGCCCTGCTGCTCTCAGGAGCCTCAGCCCGAGTCCAGGAGCGAGGCCGAGTGTGTGTCCACTGGCCTTTCTGAGGCCCGGCTCAGGGGAGACGGGGCGGGTCCCCCTTGGGAGGTTCTGGTGACGGGCTGGGAAGGGTCTGTCTGTCTGGGCAGTGGGGAGGGCCATGTTTTTTGCACAGAGACGGGTGCTCATGCTGCCTTGAGCCCCAGTCCCTTCTGTCCCACCATGGGCTGCATGGATGTCACAGTTTTAATCGTTCATCAACATTTTCTGTTGAAAAGAGGAGCCCTTGGTGGGAATTGGCCCCGTTCCGGGTGTGTCCCCATGTGCCCAGGGACCCAACAGCTCTGGGTGGTTGCGTGACCCCGCCCGAGGCCTGGTGCTGGCTTCTGAGCACCGAGTTCCCCACAGGGCGGTAGTCAGGGACGCGGGGTGCCCCGGGTGCAGGGCGGCGGGGCGGGGCTCCAGGAGCTGTGCCCCAGGCGGGGGTGCCCTGAGCCCGGAAGCCCTGGAGGTCAGCGAGGTGCTCCAGCGCCCGGTGTGTTTGCAGTGTCGCACAGTGAAGATCTCCATCCTGGGCGACGAGGGCGTGCCCGTGCAGGTGGACGGCGAGGCCTGGGTCCAGCCCCCGGGGTACATCCGCATTGTCCACAAGAACCGTGCGCAGACCCTCACCAGGGACCGGGTAAGACGGCCCCCATCCCGGGGGACCTGGTGCCTGAGCGCTCGGTTCCAGGAATTGACGCAGTTCTCCCCCAGATTAAGTGAGCGGGCCTGGGGTTCCTAGGACCGTGCCCTCTTCCCCAGAGTAAACAGGCATCTGCGTCCCCGTTCGGGACTGTTCACGAGTGTCCAGCAGCGTTGGCTGTTGGACGTGCGCTTGTGCCAGCGTGTGTAACCCTGGTTCTGTGTCCTAGGCCTTCGAGAACACCCTCAAGTCCTGGGAGGACAAGCAGAAGTGCGAGCTGCCCCGGGCCCCGTCTTTCTCCCTGCACCCGGGGATCCTGTCCGAGGAGGAGGCCACCCAGATGGACCAGTTTGGGCAGGCGGCGGGTGCCCTCATCCACAGGTGGGCGCCCCCTCCTTCCGCGGTCAGCTCCCCCAGCGAGGCCCCAGATCGGCGCGGGGCCGCGGGCATCGAGACACTCCTCCTGCGTGTTCCGTGCCGTCTCCTCCGTCACGGGGCCTGGCCAGCCAAGCTCTGCTCACCCTGCACTTTGTGGTTGTCACTGATGGTCTTGTAGACATTACTTGGGGCTTAAGGACATGCGAGCCTCAAACCCACAGGCGTTTTCAGGGCCAGCTACATGGACTGTAAAGCCGTCCTGGATTCCTAAGAACAGTCCACTTACTGCCTCCTTCACTTGATGCCGAAGAGCAGGCTTGCGGTTAGGAAGCAAACCTTGTAAATATTAAAGGAAAAAAAAGCAGCCAAAGGTGCTTCCTTCTCCTCTCAGCCCCCAGAGCCACAGTGGACCTTCCCGCACGGCGGTCACTGCTCTGCCTGCTGCCCGGCCCCCGCCGTGTCCAGCCCCCTCACTTCGGCACGGTCGCAGCAGCCTGGTGGCCTGTGCCTGCAGCTGTCACATTCCTGGACCCCCCGGCCGCCTTGGCTCTGTCTTTGGACCCTATTCCCCTCCCCGCCCCCCTCCTGAGGCTGCATGCAGGTGTGGTGCTCCCCCCAACGGGCCTCTCCTCCCTTCCTGGCTCTCTCCTCCTCTGCTTCCTACTCTGGAGGTTTCACAAGACCTCCATCCTCTTTGGGGGCACTCACCTCCTTGGGTGAGTCTCCGGAAAAGCTCGGAAGTTTGTCGTCAGATCTCCCGGTTAAGGCCTCCCCTGCCGTCGGTCAGGAGGTGACGGGCCTGCCACCGTGTCTGTCTCTCCAGCATCCGGGAGCTAGCACAGTCCCACCAGGACGTGGAGCAGGAGCTCGCCCACGCTGTCAACGCCAGCTCCAAGTCCATGGACCGAGTGTACGGCAAGCCCAGAGCCACAGAGGTGCCTGCGCCCTCCTGCCCCCACCCCCTGCCCCCGCCAGCCCTTGGGCCGTCTCCATGGTTCTGTTCTGGTTCCTCTCAGGGGCTGAGCTGCAGCCTCGTCCTGGAGATGGTGAATAACGTCCGAGCCCTGCGCAGCGAGACAGAGCTGCTGCTCGCAGGCAGGCTGGCCCTGGTAAGCTGGGGGTCCGACCCGCGGCACACACATAGGCAGCACGGCTCTGTGCGGGGCTCCCGACCGTGAGGGTTCCTCAGAGGGCCCTGCCCTGACCCTGCAATGATGCTCAGACCCTCTGGCCCATCTCGCCACATCCACTCCAGGGTGTCAGGGCCTCACTGTGTCGTGCACAGCCCTCTGTCCTCAGGGCCTACGGGTATGCGGACGCCTCTGACCTTGTCCCCAGCACTCAGACCCGGCCGCCCCTCCTCACTCAGCCCCGGGGAGGCACTCAGCTGGACTTCTGTCAAATTGCAGAAGCCAGAACAGGGCAGACCTCAGAGTGCCCGGCCAGCCTTCTTGTAAGAAACGAAGATGTGGAAGGTCAGGGAGGTGAAGTCACTGCAGAATTGCCCCAGGAGTCCAGTCCGTACTCTACTCTCATTCCAAGCTTCCACGCTGTCCTGACGTTCACGCAGCCGCCTCTGCACCCCACATGCTTTCTGCGCTCTGGTGCAGGCGGTCTGGTCTCCCCTTGAGAGAGGGTCCCAAGGAAGCTGATGCAGGTGACCTGTGAGCCCTGCCTATGCGATTTTCAGGCGAGCTTGGTTTGCCCCATTGCTTATGAGAGGAGAGTTTAATTCTCTCGCTTGGCGCTACTTACAAGCGGAGGTTCTGAGTTTGGCCCTTGAGGATTGCTCTGTGACTCCGTTTCCTGGCAAGCTTTTAGAAGAGCTTTCTGAGAGTGGCCTGGGCCTGGGCAGGCTCTCTGTCTGCGTGGGCCCTGCGGCCCCGCCCTGCTGGTAACCGCTGTGTCTCCTCCTTCCGTCTCTCTGTCCCTGGAGCAGCAGTTGGATCCCCCTCAGAAGGAG
This sequence comes from Oryx dammah, assembly GCF_014754425.2. Lineage (NCBI taxonomy): Eukaryota > Metazoa > Chordata > Mammalia > Artiodactyla > Bovidae > Oryx > Oryx dammah. The sequence continues at coordinate 110,982,417 of NW_024070212.1, forward strand.
CGGCTCACGGCTGCCCTCACCGAGATGGACCAACAGCTCAGGAAGCTGGCGGACACGCCCTGGCTGTGCCAGCCCGTGGAGCCTGGTGACGAAGAGGTATGTGGGTCTCGGGCTTCAGCACGGTGTCCCTGGACATGGGGCTGCCCCTTCTGTGCCCAAGTCCCTGTGTGGCTTCGGGGTGAAGATGGTGTTGGTCCTGCAGCCCCTGATCTGACCCCCGGTAAACACGCGTCTCTGTTGAAATGCCTTCAGGGCATGGAGGCCCACTTTGGCAGGTAGGAACGATCTGGGAACTGCTGTCGAGAATGACCCTGGACTACTGGGACACTGTTGCCCTCAGAAACAGAACTGTGGGATGGCCAGGGGCCAGGTAGAGAGAAGGCCGAGCCTGACCCCACTGTGCTCCCCCAGCGTGGAGGCACGCTGCCAGGCTGACCTGCGGATTGCTGGGCGTCTGTCGGCAGGGTCGGGGCGCCGTGTTCCACTCCCGGTCACACTTGTCTGTTACGTGTGTTTAGGGAGCTCAGCTTGCATGGGCCTTACAGCTGAGATATCGGGGGCCTGGGTGCGCCCCGGGGCCGTGCCTCCTGCAGCAGGCGAGGTGGCCGCGGGCCCAGGAGAGGTGCTCGCTGGGTGTGGTTTGGGGGCAACACCTGGACGGAGGCCAGCCCGAGAGGCTGTCCTCCCTAGGGTAGAGCAGGGGTGGCAGGAGAGAGTTCACATGGTGAAGGACGGCTGGGCACCGAACACTTGGCCCCCTGCTGTGGGCTTCGCTTGTTAGAACCGTGGGCCAAGGCACGGGCCAGCAGTGCAGAGCTCCTCACACACGTGCAGGCATCTTGTTGACAAGGGCACACCCCGCGTGGAAAACTGACCAGGGCCTCTCAGCTGAGAAGCACAACTCGGCAGCGTAAGGATGAGGACTCTGGTTTAGAGGGCCCGGCCAGCCTTGTCAAAATGTGTTAAATAGTTAGCTATAAATATGATAAAAGTTCCAAAGAAAATACGCAGCTGCAGCCTAGCCTGTGATTCGTGCAGTATGGGCAGTGGCGGGGGGAGCAGGGAAGGAGGGCTTGGACAGAGGAGGGAGAGTGCTTTAAATGCCTTCTCCCGTGGTGGAAGGAGGAGAAAGACGCTCTTGACATTAATAATTTGAGGAAGGTCAGCAGTTCTGTTTTAAAAACCTAAAAATAGTTTTAAAGGGGTGTGTGTGTATGTTAGTTGCTCAGTCGTGTCTGACTCTTTGCGACCCTGTGGACTGCAGCCCGCCAGGCTCCTCTGTCCATGGGATTCTCCAGGCAAGAACACTGGAATGGGTTGCCATTGTCTTCTCCAAGTTTTAAAGGTAGTTTCTGGTAAAATTGAAAAGATTTATGTCTTTCTGAATCACTACAAAACACAAAAACAAAACATCATCCCTCTTGTAAAAGAAGATAAAGGAACTAGTAAAGATGGAGCTAACAGCATAAAAATAGAAAATAATCTATCTTCTCCTTTTAAAAGCAAATTATTCTTTAGATTGTGTTAAAAAAAAATCTGACCAAATACTGATCACAGGAACCCAGTTTTCTCTTCTGTATACTCAATGAAAAATTATGACCCAGAAAGAGTAAAAATAAAGCAGTTTCAAGAAAATGATAAACAATGCAAGGTAACAATATTAATATAAAAATAGAATTGCATACCTAAGGCAAAAAGTGATAGAAGATCACTTTATTTTGGTAAAAACTAACAATCATATTGTTATATACCACATAATTCTGAAATAAACTCTGATTAAAGTAATGATAAAATCATATGCTAATATAGCATTTACATGAGTTAAAGTATGTTGTTTATTTGCCAATGGATGAAATTTTTTCCTAATACTTCTTTTTGTTATTTTAACTTAATTTCACTGTTCAAAGGCAGTTGTTTGTATATAACCAGTCCTTTGAAATTTATTGACACTAACTTTATGGCCCAACAGATCGTCAGTTTTTACAAATGTTCCTTGTATGCAGTTGTATTTTTTACATCATTAAGCCCTCACTGTGGTATTTTTGTTTGTTTTTTTCCTTTTTTGTTTTTGCTTTTGTGTCTTCTCGATCTGTCAGTCAGTCACTGTGAACACTCTGACCGTGAATGTAGACGTCTTGTGTTTTGTGTGGTTTTGTGTATTTTTGCCTTATGCATTTTGAGGCTATGTTATTGGGTGCATTTAGGGTTTTATCATTATAACAGGACCTTTACTAATTCTTTTTATTTTCAAGCCTACTTGTTTGACATATTCTTTTTCATACTTTACTTTCAAACTTCATTTGGAGTGTCTTTCTTATAGGCAGCATTGCTAAATTTGGGTTTTTATTCAGTGTTGTACTATTTTAATACAAGAGTCCAGTCTGTTTACATTTACTGTGATTACCATATTTAGACGCATTTTCCCCGTCTTTTGTGCTGTTTGTCTCACTCTTTGTTTCCTTTCTCCTTTTTGATTGATGAGTCTCTCCTTCCCACAGTTCTGTTTATCCCCTCTACCAGTTTGGAAATATGTGCTCTTCTGCATGTTCTTTTAGTGATTACCCCCCAAATTTTAATCTTAATTGATGTACATAAAATGTGTCAAGCTAAAACTTCTTGAAATAATAGGAAATGTCAGAAACCCAATTTGGTAGTGTGACTTCTCACTGTCAGTCCCTGATTAATCATGGTGAAAGTAACCACATCGCAACATCTGAACAAAGAAAGTTGATAGAATGTGTGTATGTGGAATTTATATACAAATATGTATTGTGCTTCTTTATAGAGAGGATTTTATGCTCTGTAAAGGGGGACTCTGCTTTTTTTTCTGTTGTCCATGCTGCTGCTGCTGCTAAGTCACTTCAGTCGTGTCCGACTCTGTGCCACCCCATAGACGGCAGCCCACCAGGCTCCCCCGTCCCTGGGATTCTCCAGGCAAGAACACTGGAGTGGGTCGCCATCTTCTTCTCCAGTGCATGAAAGTGAAAAGTGAAAGGGAAGTCGCTTAGTCGTGTCCGACTCTTTGCGACCCCATGGACCGCAGCCTACCAGGCTCCTCTGTCCATGGGGTTTTCCAGGCAAGAGTACTGGAGTGGGGTGCCATCACCTTCTCTACCTGTTGACAATAGGACATTTAAAAAATCTGTTGGTATTCCAGACTGGCTCGTCCCATCCATGCAAGGGGCAGAGAGGTGAAGTATGAAGGGCAACAGGAACTGTGAATGGGGAGCTGCCACAATTCTACTGATAAAGATCGGAAAGTCACTTATCTGAGAAGGAAAAACAGTGGTGGATCTTTGAGTTGGTTCTTTGAAATGAAAGCAAAATAAACCGCCCTCTGGCAAATATCATCTGGGGGAAAGGGAACAAAGCGCAGTGATAAGGGGACTAGAGCAGCGGGTGTGTCAGTCAGTCAAGTTCCAGCGCCCATGAAGGAATGCCAGTGAGTCTCAGCATCTCAATACGCCTCTTGATTTTTCAGAAAAAAATTTAAATTACACAAATTTAAATCTCAAGATATTTTAGAAAGAATAGCCACAGAACAACTTGAAAAAGTAAATTTTATTTCCAAAGGAAAAATTTGTCAAGGACTATGTAATTTCCGTATATAAGAAAGTGTCAAAGCTAGAAAAAGGTGGACGTTATCTCAGTTCATTTTTTTTTTAAATTGTGGTAAGAAAGACACGCAAATTACATCATTATCATTTTTAGTGTACAGTTCAAGTAGTGTTGAGTATATTCACGTTAGGAAACAGATCTCCAGAACTTTCAAACATTTTCCTTTCTTAAAAACCAGCACATTGGATTCCAAAATTGAATATTATCAGTAGATCCGTAAAAGTTCTTTCTTAAAATTACTGATGAAAGAATTCTCTATAAAAGAATTCTAGCCGGGATGTGTAGAGTTAAAGGGCCGTTTTGTGTTGGGAGGTGGCCAGGGAGACACCCTGTCCTCCATGCAGACGCCTGGTCTCTGCAGGTGAAGGGACAGGAGACGTGGAGCCCAGGAGCTGGGTGTCCCCTGTGCACCCTGCTAGGGCCTCGATTCAGACAGACTCACCGTGAAGATGCACCTTTGGAACAGTTGGGAAGATGTGATGGAAATGAGTTCATTAGAGCTGAGTGAATGGTGTCAGCTGTGGCAGTGGTGCCATGATTATGCTTTGGAAAGAGTAGCGTCGTCGTTTAGGCTTGTGTGCTGAAGTATTTCTCCCGGCAGTCTTGATTCCAGCTTGTGCTTCTTCCAGCCCAACATTTCTCATGATGTACTCTGCATAGAAGTTAAATAACTGGTGTTTATAAGTTAATAAAGGGTGACGATATACAGCCTTGATGTACTCCTTTTCCTATTTGGAACCAGTCTGTTGTTCCATGTCCAGTTCTAACTGTTGCTTCCTGACCTGCATACAGGTTTCTGAATAGGCAGGTCAGATGGTCTGGTATTCACCAGCCTTATGGCAGAAAGTGAAGAGGAGCTAAAGAGCCTCTTGATGAAAGTGAAAGAGGAGAGTGAAAAGGTTGGCTTAAAGCTCAACATTCAGAAAACTAAGATCATGGCATCTGGTCCCATCACTTCATGGGAAGTAGGTGGGGAAACAGTGGAAGTAGTGTCAGACTTTATTTTTTGGGGCTCCAGAATCACTGCAGATGGTGACTGCAGCCATGAAATTAAAAGACACTTACTCCTTGGAAGGAAAGTTATAACCAACCTAGACAGCATATTAAAAAGCAGTGACATTACTTTGCCAACAAAGGTCCATCTAGTCAAGGCTGTGGTTTTTCCAGTGGTCATGTATGGATGTGAGAGTTGGACTGTGAAGAAAGCTGAGTGCCGAAGAATTGATGCTTTTGAACTGTGGTGTTGCAGAAGACTCTTGAGAGTCCCTTGGACTGCAAGGAGGTCCAACCAGTCCATTCTGAAGGAGATTAGCCCTGGGATTTCTTTGGAAGGAATGTTGCTAAAGCTGAAACTCCCAATACTTTGGCTACCTCATGAGAAGAGTTGACTCATTGGAAAAGACTCTGATGCTGGGAGGGATTGGGGGCAGGAGGAGAAGGGGACGACTGAGGATGAGATGGCTGGATGGCATCACCGATTGAATAGACGTGAGTCTGAGTGAACTCTGGGAGTTGGTGATGGACAGGGAGGCCTGGCGTGCTGAGATTCATGGGGTCGCAAAGAGCTGGACATGACTGAGTGACTGAACTGACTGACTGACTGAAGTATTTATGAGTGGAATAATTTGATGTCTGAAATTTGCTTTTCAAAAGCATAAAAAGGTGGAGATTAAATAACAGGTGGATAATCAGCCTCATTCTACTAGTCTCCTTGTCCTACCAATGGAAGAAAATACTCACATTTTTAAAGGTTGGAAGTAAATTTAATAAAACCCATGTTTGCCTTAAGAACAAGAAGTTAGAGAGTCAGGAATAGGATTTTGTTTGGATTGTGGAGAATAGCTGCCTCCCACCTGTCCTGCAGGAAGCCACTGAGGCGCAAGGGGACGCTTATCTTGGGACAGGAGAGCCCACAGCTGTGGCGGTCCCCTGAGGGCTAGAGGTCTTCTGTGGGGCAGCCGTGTTAGAATGGATGCATGATCATTTTGCCAAGTGTAAAAAATGTGTAGAAATAAGTTTCTTGAATAGCTCACAATTGTTGACTAGAAAATGTCATCGTACGAGGTCTCTTTCCTAGTAGAAACCTTATAAAATATAAAGTTTGTGTGAAGTAGCATGAGACGCCTTTGGTAAGAAGCCCACGAAGATGACCACGCAGGGGTGTGGTGAAGCTGCAGGGTCGTGGCAGGCCGGGTGCGAAGGTGGTTATGTCCAGCTCTAGCCAGCGTGGGTGCGATTCCAGGGAAAAGCCCAGTGGTGATTTTTCAGTGTGACCAAACGTCCGTGTCAGATCTGCAACTGCGTCCTAGAGTTGCACAGTTGACCACGCCGGGCTCTGTGTGCACGTAGGTAGATGCTGTGGGTACTCAGGTAGGTGCTGCGGGGATGCAGGTAGAGACTAGGGACGCAGGCAGACACCGTGGGGACGCAGGCAGACACCAGGGACGCAGGCAGACACCGCGGGGACACAGGCAGACACTGGGGACGCAGTAGACACCGGGGGATGCAGGTAGACAGGACCTTCCCGTCTCCTGTGCAGGCAGACACCGCGGGGATGCAGGTAGACAGGACCTTGAGGCAGAATCCAGGCCGACAGGGCCAGGGAGAAATTGGCACACCTGAAAAACAAGGAAATTTCTTTTGTGACTATGTTTATACAGATGACCGACACAGGTACGTGTCTGTGAGTGCACAGGAATTTTTACTGGCAGAGACCCGGGCTGTAGCTTCTGGGAGAACCAACAGAGGCCGTCCACAGACCCAGGGGGAAGGGGCTGCGATGGCTCCGCCGTGCCCTGGGCTGTGCTGTGGGGAGGCAGCCACCCAGCCGGCACCCTATCCCCTGTCCCTCTGACTCCCCTCCCTCCTTGATTCTGCCTCGGGGAGCAGGTGGCGAGGAGAGTGCAGGAAAAGCTTCATTTAGAAGGATACTCCTGACCCTGACTAGCCTGCTGGCGCAGCGCTGCTAGGTCAGTGGATAACTTACTAGTCTTGATGTAATAGTCTTGATATTTAAGTGAAATATACAAAGCTGTTCAATCACATGATGAATAAACGTTACAAAATGGAAAAAAAAGCCAGAATATGAAAATGGATGCTTATCTCTGCGAAACTGCTTTTAAAAAGCATTAGAAATGAGGATCGGTCCAAGTCTGAAACTCAAGGAGAAGGACGAGGACAGGCCTTTTTGCGGCGGGGGCGAGGCCTGGGCAAACGGTCTGACTCGCTCCATTTCCCCCTCCCCCACAGAACGTGATGCTGGATCTTTCCAAGCGCAGCCGCAGCGGTAAATTCCGCCTGGTGACCAAGTTCAAGAAGGAGAAGAACAACAAGAACAGAGCAGCACGCTGCAGCCTGGGCGCCCCGGGTACCTGCCCCCTGTCCTTCCCCTGGTCACCCTGGGGCCCTGGCGTGCACTGCCACACCCTGGCGTGGCGACCCGTGCCACTCCCTGCCCTGACCCTGCTCCTGTGCAGATGCTGGGGCACAGGCTCCAAGCTGCCTGCCTGCGCTCGATGGGGGTGTGAGGTAGGGAGGAGACCGCAGAGGTGACAAGACACCCAGAGACACGCTGGATCCTGTGCCTGCTTCCTTGAGGGGCTGCCTGGCCCCCATTAATCAGTCCATTGATCATGGCCCTGCCCTGGGAGCCTGGGCCCTCATCGTCACGGGCTAAGAAATCAACGGAAAATGACCCTAAGCGATGCTTCTCTCCTTGGGCCACTGAATCGGGGCTTAGAATCTCCATACGAAGTGTTGGCCCTGAGCACGGCCCAGGCTCCCAGGTGCTGGGCAGCCCCAAGCCTGGATTCAAGGTGGGGGCATTTGCTGCCAGTGAAGGTAGCTCCTTTTGATTTTTCTTCGCGTGTTGGTCCAGAAATTGGGTTCTTTAAATCATGGTGGCTCTGACTCCATGTAATCTCTGCGAGTCTCCGTTCTTGCTGCAGGCCGGAAGTGCACAGATCCCTCTTGAAGGGCGAGGGGATCTGGCCTCAGCTGCGGGCAGGCCCAGCTGTCCCTCCTGGGGCGAGGCGGCCGGCCCCGGCAGGAACAGACACCAGCTGGCCTTGCTCACGCCCCTCTGAGGGTGGTGGCCCACCTCCTTTCTGCACCGGCCTGGGATGGTGCCTGGGGCCGGGTGTTGGGTGCTTGCTGCTGGGGCTACTTGGGGTGCTTGTGGCCGGGGAATGTTGGGGTACCTGCTGCTGGGGGTGCTTGTGGCTGGGGAATGTTGAGGTGCCTGCTGCCAGGGCTGCTGGAGGTGCTTGTGGCCGGGGAATGTTGGGGTGCTGGCCGCTGCCTGCCTGGCACTGGGCTCTGGGCACTCACTGCGCCCGCGCTTTCCCGTCTCTGACAGTGCACCTCTGGGGCACAGAGGAGGTGGCTGCCTGGTTGGAGCACCTCAGTCTCTGTGAGTATAAGGACATCTTCACGCGGCACGACATCCGGGGCTCCGAGCTCCTGCACCTGGAGCGGAGGGACCTCAAGGTACTTGCACACGCCTCCTGGGCAGGCACACTGTGCTCCCTGCGGCCCTGGGGTCCCCCCAAGACCTGGCCGCGCCCCAGGGCCAGCAGTCTCCTCACTGTTCTTCTCAGGCAGCGGGGCAACGATGTAGAGGGGTGGGGGGTGACAGGTGGCGGCCCCTGGGCTGTGGTGTCTCAGCCGTCGCAGCCAGAGCCAGGGCAGACTCCGCAGGGAGCCGCGCGCTCAGCCTCGCTGCGAGGTGAATCACGTCGGGGAGAAGGGGGAGCTGGTGTCTGGGGTTCCCTCCCCAGCTGCCCGCTGGCCGGCGTGGAGCGCCTGGCCCCGGCTCGGGGAGGGCAGCTCGGGCCCCTCTGGGCACACCCCAGGAGGCTGCGAGGGCACCTGGACGGGGCCGCGCGGCTGGCCTGCCTCCAGGCACTACCAGGGTGCCCAGCACTTGCTCGGGGTGCCCTGGACTCAGTCCAGGGAACCAGGCGAGGCGCGCGCCCGCGGGTGGTGGTTTGGGGTCACCAGTCATCGCGGCCTCACCCCCTCGCGCCCCCTCCCTCGGTGGGGCCGCGGGGCGCCCGGGCCTGAGCGCCGCCCTCTCCCCGCAGGACCTCGGCGTGACCAAGGTGGGCCACATGAAGCGGATCCTGTGCGGCATCAAGGAGCTGAGCCGCGGCGCCGCCGCCGCCGAGGCCTAGCCTCCGCCTTCTCTGCCTGCGTCCCCCGCGCCCCCCGCGACTGAGCCCGCTCGGCGGCCCCTCATGGTGCTACTTCCGCCGCTCGGCCCGGCCCGGCGCCCCGGGGCCGGACCCACAACACAGCTACCTGCCGCCCGCGCCCCTCCGCCCGCGCGGATCCCGCCGGGCGCCCCGCGTCTCCGAGCCCCCGGCCTTCCCGGCCCGGGCAGTCACCACCTGGGCTGAGGAGCCCCGGTTCCGGGGCCGTGGGCGCGAGGTCCCCGCCGTCCCAGGACGCCTGGCCTGTCGTCCCCGCGCACCGAGGCGGGCCCGTGTTTCTGTGTGGAGGGGGCTTCCTGGGCTTCGGGGGCACGGGGTGGGGGTGGCGGGGCTCTGCCTTGAGTGACCCGGGGTGGCGGCGCTGCCGAGCTGGGAGCGCTTCCCGGGCGGCATCCCGCCCTCACCGCCTCGGCTGCTTTCTCGCTTTGCCCGCCCGCGGGGCACCGTCTTCGGCCCGGCCCGCCCAGCGCGCGCCCTGCCGGCGGCTCCTCCGTGCGCGGGCTCCCCCTGGCGGCCGGCCCCGGGCGCTGAGCTCGGCCCGCGCTCCGGCCCTCGGAGGTGAGCCGGCGCGGCGCTGTCTCCTTCCCGCCCCAGGGGTCCCGTGTCGCGGAACCGCAGTGCTGGGAGCGGGGAGGCGGCGAGAACCCGGGCGCCAGAAGGCACCGGGTTTCCGAGGGGGAGCCCGGGGTGGGCGCCTGGGGGTCTGAGGTTCTTAGGACTCAACCGCACGGGCGGGGACCCACCCCAGCCCTCCGCGCCCTCTCATGGGAAAGCCATCAGTTTAGGTGAAGCGTGGTGTTCAAAAAGTAATGTCCGTGATTAGAGCACTGTTTACCTAAAACCGTTTTCTGAGTGTAGTGAGTGAGAGTGAGCGGAGTAAACATGAGCGTTGCATGAAGCCTGTCTGCGGGGCAGCGTCCCTGCCGCCGCTGCCTCGTGGGGCTGGCTGCCCTTCTGTCCCGTCCCCACCCCTCCTGTGCGGCTGTCCCTGGGGTCTCCTGGTCCTGTCAGTGTAGAGGGAGGTAGGAAGGCTCCCTGGCGACTTGGAGAAAAGGTTTTGTGCCCTCCGGTGGGGCTTCCCCTCGTATTTATGATCCTAACTTATGCAGTGCCCACCGTGGAAGCAAATGCCTCCTGTATTGCTATGTACATATCCACATCTGGGGTTGTAAATACAGTTGTTCTGTGTATAAATAAAACAAGCCTGTTTTTGATCTTCCATCGTCAGATTTCTTATCATTCTTTCGTGATTTGATGTAAAATATCAGTTGCCAAAAAATCTTTCCAAACTGGATTCAGAATTATGTTTTTCAGCCACTCTAAACATAGGTTGAATTGGTGGTGGCTGAAAAGCAAAGTGGAATGAATAGCATTGTATTATTCAGGATGTGGGTTCTAGGATCTGTTGAATTAATTCAGCAAGGTGGCCGGGCTGGGAAGCACTGAGACTCTCATGCTTAATCACATGTAGCTTCAGCCCAGCCTACTGAGGTCATCTTAACTAATGTTCTATCCTATGTCTTTTATATAAAACTGCAAACCGGAGCTCTCCTACTCATCTCTATTACAAGGGAGCTACCTCTTCAAGCTCACTTTGTGACCCCTGTTTCCTGGGTGAGGGATGGGGACTGGCATCATGGAGTTCGAAACTGGGCTGGCAGGGCTGTGTGGGCTCTGAGTGTGTAGCCTCCCCAGAAGCTTTCTTCTCTCTCATTTTATGCTTAGTAGAACTTGTTTTGTCTTGCACACTCCTCCCACATGGCCAGCGCCGGATCAGGCCTCATGGTTACAAAATAGCTGCCACTATTCCAGATATCACATCCGAACATGACTGTGTCCAGGCTAAAGTGTGGGTGAACAGGTGGGTTGGCTCTTGCCTCTTTTTAAGGTAAAAGGAAACTTTTTGGAAAACCTGGCACCCACTGACCTCCCCTGAGGTCTCATTGTCTAGAATTGGACCACACGCTCATGACTAGAGCCGTGGGTGTGAAAGGAACAGAGCCGTGTCAGTGGTGACCGATCACGATGCTGCTGGCTGACACATTCGTTACTTTATGCTGGATGCTGGCATACACGTTATACATATTAACTCACCTGTTCCTCTTCTCAGTCCTACGAAGTGGCTAGCCACATTTTACAGATTAGGACACAGGATCAGAGAGGCCACAGCTCACCCCAGCAGCACATGGCTGGGACAGGAGAGCACACCTCGAGGGCTGAGCATGCTTGCGTCCCCAGTCTGACCTCAATCCCAGCCCACATGGCAGATGGGGAGACAGGGCCTAAGTCACACACAGGCATCCGGGCCCAGGAGCCTGTGGTCTCTCACGGATGGCAGGAGCCAGGTCTTCGTGGTTTCTTGGGGGGAATTTTTTGGCCACGTGGCGTGTGGGATCTTAGTTCCCTGACCAGGGACTGAACCCATGCAAAGTGGCCCCAGTACAACTACCGTGAGGCCCACCACTGGGGCTGTTTGGGACCTCTGAGGAGAGCCGTCCGGGGCGGTTGTGGGGGCCCGTCACTGTGGGGGCGTGAGTGCTTAGGGCGTCCTGGTTTTCTGGAAGCGCCGCTGGACTGTGGTGCCCACCCCCTTGGCACACTTGCTCCAGGCCGCTTTGTCACCTGGCCGCTGACTGTGGAACTGCAAGGCGCCCCCTCCACTGTGCCCACCCCAGCCCAAGGCTGCAGGCAAGAGCCCCCGGGCCTCTGGGTGGAGAGGCTGCTTTCGAGGGTGGGGGGCCCCTGAGAGCCCCCATGCAGGACCAGAGCTGGTGGCAGGGCGGGCAGGTACCTGCTTTGAGACTGGGCATCGGGCCCAGGGCTTTCATGGGCACCTGAAAGGAGGCCTTGGGCCGAAGGTGTAACTCGGCGGCTGCTGCCGGCCCCGCATCCCCGGGGGTACGCTGTGGCCGCTCAGGTCCGCGCAAGGCAGCCTGAGCCGGGCTGGGCGCGTCCCTGGGTGTTGCTCTCACCCTCCCCTCCTCTGCAGACAGCACCCACCACGGGGCCCGTTGTGTCTGTTACCGATGGGGCAGGACCGAGAATGGGCGCAGCAGCCATGTCTCCATCTGGCCAGGCTGCAAGGCCCCGTCCGTCTTCCTTCACCGCTGTCTGTCCCTGGGGGAACCGACCTCTCTAAGCCGTGATTCCGGATTATTCAGGACTTCTGGTGCCTGTCCCTCCTTCTGCCAGGAGAGTGACACAGCTGCATAAATATGTTTTCTCTAACGTAACCACCGTGGGCAGCTGCATTTCTCTGGAAGGAAAAAGAGAACCAGACCACTTCTGGTTTCTTCAAATACAATTATTCCCATGAGTCTGAGTTTATTTAAAACCAAAACACAGTTCTGTTCTTTTTTTCTGTTATTTCTAAAGCAGTACTGAACTGGTCTTTTTTAATATAAACCCCAGCGACTTAGCATCTGAAGTTCACTTGGGAAGAAGGCCAGAACATGAAGCAGTCGGCACAGAGACAGGAGGTTACAAATCCAACAGTTTATTTTTTTCTTTAACAAAATCTTAGCGCTTTCTCCCTGTAGCCCCGCTCCATGCCCGAACTGCAAGGGCGGAAGGAGGGGAGCAGAGACCAGGCGGACACCTGAGGCACCTCGACCTTTTCTTGTAGTGAGTGACCTCCCTCGAGGCCTCTGGATTCCCTCTGGATTCCCGGCTGTTACGTTACTGTCGGGTTACAGTGGAACGAAGGGGCACAGGGATCCCTGGACGGGGCATGCGGCCAGCCTCGCTCAGTCCCACGCCAACACTGTGGCACCATCCCTGCCCACCGGGCGCCCTGGAGAGTCGCCTGGGTCTCCTGAGACAGAGTTGGTGCTGGAGAGCTGGAAGCACTCGCCAAAGTCCAACTTCTTAAAACACAGCTGCTTCCATACCTACCAGCAACAGCACGTAATTCATGAGGCACACACGGATGAGAGGAGGGTTTCTGACGGCAGTGCTGACGCTGTCGGGGGCGGGGGGAGGGCAGAGGAAGGAAAGGTGGCCTTTCACTCCTCTGTCCCGTCGCCGGCTGGAAGAGCAGCTGGGGCACAGCGACAGTTCCTTGATTCCTCAGGCTGGGGGCGCAGGTGGGGACCCCAGTCCACGCGTGCCGTTTTCTTCTCATAACAGTTCAGAGCTATGTCAGTATCAGTGATAAGAAGGCTGATGTGTGTGTTAGTCTCTCAGTTATGTCCAACTCTGCGACCCCAGGGACTGTAGCTCACCAGGCTCCTTTGTCCGTGGGATCCTCCAGGCAAGACTACTGGAGTGGGTTGCCATTTCCTTCTCCAAAAAGGCTGATGAAAGTGTGTAAAATCAAGATGATAACCGTACTTAGCAGCACAGTTGCAATAAAGCATCACTGAGATCTGAGGAAGTATTATCTTCTCAGGAGTTCCTGCTTTGGGCTGAGTTAGCTTGAGACAGTGAATCACCCGTGTCCTAAATCCATCAACAGGAACACAGATGGTCTATTTGTCATAAATACCTATTAAACCTTTTAGACTGACAGCTAAGCCATGCCGAATTAAGAAGAGTCTGGGCCCACATTTTCCTTCTCTCCTGTTTTTAATCACAGCTGCCCAGGGCTGGTCCCCAGCCCGCCAGGCCTGTCTGCCGTGACCCCGCCTCCTGGTCTGGCTCCTGGTCGGGGAGACACGCGGCCCCGCAGGCAGCAGGCCCGCAGCCGTGAAGACCCCCGACCTCACACGGCACAGCGGGCGGGGCGGCCAGTGCCCCGGCAGCACATACCTGACTCAGAGGGTGCCCCGCTGGGAAAGAGAGGGAACACTTTAGAATCACAGACCTAACTCAGCCCCAAGGGGAAGGGTGCCGTCTGGGAGCCAGTTTCTGTGACGTGAGCCCTTAAAACCTGGGGGGCTGGGTACAGAGCGTTACCTCGACAGTGGGAGGAGGAGTGGGGCGAGTGAGCTTGAACGTGCCGCCGCATCCTCACCTGCAGTTAGCGCGGAAGGAGCTGCCTTTCACGTAAAGACGTGCGGGGGGGCGTCGAGTGCAGGGTGAGAGGGCTGGCCAGCCTGTGCCGGTGCCCGGCGCGGGGGGGCGCTCCACAGAGCTGGGAGAAGCGCGGTCACCTGGCCTGAGACGAAAGCTCCCTCTGCTGGTGACAAAGCAGTGGTCTGGAGTCCGTGTCGGCACAGGACAGAGGGCGGCAGGCCTGCTCCCGGGCACCTGTAGTGGGAGCACCGAGGTCTCATGCCGTCTGGCCCCGCCCGCAGCGCTATCTGAAGCTCCTGACGTGGATGGAGAGAGAAGCTTCTGGTCCACGGGCCCGGGCGGGCGTCTCTGCACCAGAGAAGACGTCGCTGCTCTGCGCACGGAGGGCCTCCCGGCTGCGGGGAGAGAGACACCGGCACGGGTTCACATCCCAGACACCGGGGGCCCAGCAGGTCGAGGAGGGGCTCCCGATTTCACTTCCAACGTTCACGGTCAAGTGAGAACAGGCCACAGATATTCCCACAACGCCCTGCAGACCAGGGCTCCACGCTGCAGTCAGGAGCGTGAGCCCGGAGGTCGCAGCCAGAATCTGTCCATGGCCGAGAACCCTCACTCACCTTTTCCTTTTCCCCAGGGCAAGCTCTTTCTGTTTTTCTCTTCCGATGTCATCTTGGACGGTACCGAAATCATCATTGTCTTCAACCAGGAGATTCTGCATGTCAAAACAATTACTGAGCAATGTTTTCAGACATCTTTCTAGCCTACATTTAAGAGATGTATGTAAAAAATAACCTACGGGATATCCAAACTGACATAAACTAGATTAGTAACGTGAAACGATTGTGCTTGATGAGAACAAACTGAGCTAGGAGCAAGATGAGCTCGAGACAGAGGTGCGGGGGACTTGTCCCAGCGGCCCGAGTTGCAGCAGGCCGCCCAGTCAGTGTGGCCCCGCGGCCGCGTCCTAGCACTGGGCTTCCTGGAGTCTCCCTGGAGCCAGCCTGGGGCCCCCTCCACCCTGCTGGGACCCACAGGCGGTCAGAGACGGGGACTCACCGTCAGGCTTGCAGCCCCCACAGGCCGCTCTGTCTGGGTCTACTGACCGCCTGGGCACAAGTGAGCAGGAGGAGAGCCTGTGTCGCGAGGCAATGCTGAGGCCTCCCAGGCCCCGGGTTAGGGACACCGGGATTTCCGGCTACGTGCCCCACGGGGACTTGGGGGGGTGAGCGCTGCTTGGGGGCGGTGGCCCTCCCACGCCTGACATGCCAGCTGAGGGGCTGCAGCGGGGCTGGCTCCCTGCTTTCTCCACCTCAGGTGGGAAAAGCCTCCCCCACGACAGCCAAGTGCGCTGCTGAGTTCAGTGCGACTGTTTCCATCTTTGTCTTTACAACACAGGAACATGGCCCCCAGCAAGCCCCGGCGTTCTACCTGGTTCTGTTAGTGACCGTCCTGTGACTTTTCCACACTTAACACTTGCATGTGTGTTCACAGTGACACCTGGGCTCCGCTTTATCTGCTTTAAATGCTGTGTTCTCTACCGCCACATCAATACTCTTCCCCCATTTCACGTATCCCCTTTCTGAGGGTCATTTAAGTTTCTTCACAGTGTTAGTCTTCAATCCAAATCAAAGAGCCCTTCTATGCTCATTTCTGTACACCTCCCCGAACACATGGGTGTTTCAGCAACCCACTCCTGTATTCTTGCCTGGAAAACCCCATGGACAGAGGAGCCTGGTGGGCTACAGTCCATGGGGTTGCAAAGCATTGGACATGACTGAGTGCTCAAGGATGCGCTTGTGCACACACTTACGCGCACACGGGGGTTTCTAGGTGTTTCTTTCTAGAGTGGAAGCACCTGGTTGCATCGTGTGGGCACCTTTGCTGACTGCTGCCAACTGCCATTTACTTGGCACTGGTGTTTCTTGGTGCTGCCCAGAGTCCCGAGAGTCTGGCCTGGCAGCTCAGGCTTTATCTCACAGGTCCCTGGTTACTGGGAAGCTATCTTTTCACCTGCTTTCTGAGAACTGCCAGGCATTGCTCACTAGGGGAGAGATGGGCAAAGCTTATTTTTTTGTAACTGATTTGCAGAAGTACTTTACATATTTGGGATACACTAGTTCTTATTGCTTATATCCTGATATATTATCTTCTATTTGTGGCTTGTCTTCTCACTTTGTATTGTTTCCTTTGATGAAAAGAAGCTTTTAATTTAAATGTACAGTTGTCCCTCGGAGTTCACAGTGGACTGGTTTCAGGACATGCCACAGACACCAAAATCCTGGGATGCTTGGGACCCACAGCTGGCACTCTGTATCCACAGTTCCACACCTGTGGATTCAACCAACTGCAGTTTGTAGTACTCTATGTATTTATTGGAAAAAAAAAATGTATATAAGTGGACCCAGGCAGTTCAAACCCATGCTGCTCAAGGGTCAACTGCAGTCAATTTATTGATCCTCTTCTTTATGGATTATGTTTTATATTTCTTACTTTAAGAAATCCTTAACCTAAGGCATAAAAATTTTCTTATCTTCTAAAGGTTGAAATGCTTTTCACATTTAAGTCTTCATGTTGATTGTTGTACAGGTGTGAGCAGAGGTGGACAGAGATTTTATGGGGTCCACAGCTTATACAAATTGATCCTCTTTATGAAAATGCAATCAACATTATGACTATAATTATTGAATAATCCATTTTTAATGCTGCCTCAAATATCTGTCAAGTTTCATTATATGAGTGATTCTGTTTCACTGCTCTATTTCAGTCTTGCCCTGCCCCAAAGCTAGTCACCACAGCTCTGTAATCAGTCTTAATTCTTGATACGGCAACACCCTGATCTTGTTCTTTAAAAGTTTCTTAGCTCTTTAATTTACATGGTTTTTCACTGTGATGATACTGAACTCACAGCTGTGGGACTACTGGTATCTTTACCATTGTGAGGCCTCTGTTCCCAGAACATGGTATGTGATATGATTCTGTATCTAACTGAAGCTTTAACGTTTCTCAGTATTTTTGTAATACTCTCCAGAAAGGTCTTATAAATCTTTTTGTTGGATGTATTCCCCAGGTACTTTGTAATTTTACGTATGTTGATCTTATAACTTTCTGAACTCTCTTAATAGAGCTAATAGCTTATTTGTATAGTCTTTCAAATGTGGAAAAACTGTATTTAAGAACAGTGTTATATATATTTTCCTTTGAGAATTTCTTTTACCTGTCTTTCAATTTCTGTTTATTTGCTTTTCTTTGTTGGGTGGAAGGTCATATTACATTGGTTACATTAAAGGTATTGTACAATGAAGAACAGAAGTGGTGATTAAGGGAATACTTATTCCTTAATATAAATTTAAGGGAATACTTATTCCCTAACATAAAAACTTATCTAAGTCAAAAAACAAATTATTAATCAATTTAATAAATTATTAATTCTTAAATTAAGGATTTAAATAATTAACCCTTAATACAAAAAATATAATGACAACAAAGTAGATCTGTCCAAGGAATGCAAGGAAGGCTCAGTGTTGAGAGTATGTTTATGTAATAATACTCCATTACCAGATTAAAGGAGAAAAACCATATGGCTAATTAAACATGCAGAGAAAGCAGAGAATAAAATATAATATTAAAAATCCAATGCTCATTCATTATTTAAAAAAAAAAGAACTTAAGAGTAAACTAGGAATGAAAGAAATGTCTTAACCTAATATAAGTACCTGCATAAAACCTAAAGCAGCACACTTAGTGATAAAACTTCAAAAGCATTTTCATTCAAGTCAGACCCAAATTAAGGTTTTGGTATTGTGGTTACACTGGCCTCATCAAACGAGTTGTCTCGTTTTCCCTGCTTCCCCCTCACTTCTGAAACAATTTATCTAAAATGGGATTGTGGATGCTTTGAAGACTTGAGTGTGCTTATCTGTGCTCTTCTCCTGCAGAGGTTTCCTCTGCTCTTACAACTACACCACCTTCTCTCTCTTCCCAGCTCCAGGCCCTCCATTTCTTCTCCCTGCTTAAGTTCTCTGCCAGCTTCACTGCAGCTTGCTCTGACATCAACACTAGGGAGTTTTGACATGGCAGAGATAAGTTAGTAACACTTGTCTATACAATCATTTGATTCTGGTGTTTTCTCAGAGTGGTAAATTTACTGCGAAAATCTTACCTTAACACCAATAGTATCTCCATCTTTCAAGTAGTAAGGTGCACCCTGCAAATTATCTTGCTTTTTCTTCTTTTTCCTTTTGGTAGTTTGCTGGTTCTACAGAAAAATTAAACATCTTGAATTAAAACAAAAACTCAATCTCAAATTCTTAGTAAAAATACCCTATCAGCCTGTGAAAAATGGTAGTTAATCTATTCGCTATGCCAGGAAGGCCCAATTTTCTTGAGAAAGCCCCATGACTTTACCCAACTAGACACTGGAAGCCATGCAAACTTTTCAGGAAAGTATTTGGCAATTTCAATTTTCTCCACGGGAAGTGAGTAGACGTCGGCCACTCGCTGCCTCAGGGAGCTGGCTGTCCAGCCGCGGGCTGTGTCCCACAGCACATCCACGGGCGGGCCGTAGGCTCTCTCACCAGGAAGGCGCATCTGTGTCCGCAGCAGCACGTCCCAGGGGCTGTGCCAGAAAACAGTCACATGTCAGATTTACCACCAGAGGAGAGGGGTGCTGTGAAGGGCAAAGCTACTCCTCTGACTCTGCTGCTTTGCTTAAGGGGCTCTCCCTGAACAAACCCTGATTGCTTGTGGGGAACTTTGACTTTGATTTCCTTCACTCCTGACCCAGAATGGAGGTGAGCGCCCATTCTGAGTGCACAGCACAGTTCCAGGGGAGGCAGCAGGTAGGGCTGAAGGTGGAGTTGGAGAAGTTCCTCCAGGGAGCACACAGGAAAGGGGATTGGCGACAACGGAAAGGGCCGGCAGGGTGAGAGGGAAGGGGCTCAACATGACCAGGTTCCCTGCCATGGCGACTCCCTAGGAAGTGCTGATGTCAGAGCAAGCCGTGATGAAGCTGGAGAAGAAACTGAGGGCCTGGAGCTGGGGAGAGAGAGAAGGTGGTGTAGTTGTAAGAGCAAAGGAAACCTCTGCAGGAGAAGAGCACAGATAAGAGGTCCTTGGAGGAAGAGAAAGAAAAGAAACATTCAGACAGGTCAGATGGAAATTCAGATGCGTGGAGTGTGTTTAAAAATGTAAAATAGTAGGACGTGAAATAAAAACTACAGATAAGAACTGGAAGATAGAGAGGAGAAATGAAAACTTTAAGGATGGTGAAACAAGAACAGTTTTAATGCTGTATTTCTATTATATTGGTGTTTTATCGAAAGAAAGGGAAACGCAGTTGTAGATAGGAACAACAGGGAGAGTGGAGGCCTGGTGAAAGGAGACGGGACTGAACGCGGGGGACTGTGGTCAGGAAGGGGTTTGTCAGAGGGTGTAGGTGTTTCGGGGTCACTGAGCAGAGCCGAGGTCCCAGAGCTTACAGAGGTTGCTCAATGCAGACGCAGGGGTTGCCAAGGAGGAGACAGAGGCTGCTGAGGACCCCAAGGAGACAGGGTCCCCACTGAGGGAGGGCAAGAGTACTCTGGAGGTCAGTATAGGACAGAAGTGCCAGTGAGGAAGGGGGTCTAAGTAGGCACACAACGTGGTCTTCAAAAAAAACACTGCTTACAACAAATAACGAAAGAGGGTCAAATTACACAATATTCTGTATTATAGAAAGAGCTCACACAAATTAGACTTTTTACTAAGACATCATTAAAAACAGGCAATATATATGAAACAATTCACATACAAAATATAAATGGCCTACAAACCTCTGAACAAATGCCCCAATCTTACTAGTGATCAAAGCACTGAGGCAAATGAAACAAAATAACCATTTTTCATTTATCAATTTAGCAAACATTTAAACAATGACAACACTCAATGATGGCTTGACAGTGAGGTGAAGTAAATACTTAGAAACCCTTCTTGTGGGAACATAAATTGATGTACCTTAATGATTTATTTTAATGGAAATGAATTTAATGATTTATTTTAAGAGGTTTAAAATGTCCATACTATTTGATCCAGAAATTCCTCTCCAGGGAACTACTAGAGTAATATAATTTGCACCAAGAATGTCTTTTTATAAAACAGTGGGATTAAGTGAAGGCCAGATATGGTTGAAAGAACACACTTGTTATATAGGCAGGCAATGAGAATCATCATGTCAGGCAGAAGTTAGTATTTGGTGTTACTGACAAAAATGTCTTACACAAGAATGTCCTATAATGAAAAAAAGAATAGTTATGTTTGCTCACGGACAACTCTGGGGTGCTTCTTTATTCAATACACAAACTGATTGTGACAAAGGCGCTGCCCTAGATAGTGGGGACGCAGCATGACCAGGAAACAGAGCGCTCGCTCTCCCAAAGCGAACGTTCTAGTAGGAGACAGATGACGATGGATAATTCAGCAAGTATGCATCAGGGGGCATCAGGATGAAAGACTCAGGATGAGGAGCAGCATGTCAGGTGCTCCTATCAGTCTGACCAGACTGTCTTCAGGCACTGATAAGAGCTGAGGGCGAGTGTCTTGCTTACATTTAAGGTCATTATGCATTCAGTATGCACTGGGACTGACTGAGAAATTAATGTTTTTATGGAAAAATGAATTCTAAGATCTAGATACCAGATATACAAACACATTTCTAGAACGTAATCTGTTTTAAGTTGCCAGACTTATTAGAAGCAGTGAAAAAAAATGCTTGAAATTTTAATAATTTAATAGTAAAGAAACTATCCATTGGGGTCAGTTGTTGTTGTTTAGTTGCTAAGTCATGTCCGGCTCTCTTGGGACCCCGTGGACTGTAGCCCACCAGGCTCCTGTGTCCATGGGATTCTTCAGGCCAGAATACTGGAGTGGGTTGCCATTTCCTTCTCCAGGGGATCTTCCCAATGGAGGGATCGAACCCACGTCTCCTGCACTGGCAGGAGGATTCTTTACCACTGAGCCCCCAGGGAAGCCTTGTTGTGATCAGACACGTGTGTAATTTTGTATGTGTAGCAGGATGTCTTACCCCAAGTTTTCTTCTTTCTGAAGGGGCTCTAAGCAGATCTCAGTTCTCTTTCCCAATTTATATTCCCTGATAACAAATGAAACAAAACAGTACTGAATGACATATTAATTTTTTAAAGGTTTTTTAAAAAAACAATTTCAAGTATTCTTAAGTGAAATAGTATACCATATAAGAACACTGAAAATTTAGGAGACTACCATGAAAAATTATACACCAACAAATTGTACAACTAAGAAGAAATGGTAAATTCCTAGAAATATACAACCTACCAAGATTGAATCATGAAGAAACAGAAAATCTGAACAGACCAATTAGTAATGAGATTGAATTACCAATTAAAAACCTCCTAACAAAAAGAGTTGAGGACCAGATGGTTTTACTGATGATAAAAGATTTAATACCAATCCTTCCCAAACTCTTTAAAAAAAAAAAAAAACAAACCAGGAGGGAACACTTCCAAACTCATTCTATGAGGCCAGAATTACCTTGATATCAAAATCAGACAATAACATTACAAGACAAGAATATTAAAGGCCAATGTCCCTGATGAACATAGCTGCAAAAATTCTCAAAGAAATACTAGCAAAACAAATCCAACAATACAGTAAAAGGATCATACACTATGATCACGTGGGATTTGTGCAAGGGATGCAAAGATGGCTCAACATTTGCAAACCAATTGATGTAATTAATGCAAGCACATTAACAGAGTGAAGGACGTGGCCCTCTCAGCAGATGCAGAGAAAGCATCTGACAAAATTCAACGTTCTTTCACACTGAAAATTCACAACGAACTGGGTATTCAACAACATAAAGGTCTTATTTGACAAGCCCATAGCTAGTATCATACTCAATAGTGAAAAGCTGAAAGCTTTTCCTCTAACATCAGGAACAGCACAAGGATGCGCTCATACCACTCATATCCAACACAGTAGCAGAAGTGCTAGTCAGAGCAATTAGTAAAGAAAAGGAATTCAGATTGGAAAAGAAGAAGTAAAATTGTCTCTGTTTGTGGATGACATGATGATATTTACAGAAACCTCTAAAGACTCCACCAAAAAAACAAAACAAAACTTAAATAAATGGGGACTTCCCTGGTGGCCTAGTGGGTAAGAATCTGCCTGCCAATGCAGGGAACACAGATTTGATTCCTGGCCCGGGAAGATTCTACACACCTCGGAGCAACTAAGTGAGGGCCACAACTACTGAGTCCATGCTCTAGAACCTGTAGTCCACAGGAGACACGACTCCACGGAGGAGCCCTCGCAGCGCAAGGCAGAGGAGCAGCACCACAGCCACAAGGACAGAAGCCTGCACAAAAAGCAACGAAGACCCAGCACAGCCAAAAGTAAATAACTAACTAAACACATTAAGAAACACTAATAAATGAATTCAGCAAGGTTGCAGGACACAAAATCAATGTATAAAAATCAGCTGCATTATATATAATGACAGAAAATTATCAGAAAGAGAAATTAAGAAAACAATCCCAACAGCATCAAAAAAAATAAAATACTTAGGAATAAATTTAACCAAGGAAGTGAAAGACCTGTATATGGAAAACTACCAAGACGCTGATGTAAGAAACTGAAGACACAAATAAATGGAGTGATTCCCTGGTCATGGACTGGCAGAATATTGTTCAAATGTCCATACTACCCGCCACCCTCCTCCCACCAAATCTATAAGTTCAATGTAATCCCTATCAGAATTTCAACAGCATTTTGAAATTAAAAATAGAAACAGTTCTAAAATTTTTATAAACCCACAAAAGACCTCAAATAGCCAAAGCAATCTTTTCCTAAGAAAGAAGAACAAAGCTGAAGGCATCATGCCCCCTGATTTCAAACTATACTATAAACCTATAGTTATCAAAACAGTGTAGTACTGGCATAAACAGCACACACGTATCAGTGGAACACAAAAGAGAGCCCAGAAATGGACACTTGCATATCAGGCCAATTAGTTTATAACATGGAAGCTAAGAACCCACAATAGGGAAGAGTCTCTTCAATAAATGGTGCTGGGGGGGGGGGGGGCGGAACTGGACAGTCTCATGCAAAAGAATGAAAGATCCTTATCTTACACCATGTGCAAAAATTCAACTTAAAACTGATGAAAAGATTTGAACATAAGACCTGAAATTGTAAAATTCCCAAAAGAAAACCGTGGGGTAAAGCTGTGGCGTAATTTCTTTTTGGATTTGACACTAAAAGCAAAGGCAATAAAAGCAAAAATAAACAAGTGGGACTACATCAAACTAAAAAGCTTTTGCATAGCAAAGGAAACCATCAACAAAATTAAAAAGCAACCTATGAAGTAGGAGAAAGTATTTGCAAAGCTAAGGGGTTAGTATTAAAATTATATTGAGAACTCATACAACTCAACAGCAATAAGCAAACAATCTGACTAACAAATGGCAGAGGATGTGAACAAATTTTTTAAAGACGACATACTAATAGCCAACAGGTACATAAAAAGGTAACATCACTAATCATCAGGGAAACGCAAACCAAATCCACAATGAGATACCATCTCACACCTGTCAGAACACTTAGCATTGAAAAGACAAGAGAGAACAAGTATCAGGGAGGGTGTGGAGGAGAGGGAACCCTTGTTCAAGGCTGGTGGGAATGTAAATTGGTTCAGCCACTATGGAAAAACAGTATGGAGGTGCCTCAAAAAATTAAAAAAAGAACTATCACATGATCCAGCAATCCCATTGCTGGGCACCTCCCCATTTTGAAGAGATTATCTGCACTCCCAGGCTCATTGCAGCATTATGCGCAGTAGGCAAGAGATGGAAAGACCTAGTGTCTTTACTGAAAGAATGGATGAAGGTGTGGTTTACAGGTATGTGCACACACACACACACACACACACACACACACATACATACACACACACGAAGGAATATCATGCAGCCCTAAGAAAGGACATCCGGTGGCTTGAGATAACACAGACACTGAGGGCATTATGCTAAGGGAGACAGGGCCACTGCTGCCTGACATCACTTACACGTGGACTCCAAAAAGCTGAACTAATAGAAACAGGGACTCGAATAGTGGTGTCTAGGGGCTGGGAAGGGAAAAGGAAGATGCTGGTCAAAGGGTACAGACTTTCAGTTATAAACTATAATCAGCATGCTGTACCTGACATCCCTAGGACGTACTTATAACACTGTATTATATACGTGCTTATCTTATAATACTATATTATACACTTGAAAGTTGCTGATAAGAGAGTAGATCTTAAATGTTCTCTCACACAAAAAATGGCGATTATATGATGTGATGGAGGTGTGAGCTAACACTATGGTGGTAAAATCATTCTGCAATATATGTCTGTCAAATCAATACACTTATACAGTGTTAGTGAGTTAAAATTGCTCAGTCATGTCCGACTCTTTGCAACTCCATAGACTGTTGCCCGCCAGGTTCCTCTGCCCATCGAATTCTTCAGGCAAGAATACTGGAGTGGGTTGCCATTCCCTTCTCCAGGGTATGTTTCTAACCCAGGTCTCCTGCATTTTAGGCAGAGTCTTATATATCAATTATATCTCAATAAAGCTGGGGGAAAAAAACACTCAATATTTTGCTTACAGTCTCTGGACCAAAGTAAAAACAGGCAAAACTGCATTTTTACTTAATATGAAAACCTGAAGTTGTCTCAGAGTTTGTGATAACAAGCGCTGTCCACTTGACAATGTGAATGACCTAGAATGGGCTGTTAGGGAGTGCTCACCAAGAAACCTACTTGAGCTGCTGCTGGTGGACTCGTAAGAGCCGGCCTGGGCGCTTACTTTCCACTGTCCAGGCTCTGAGGAAGGCTGGGGATGGGATGGAAAACTCCAAGGAGGGCAAGGTCATGGCCTAGAAAAGACACAGACAACTGAAAACGCACTCTTAAAAACAGATTGCATTAGGGAAAAAATGAAGTGCTACACAATGACATCTGAGGGAGACAGCTTCTCAAGTGATGATTGTATCTACCAGAAACCACAAGAATCTCTCTTACATGAAATTAATCCTGAGTCACTTTTGTATTCCTCTATGCTGAAATCACCTTGAGAGCTAAGTGACTTTTCTATTTCTGAGCCCAAAACTCCTTTTTAATGATTATGTTTTAGAAAATGAAACTTTAATTTCTATGTGACTGTAACTCAAAAGCAGAGGCCACTTTAATAAAAGCAAGGACTTGTCTTCAGTTTCCATCTGTGCTACTATCATTCAACAGTGTTTCCTCTGCCAAGGAAATGACTTTCTATTTTGAAATATTGCAGAATCTCTGGATCCAACTGCTAGGCTCAAACCACTGTACTAATTCTGTAGGGTGGATATCTATTCATATACTTAGGTTGTATTATATGACATGGTCAATATTCATCCACTTTTTAATCTAGAAAACAGTAATTTTGTATCTTTTAATCCAATATAAGAAAAAAAAGTTGCTTCCTTCTTGTTCTTAAGAGAATAAGATCATTTGCTTTTTTTGAGAAAGGTATTTCAGACAGTGAGGATACGCAGGATAAGTCAATCAATGACTGATAGTTAACTCACATGCCCCTACACTTTTTCCTTTATGAGGAAGAAGGATGTTCATTTTAGTCCACTGAGAGTTAAGATGCTTCTTAAGCATTTTGTGTTGTATTCAACCGAGCCTTTCCATTTGGACAGAGCACTCTGTCTGAATATTAATGTCTAAGAAAACAATGCAATATCTAGTTTAACATTCTAACATAAAGCTGAGATTCTGACCTCCTGGGCAACTGACGACAGCTTTTGCTAACCACATTTAACACATGAATCACAATGGTGCAAAACCAATGTAAATAAAGTGAATGCTTTACAAATGTTCCAACAAATGTTTCCCTAAAAAAATCAAAATGAACATAAGCTGCAAGTCACTGAGAAGACAGTCAAATGAAAGCACAGCATGCCTGTCAGAGTGGGAAGAAAGGAAGCCACAGGGTGACTGAACGAGCCCGGGAGCCCCCTGAGCAGTGTGCGTGTGTGGCCTGTGAGGTACTCACCACTGAACATGGCATATAACACATGCCATATCAGAACAGACTGTAATTGAGGGAAAAGGAAATAGAAGAATATATTAATATCTCACTGGAAGCAGCCAGATCACCACTAGGGTTAGCTGTAGGAGGAAGGCTGACCTGAGACTTCAGCTCCCCTAAGGTGGCATCTTCTGAGATTTCAAGGTCTCCCAAGTACCAGAGGGAAACTTCTGCGTGTGCGTCACTGGGAGCACCTGCAAAGGACAGAGTGAGACTTCTGACAGGAGCTTTAGATGAACTTAGCTCATATTTCTGAAATACAGGCTGTGTGGGATACTGCACACAGGCTTAGTACAATTCTATCCAAGCAACTCGGTATCTGCAGGCTTCGAGTCAGCCTCTCAGGACTTCATGGGGAGGAAGCGGGGTCTGGCAGACGGGCCGCCAGGGGGCGCGGTGTGGGCATAAGCCCGCGTCTTCTGCCAGGATGAGTCTGAGGCATTTCATTCACACACTGCTGTCACTGAAAGCAATGGAAGCGTCAATGTCCCGTCTGTTACAGTGAAGGGGCTGCTATTCCTACTGCCATGGGGAGCTTGAGAGATAATATACAAAAATTCCTTGAAAAAACTGGATACATTGCCATAATAATAAAGATAATAAAAATAACAGATGGCAAATGAAAGGTAAAGCCAAAAAAAAAAAAAAAACCCAAAATAAAAAAGCAAAACAGGATGGTATTATATAGAGGTTACATACAAATCACTGTATAAAAACAGGATGGTATTATTATTATGCTATGAATTACAGAACACATAGATTTTGCTGTAATTTAAGTATATTTTAAAAACACACATTTCTGTTGCTTCTCAGCAGAAGCAGTCATTTTACTTTTCTTTATGACACACTGGCTGCTGTAATTCTGTTGTGTTCTCACCTGGAGTGGAACTGGCTTTCCAGACGCTGCCCTGAGAAAGGGTACAATTCGTCTGGTCCTGGTGATCCTTCCAGTGATGCAGCGGCCCCCGAGGCTGGTACCACCAGATGGGCACCGTCAGGAAACCCTGAGGAATGGAGATTTCGAACTGCTGATGCACACAGATTAAGTCAACTTCCACTTCCACAGAGAAACATCTTGATATAGAAAGTGTTCCTGAATTTAGTATTTTTCCTTAAGATGTATGTATTAACCATCATACATTATCATTTACCACTTTTACATTCAAAAGTTTAAAATCATAAAAATCGGTATCTAGGATGAATGGGACTAATGTTCTATAAATTAGGAACTACGATAAGTGAAAAGTA
The DNA here is from genome assembly GCF_014754425.2 of Oryx dammah. Classification (NCBI taxonomy): domain Eukaryota; kingdom Metazoa; phylum Chordata; class Mammalia; order Artiodactyla; family Bovidae; genus Oryx; species Oryx dammah. The sequence goes on from NW_024070212.1 coordinate 111,009,577, forward strand.
TAAACAAACTAACAAAATATTTGACAGAACAAACTACAAAAATGCTTTCAGGCATTGGAAGAGCACCACAGCACAATGCACCAGTTACATGCAGTTTTTAATTTGTAAAATTTTCTAAAGGAACTTTCTACAGAGAAGCAACAATCTATTGATCTAAGGTGCATTCCTATATAACAACTACATGAAATAAACCCATCTCCTAAAACACATTCTGTAGTTTCAATTTTACTAACTTAACTGGTTCTTTCCCTCCCCTTTTTTGAGTCAGTAAAGAACCTGAATAGATTAACTATGCTACAGTGGTCAATTTCCAACAATAGAAGATGAGAATGTGGGGGAAAAAACACGTATTTTTAAATACATATTTTTTAAGAAATGCATGCTAAAATTGAATATTTTTCTGTTTATCAAATTGGTGACAATTAATAAATACTCAACTTCCACACAATAAATAAATAATGTAAATCAGAGCAAAAAACTCCATTTTTTTCATTCAGTTCAAACCCAAACTCTTGTAAATTGGTGCCAGGAGTATAAACTGCTGCCAAGTTTCTGGAAAGTAATTTGGGGCTGTCAAAATTTAAAATGCCCAAACCCTCTGACCCAGCCATTCTACGGTTGGGATTTTAGCTTCTGATATACTGGCCCATGCATACTGAGATATTCACTGCAAATTGTTTATGGCAGCCAAAAACCATGAACCAACCTCAAGGTCCCTTTTTAGAAGACTGGTACATTACAGCAGGCCATAACTTCTGACAAAGAAATTTCAGTTCCAGGAATTTATCCTACGGATACATATGTGCAAAATGGCAAACAGACAGTATTTTTGGCAGTGTTATTTGCATCAACACAAGACTGGGAACAACCTAACTGTACTGGTTAAATAACTCATGGGAGCCTCCATACACATCAAACAGAATGAGACAACTTTTTGTGTATGGATGCAGCATATATATGGGGATAAACCATTAACGAAGAAAGCTAGGTGCAGAATACAGTGCCAAGCTTATAATCTTTGCTGTAAATAGAAATATGTATATACACATGAATGTGCACACGCATGCTCCATATACACACGTGTGTATCGAAGCACGTGCTTCTGGAAGGATACAGGGGAAGCTGGCTGCGGTGGAGGGAGGACAGACACCACAGGGATGGGACCTTCTCTTCCTGGCCCAGCTTTTTATATCCTTTATATTCAAAAATTAAAGAGCATGGTATAAAATACAACAGAATTCTTTGAAGTCATGAAAAAGAAAAAGGTAGGTCTGTATGTGCTGATGTGAAGAGATCCTCAAGACATACTACATGAACAAAAACAAAAAACACAAGGAATAAAACAGTGCATAGAGTATGACCCCCTTTATGTAAACTCTGAAAAGGCTATGCACATATTCACACTCAACATACAAACAGGTGCAATGTTTTTCTTGGAAGTACAAGAAAGGAAAAATAACTGGGCTCTTTCTGGAGAGAAAGATACAAGAGAAACTTCTGTTAATCATTCTATAGCCTTCTACATTGTCTGAATTTTCTAATCATAAGCAAATGATTGTCTAAGTGCTAGAATTTGGGGTAATTTTATTTTCCTCTTTATATGTGTCCACATTAATAAAAACAACTACTATTAAATATTGGCTTTTCTGAGTGGTCATATGCAGGATCTATGCAGAGGACTGGCACGAGCCCCCCCCAAGACCCACACTAGGACTGCAAACTTGGTTCAACTCTTTGGGAAAACAATTTGGCTTGTTAATTCCATCTTTAGAATTGTCTTAAGAAGGGTTTATATTTATTCTATTGATAAGAACAAAAAGTTTAAAACAAACTGAACTCCAAACAACAGGGATATAGATGAATTAAATTGTGCTAAGTCATACACTGGATATACTGAATGTTTTTAGATTTTATGGTCCAGTTAAAAAATTAAATATAAAAAATAGGAAATAAAACTACATACAGTTGATGGAAGAAAATATATAAAGATGTAAAGTATGGTAGCTATCTGACTGGTAGAATTTGGGCTTAGTACTCTATATTCGTTATGATTGTATTTCCCCATTTTCACACGATGAGAACATAACATCTTTGCAATCACAACACAGAAACTGCTATTTACAAAATGTCTACTTGGGAGCGAAGTCTTACCAGAGGAGGAAGTTTTCCTTCAATTAAAAGCAAAGTATCTCCAGAACAGATCATAAGCTCTTTCAGCTTTGCATCCTAGAAACACAGAAAGTCTTTTTTGTCATTTATGACTTCTGGAAGGAATAAAGAGACCATTCAATCTTTAAAAAAAAAAAAAAACAAACCTGATGCCTCTATTATCGTTTCAAGAAATAAGCAGATGAATAATGAAGCAGATATTGAAGAGATGGAAATAAGCTAAGACTATAAAACAGTACATCATTATGTATTAAAACTGTATAATTAAGAACTTTAAAAGATTAAAGGAAGGAAGATGGATGAGATGAAAAATGGCAGACTAATTTACAGAAGATAAAATTTTAGTTAAGCTTAAGAGATGGGCTGGATTTGGAAAAGTCAGAGGAAACAAGGAATTTCTCAAGGAAAGAAGAACACGGCAGGACTTCCCTGGTGGTTCAGTGGTAAAGAATCCACCTGCTAATGCAGGAGACACAGGTTTGATCCCTGATCCAGGAAGATCCTACATGCCACCCGTGAGCCACAGCTGTTGAGCCCGTGCTCAGAGCCCAGGGGCCGCAACTACCGAGTCTGTGCACCCTAGAGTCTGTGCTCCAACGAAAGAGGCCACTGCAAAGAGAAGCAGGGCACTGGAACAAAGAACAGCCTCCTCTCAATGCAATGAGCGAAAGCCTGTGCAGCAAGGAAGACCTGGCACAGCCAAAAAGTAAACAAACAAAATTATCACAAAAAAAGAACAAGGCAAAGTCAAGGTTAGGTCAAGGGTATGATTTGCATATATGATTTACATAAAGGGGAAGAGCTAAGAGACTAATTAGAGTGGGAGGTATCTGCTGGAGAGTAACAGGAAAGAAAACTGGGTGGGAAATGGGTCACAGGTCAAAGAGGTGTGGAACAGAAAAAAGGGAGTTTTCAGTTGCTTTTAAAAAGCCACTCAACACAATGGAGTATTACTCAGCCGTTAAAAGGAATACATTTGAATCAGTTCTGATGAGATGGATGAAACTGGAGCTGATTATACAGAGTGAAGTAAGCCAGAAAGAAAAACACCAATACAGTATACTAACACATATATATGGAATTTAGAAAGATGGCAATGATGACCCTGTATGCAGGACTGCAAAAAAGACACAGATGTGTATAGAGGACTTTTGGACTCAGAGGGAGAGGGTGAGTTGATTTGGGAGAATGGCATTGAAACATGTATAATATCATGTAAGAATCGAACTGCCAGTCTATGTCCGATGCAGGATACGGCACGCTTGGGGCTGGTACACGGGGATGACCCAGAGAGACGTTGTGGGGAGGGGGGTGGGAGGTTCATGTTTGGGAACGCATGTACACCCGTGGTGGATTCATGTCAATGTATGGCAAAACCAATACAGAATTGTAAAGTAAAAAAAAAAAAAAAAAAAAGCCACTCAAGATTTCTGTGAAGAGGATTTTTAAAGATCACCCTAAGTTGTCAGACCTGTGACATACTGATATGAAGTGGGGAATGAATACCTGGGCTTAGGGACGCCAGCTGTAGTAACTCAGGCAAGAGGCAAAAAACACCAAAATGAAACGAAAGACCAAATATCAGGGTTTGAACCAGGAGGCCAGCAATGGAATTGGTTGAAAAAGAGTGGAAAGACTGACAGGTCTCTGAAGGCCAGGACCAAATATGACCCACGTCAGGTAAGGAGGGTAAGCCACATGTGGGGCTGGAAAAGGTTAGGATGAGAAAGACTAACAGCAAATCTGTGAAATGGAGCCAGTTCTGAAGGTAATGAGTTTGCTTTTAGACAAACTGTTTGATACTGGTTTGAGAATTAGTAAGAGAAGAAAATGAGGCAAATATTTGACTAAATAAACTCTTCTGACATCCAAACTTTATGTGCTGACAATTCTTTGAGGTCCACTTCTTACTCTAGGCTGTCAAATTCCTGGCCAGGACTCACAGGGGCCTCTCTATTGGCTGTTACACAGCAAAGATCTTTCCCTGGAAGGCCCTGCTTTAAATCAGCCTCTGCTGATGTCTAATGCCAGACTCTCACTGAACAGAAAGCAGGCACATAAAGCCTGGGGGAAAGGGTTGTACTGAGCACAACCATCTGAGGCCACAGATCTGGACTGTGAGGCCTGATGCTACTTGGAACGGCAATAAGGAGATTAACCAGCACGGAAAGACACTCAACATCACTGATTACTAGAGAAATGCAAAGCAAAACTACAATGGGGAATCTCCTCACACCAGTCAGAGGGGCCATCAAAAAAGTCTACAAATAATAAATGCTAGAGAGGGTGTGGAGAAAAGGGAACCCTCCTAAACTGTTGGGGGGACTGTAAATTGGTACAGTCACTATGGAGAACAGTAGGGAGGGTCCTTAAAAAACTAAAAATAAGAGTTACCATATAATCCAGCAATTCTACTCCTGGGCATATATCCAGAGAAAACTCTAATCTGCAAAGATCCATGCAACCCGATGTTCACAGTGGCACTATTTACAAAAGCCAAGACATGGAAGCCACCTGATTGTCCATCGACAGATGAACAGATAAGGAAGATGTGGCGCACACACATACACACACAATGGAATATTACTCAGTCCGAAAAATAAGAATGAAATAATGCTATCTGGAGCAACATGAATGGACTTAAGAGATTATCATACTAAATTAAGTAAGATAAAAAGACAAATATACATTGCTTACATGTAGAACCTAAAAAATGGTACCGATGAACTTATTTACAAAACAGAATAGACTCACATACAAAGAAAGCAAATTAATGTTTACCAAAGGGGAAAGTGGAGGAGGGATAAATTAGGAGGTTGGAATTAACATATATACATTACTATGTATAAAATATATAACCAATAAGGACCTACTGTATAGCCAAGGGAATTATACTCAGAATCTTATAATAACCTATAACAGCAAGAGGGCTTCCCAGGTGGCACTAGTGGTGAAGAACCCATCTCCCAGTGCAGGAGACATAGGAGACACGAGGGTCCCCTGGAGGAGAGCATGGCAACCCGCTCCAGCAAATGAAAAACAATCTGAAATAGACTATATATATATATATATTTTAACTGAATCACTGTGTTGTACACCTAAAACTAACACTCTAAACCAACTATACTTCTATAAAAATCAAAAACAAGAGGAAGAAGAGTAACCAGACTCCAACCATCCTATAATAACTTTGCTCCTACATCTTATCCTAAGTGTCTGGCGGGATTTAGAGATGCAGCTTGAAGCAGAGCCTAAGTGATTGGCTGCTAAGACGAATTCTGCCATCATCAACTTACAAAGAAACTCTTGAGATTAAGACATTCAGGTTTCAAAATTGAGAGCATATCTTCAAATTCTTCACTGGTCCTTTGTTCTCTGTAGTTCTCTGCCTCTTAATGAAGAACTACCACTAGAGACATATTCTCTTATCAAAAGAGGACTCAATATATATGTTAGATATGTTCCCACTTAGCTGAAACTTTCCCTCTGACTCTGAAAAAAACTACAGTGAGAAGAAATGAAAGTAGATCCACATATGGATTCTTGTATCCTAAAAAAAGTAAGCTTTCCCTAGAATTTATTCACATGAGTAGGGTGGTATCCTTAGGAAAACACAAAACAGTCACTTTGCAAATGAAATGTATAGAAATAATCTTACTTCTTCACATAAAGGCTCCCCAGCTTCAAAGCACCAATCCATTTTTCGTAAATGCCATGTGTCTCCTAGGAAGGAATCAAAATCAGGATGGAAAACAAGTCAGAATAATATGGTTTATGAGTTTTCCAGGCATGACCCTTCTGGATAAATGAATATCAAATGGGATATAATCTAGTAATTATTGACTAATTTTAAAAGTAAATCATCTCTTCAGAGCATGAAAAAAAATTAACTTGCTGCCCCAACTTGGTGAATCTTCTGTCTATTCCACCAAGTACTATATGCCTGCAAATAAAAATACTTGGTACTAGTATGCAGTGTCTATTTATACCTTTATTATTTACATGTACATATGCATGTCTACATCACATGTTAAGTATAAACAGCTGTACATACAAGCATAGAATCCCTTTTGAAATCACAAAGTTGTCTTGGACGCACGCTAATGTTACTCAGCAACTGGTAACATGTACAACAAAACTGTTCCTGTCAATCAGCAGTTATCCTAAAAAAAAAACTGCGTTCAGTACAGCAGTTTAATGAATTGGGTATAAAAGAACATTTACAAATGTTAATTAGATTTCAGATTTTCAGCATGTTTATTACACTGACAAAATGGGAAGAGAATTTTTTTTTGAGGAGAGGGAGCTGAGTAAAAGTTGAAAATCTTGGTTACTAAAAAATTAGTGATGTTTTATAACAATCAACTCCCCCACTCACCAAAAGAAGCTCCAGACCAGGAAATAAACACAGATCTCATATTTATCCTGCACAGGCCACAGGTTTGAAGCCCCTTCTCTTGGCTCAGACAGTAAAGAATCTGCCTGCAATGTGGGAGACTCGGGTTCGATCCCTGGGTTGGGAAGGTTTCCTAGCGAAGGGGATGGCAACCCACTCCAGTATTCTTGCCTGGAAAATTCCATGAACAGGGGAGCCTGGTGGGTTACAGTCCATGGGGTCACAAAGAGTTGGACACAACTGAGCAACTAACACTTTCACTGTAGACCCTCTTTTGACATTATTTCTAGTTCAAAACGCAGCACAGGTATGTCGCTTCATTGGTGTCCGATTCTGTGCGATCCTATGCATTGCAGCCGGCCAGGCTCCTTTGTCTGTGGGATTCTCCAGGCAAAAATACTAGAGTGGGTTGCCATGCTCTCCTCCAGGGGATCTTCCCGACCCAGGGATTGAACCTGTGTCTCTTAGTCTGCCTGCATTAGCAGGCAGATTCTTTACCACTAGCACCAACTGGGAAGTCTCTTTAAATGCAGTAAGTTGTATTGATATTTAACTTAATATGTTTAAAAAAAACAATACCAGTAAATTAAGAGTGAACACCATTACGTCAGCACAGCATGGCAGAAAGAAATCAAGAGTTGTGAAATCAGAGCCACCTAGCTACTTGCGGTATAACTCTGGGTGAGCTGTTTAGCCATTCTCTGCATCTAAGAAATGGGAACAAGTGAGGATCCCTGCTGGGAGGACTAGTGTGGAGATGAAACAAGGTACCGCAGTAAGTTGCTAGAAGAGGGCCCTGAGCCTGAGCAAGCAAACGTCGCTGCCGGGTGATGGAACCCCAGGCTTCTACGCCGGCGCAGAGAACGGCAAGCTCTCAGTCTACTGAAACCAGCTTGATGCCTCCTCAAGCTCGCTCACACGGCTCCACCTGGGGAGCCACTTCAAAATATCCTGGGTTTATTTTTTTCATTCATATTACATTCCTTCTTTACATAGAAATACTGGGATCAAACACAACTTACTGAAATGCTGAATTAATGAGGTTAAAAAAAATCAGTAAAAGATCTAGGAAATTCCAGGGGGTCTAAATCTTAACCTTATCTCTTCTGTATCTCTGCTGGAGCCTATCTAGGGTTTCCTTCCTTAGATGGAGGCTAACCTACGACTAGTTTTCTTTTAGCCTGCAAAGACGAATCAGGAGAATTATGTACATAGCTGACAACCCTGGAGAAAAACAAGTTTGAAAAGTTTTCATTAGGCTTATAGAAAATGCATTACAAGTAAAGGACGGGGACAAGCTTATGCATCATCAGAGTCTGTAACCCACCTGTGAGGCCACATTTGTCCAGCATTATCTTCAGACACTGTTAAGAAAAAAAATTATGTTCATTTGTAGTTTTGTTTCTGAGTTACAGTACGAGAAACACCTTTCTTTTGACCCTGGGACTATCTGAGTCTGATTATATTTAACAACTCTCAAATAGATAAAGACATACATGGTTAACTGGTTAGGTAGACACTCCTTAAGGGCTAAGGAGGTGCCAAATCAGCATAAAAAAAAAGCTTCCAGTGTTCACAACCAGAACCTATACATTCATCCACTTCCAGGTCTGCAGTATGATTTTCTTATGAGGACTAACAGTGTATTTCTGACCAGATATGATTAATTAGGTTGCTTTCACCATGACTTCCCAGGTAAAGAACCCGCCTGCCAATGCAGGAGACCTACGGACATAGGTTCCATCCCTGGGCCGGGAAGATCCCTTCAAGGAGGAAGTGGCAACCCACTCCAGTATCTTGCCTGGAAAATTCCATGAGCAGAGAAGCCTGGCGTGTCACAGGACTGCAAAGAGGCAGACGTGACTAAAGTGACTTAGCATGCACAGATAAGTAAACTGACAGAATGATCTCTATTCGTTTTCAAGGCAAACCATTCAATATCACAGTGATCCAAGTCTATGCCCCAACCAGTAACGCTGAAGAAACTGAAGTTGAATGGTTCTATGAAGACCTACAAGACTTTTTAGAACTAACACCCAAAAAAGATGTCCTTTTCATTACAGGGGACTGGAATGCAAAAGTAGGAAGCCAAGAAACACCTGGAGTAACAGGCAAATTTGGCCTTGGAATGCGGAATGAAGCAGGGCAAAGACTAATAGCATTTTTCCAAGAAAATGCACTGGTCATAGCAAACACCCTCTTCCAACAACACAAGAGAAGACTCTACACATGGACATCACCAGATGGTCAACACCGAAATCAGATTGATTATATTCTTTGCAGCCAAAGATGGAAAAGCTCTATACAGTCAACAAAAACAAGACCAGGAGCTGACTGTGGCTCAGATCATGAACTCCTTATTACCAAATTCAGACTTAAATTGAAGAAAGTAGGGAAAACCGCTAGACCATTCGGGTGTGACCTAAATCAAATCCCTTATGATTATACAGTGGAAGTGAGAAATAGATTTAAGGGCCTAGATCTGATAGACAGAGTACCTGATAAACTATGGACTGAAGTTCATGACATTGTACAGGAGACAGGGATCAAGACCATCCCCATGGAAAAGAAATGCGAAAAAGCAAAATGGCTGTCTGGGGAGGCCTTACAAATAGCTGTGAAAAGAAGAGAGGCGAAAAGCAAAGGAGAAAAGGAAAGATATAAGCATCTGAATGCAGAGTTCCAAAGAATAGCAAGAAGAGATAAGAAAGCCTTCTTCAGCAATCAATGCAAAGAAATAGAGGAAAACAACAGAATGGGAAAGACTAGAGATGTCTTCAAGAAAATCAGAGCTACAAAGGGAACATTTCATGCAAAGATGGGCTCGACAAAGGACAGAAATGGTATGGACCTAACAGAAGCAGAAGATATTAAGAAGAGGTGGCAAGAATACACAGAAGAACTGTACAAAAAAGATCTTCACGACCCAGATAATCATGATGATGTGATCACTAATCTAGAGCCAGACATCTTGGAATGTGAAGTCAAGTGGGCCTTAGAAAGCATCACTATGAACAAAGCTAGTGGAGGTGATGGAATTCCAGTGGAGCTGTTTCAAATCCTGAAAGATGTTGCGAAAGTGCTGCACTCAATATGCCAGCAAATTTGGAAAACTCAGCAGTGGCCACAGGACTGGAAAAGGTCAGTTTTCATTCCAATTCCAAAGAAAGGCAATGCAAAAGAATGCTCAAACTACCACACATTTGCACTCATCTCACATGCTAGTAAAGTAACGCTCAAAATTTTCCAAGCCAGGCTTCAGCAATACGTGAACCGTGAAATCCCTGATGTTCAAGCTGGTTTTAGAAAAGGCAGAGGAACCAGAGATCAAATTGCCAACATCTGCTGGATCATGGAAAAAGCAAGAGAGTTCCAGAAAAACATCTATTTCTGCTTGATTGACTATGCCAAAGCCTTTGACTGTGTGGATCACAAGAAACTGTGGAAAATTCTGAAAGAGATGGGAATACCAGACCACCTGACCTGCCTCTTGAGAAATCTGTATGCAGGTCAGGAAGCAACAGTTAGAACTGGACATGGAACAACAGACTGGTTCCAAATAGGAAAACGAGTACGTCAAGGCTGTACATTGTCACCCTGCTTATTTAACCTCTATGCAGAGTACATCATGAGAAACACTAGACTGGAAGAAACACAAGCTGGAATCAAGATTGCCGGGAGAAATATCAATAACCTCACATATGCAGATGACACCACCCTTATGGCAGAAAGTGAAGAGGAACTAAAAAGCCTCTTGATGAAAATGAAAGAGGAGAGTGAAAAAGTTGGCTTAAAGCTCAACATTCAGAAAACGAAGATCATGGAATCCGGTCCCATCACTTCTTGGGAAATAGATGGGGAAACAGTGGAAACAGTGTCAGACTTTATTTTGGGGGGCTCCAAAATGACTGTGGATGGTGGCTGCAGCCATGAAATTAAAAGACGATTACTCCTTGGAAGAAAAGTTATGACCAACCTAGACAGTATATTCAAAAGCAGAGACATTACTTTGCCGACTAAGGTCTGTCTAGTCAAGGCTATGGTTTTTCCTGTGGTCATGTATGGATGTGAGAGTTGGACTGTGAAGAAGGCTGAGCACCAAAGAATTGATGCTTTTGAACTGTGGTGTTGCAGAAGACTCTTTGAGAGTCCCTTGGACTGCAAGGAGATCCAACCAGTCCATTCTGAAGGAGATCGGCCCTGGGATTTCTTTGGAAGGAATGATGCTAAAGCTGGAGCTCCAGTACTTTGGCCACCTCATGCAAAGAGTTGACTCATTGGAAAAGACTCTGATGCTGGGAGGGATTGGGGGCAGGAGGAGAAGGGGACGATTGAGGATGAGATGGCTGGATGGCATCACTGACTCGATGGACGTGAGTCTGAGTGAACTCTAGGAGATGGTGATGGACAGGGAGGCCTGGCGTGCTGTGATTCATGGGGTCGCAAAGAGTCAGACACGACTGAGCGACTGAACTGAACTGATTCTCATAAGAGGAGATTAGCTTTTATTTATCCAAGAAGCAACTGATCATAGACCAACTCACAAGGGGAAAACTGTGCATGCTGTGAGCTCGCAGCACAATTCAATGAACGAGACATGATGAGCAGACATCAGAGCAAAACAACAACAGTCATTAAAGACTCCCGACTTCTTGAGCTGAGAAATATTCTTAAATAGATTTAGGGCGAAGGAGTAAGTAAAATTTGATTTATGCTATAACTGAGCAGAAAGGAGAGGGCTAGGGATGATGACTGCTGCCCTGCTTGGCCTACAGGAAAATGGCAAACAATCCAGACACCCCTGGATTGACACGGGAACGTTTACATAAACTAGAAAAGGTCTTAAAACAATTAAAGGATAAATGAGATTTATATTTACTGGCCTTAAAAAATCTTTAAAATATTTTAAGTGAAACGAAGTTCTAGGATCCCATTTATGATTTTAAAAGAAACCAAGTCAAGCTCTTATTTCTACATGTACATACATACTACACGTTGGTACACACACAGAGAAGGTGTGGGAGGATACACTATTGATGTGGATGGGATTACATTATCCAATGACGAAAGTGACTTCTGAGGAAAGGACAAGAATAAGGTGGTAACTAAGGAGGATTTTTAGTTCCCTGTGAAGTTTAAAGAGTAAGACTAAATCCACAATTACTTGTATGATTAAAGATAAAAGCAATTATAGGATTAAAGACTGTTTAGAAAATGATGACGGGGACAACACAGAATGGGGCCAAAGAAAAGTGGATTCAAAGAAAACCACAGTCTCAAGGCCTCTCTTATTTAAGGGAAATGAGCGATTAAGCATTTAACTTAACTGTGCTTCTGACAGAGGAAACTACCAGGATAAAGGCCCAGCAGCACAGAAACCAACTTGGCTGCAGTAGAACAAGTGAGAGTAATAGTTACAAGTTCTGTTTGTTTCTTTTTTTTTAAAGATACCAAAGGGCCAGATCACAAGAGCCTTGCAAGGTCACTCAGGGGCTCTGCTCTCATTCCAAGTGAGATGGGAAAGCAGAGGAGGGCTGTGTGTAGAGGACTGACTGGCCTTAACTTTAAAGGATCGCTCTATTTCTTTGTAAGAATGTACCCTGGGAGGTGCCAGGTTAGAAGCAAAGAGGTCAGTTAGGAAGCTGCTGGAATAATCCAGATGAGGGGTGAAGGCGGTGAAAGCAGTGAGGGAATGAGATGTGGTCAGATCCCTGATAAATCCTGATGGTAGAACCAAAAGGATTTCTTGGAAAACCTGGTAATGAAGAAAGAAAGAAAAGAATCAAAGATGATTTCAAAGGTTTTGGCCTAAGCAAGTGGAAAATGGAGCCACCATAACAGAAAAGGAAAATGTGAGTGAAGTGCATTTGAGAGAGGTCAGGAGCTCCACTGTGGGAGTGCTATCATTTGGGATGACAATCAGACAGCCAAGGAGTAGCTGGATATATGAGTACGGCATCTGTGAATTGAGCATGAGGTGCTCACAAGGCAGAGAGAAAAGCAAACAGACTGAGAAGGGGAGACCTGAGAAATGGGATGAAAACCTACAGAGCTGCGGTCTTCTAATGGCAAATGACAAATGTCGTCAAGTATGTTACTGCTGCTGAAAGAGCAAGTAAGCAGATGACTGGGACCTGCTCACCAGACACAGTAACACGGTGGCCTCTGACAGCCTTGACACAGCAGTTTCAGCCCTGGGGAGGGGAGTGGGGAGGCATGGGGAAGGAGTCTGCCTACAATGGTTTCAGGACAAAAGACAGACATACACATTCTTCAAAATGAAAAAACACTCAAGTTACCCAAGGTCACACCCCAGGCACAAAGGACTAACCATCTTTTCCTCTGGAGCTGCTGCCTTTCCACCAACGGTATCTCCAGTCCCTCTTCACACTTCCAATGTATGAACATAAATAAGATACTAAATTGCCCCTAACTCTTGATAGCATCCAATCCACAATTAGCCCACATCCCTCCTTACAATCATTTAGCAAACCCTGTCAGGGAGATCATTCGGATGAGAGGTGAAGGAGGTAACAGCAGCGGAGGGAGGGGTGTCAGGGACACTCTAATGTCTGATTCCTGTGATATGAATTTCATGCTGGCAGTAAGTCAGTAATAAACCTTTTTTTAAAGCTAACCACCCCCAACAAAAAACTCATTAAAGTTAATAAGCAAATGAAAAACTGGGAAAATATTTACAGCATATAGCAAAGAGTAAAAAATATATATTATTAAAAATATGTTTAAGCACAGAAAATTTCAAACTTATGCAGAGGGTTGTAAAATGAACCCTCAAGTGCCCATCTCCAGCCTCAGTTCCTGCTGCAGCCTGTCTTGTTTGTCAATACCTCCACCCATTTCCCCTGTCTAGCTCCCCAGATTCTTTTTTGAAGCACATGTCAGGTATCGCTTCATTTATTGATGTTCAGTACTCATCTCTAAAAGATGAAGATTCTTTAAAAAACCGTAACTGGTAAATAATGATGATATAGAATTCCTAAATAACGAATATCCTGTCAATGTTTGAATTTAAGTTCCTGTGGTTTGAATCAAGGCCCATATGAATTCTATACATTGTGCCTGCCTGCTATTTCCCCTAAGTCTCCTGTAACTCTGCTATTGATTTCTTGAAGAAGTTTTCCATTTGGGAACTGTGCTGACTGCTGGCCTGGGGTGCATTTAACAGGAAGGCAATAGCACCCCACTCCAGTACTCTTGCCTGGAAAATCCCATGGATGGAGGAGCCTGGTAGGCTGCAGTCCATGGGGTTGCTGAGGGTCGGACACGACTCAGCAACTTCACTTTCACTTTCACTTTCTGTCCCCTGAACTTACAAACTGGTACTCAGACCTTGATTGGACTCAGGTCCAGTTTTGTTTTATGTTTTGGCAAGAGCATGGGTATTGCTTTGAATCTCTAAATGTCTGGGTGTTACTCTTTTGGGGCTGTTAGCAGTTTTTCAGGACCATGGCTTAGATCCATTAATTCATTAGGACTTGAAAAACGGTGATAGTTTAAAATTTCTTCTTCATTTTATTAGCTGGGATATGTCTATTTAAAAAAATCTTCTCATTATCTATCTTGTTATTGTGAGGTAAAGTTTGCAAAAGAAAAACAGGATAAATATTTGATTCTTTGCTTTATGGTTCCCTGGCATTCACTAGTTAACAATGAACAGCATATTTTTAAAGATCATTATGAACTCATGGATTTTATGTATGTGTGAATCAGATTTCATTATTATTCCCACTGAGGTTCAAACGCTTCTCTTCAAGGTTGGCTCCTGACTCTTTGCTAATCTCAGACATCTCTGCAGACATCTCTTTACTGCTTCTGTTGTGGTAAGATGTTCCGGGTTCCTCACACACTTTCCTGACCTAGCGACAGGACAAGCCATTACTCCAAGAAGTCCTAGTTCCTTCCTGCAAATGGTATTTAGCAACCACAGTCTGGGTGCCGGGGTGCCTGCTACTACTAGTTGTTCATTGTTTCTACAAGTTGTTTCAGGAGACAGCAATAGAAAAATAATTTTTTAAAGAAAAAATACATCAGGTTCATTCTGACTCTTCTAATTAAAATTCAGGAGTGCAGGCTTTATTTATAACCACATTGATGTTATCTGTCTCTTCATTTTCCAATACTGAAAGTCCCTGTTCTCAGTGATACCAACGTAACTATTTGCTTTATCACACACACACACACACACATTCATACCTGTGTGTGTCAGATTATGTGTGTATACATAATGTAAAATCACTGGAAGGAAATATACCAAAATGTGAATATTAATGGGATAAGAGATAATGAAGAGTTCTCATTTTTTTCTTTTAATCCATTTTTATACATCCCAAATTTCTACAATAAACATGTATTATCAGTAATCAGAAAAGAAAAAAAAAATAATCTTATTTTTAAAACCACGCCTGGCTCACCAACTTTCAAGCCAACCAAAGTACTCCTTTAGTGAGTACACAGAATTCTTTAAAGGATATTATGTAAACCCTAGCCTTAGGATCGCAAAACCCTAATACAGGTTACCGCTGCTCCCCACCCCAAACACCCACAGACCCTGGCTCCCAAAGTAAAATAACTTACATCCCTCACAGATATTGTTTCCTCTACTATGATCTCCATCTCTGTCCCAGGGTGAACATCACTTCCCAAAGCGAAAAACAGGAACAGCTATGATTGAAACAGAGGTATAAACACAATTTAATTTGAATTTTAAAATTCTATAAATATATAATTTATTTCCAAAAGAGAAAGGCTAATGATCATAAAACATTAATAAAAATCTCAAATTATGTAAAAACAACTCTTATGTTGAGTAAAGTTATAATTTAAATAATCTTGACTACCTAGAAAAGTAAAGATTCTTTATCACCAATGTTTTTATTCCTAATAAACATCTCTCACAGCTATTTACTCTACTATGATCTCCATCTCTTTCTCAGTCATTCCTCAAGGAGATTTGCAATTATTGTATACTGTAAGCATTAACTGTGTTTTTTCTGAGTCCTTAGTTTGTGATCTTATTTTCTGTCCAGAGGCCCCATACACTTCAACTCCCAGAAATCCAAAGAAAAAAATGTAAACCTGATCTCTTGTCTGTTCAGTTTCTTACAGCCTTATTTTCCCTTTCTAGTCAACTTCACTTGTCATGTTTCTCATTCTCTGAGCTTGTCATGTACTACTATTTGCTAGAGTTTGGGGAAGAACAAATTAAGGGTGGGGGGTGGTTGGGAAACTAATGAAGTGGATTAGTTCCATAACAGGGATCCAGGAGCCAGGAGGATCTTGATATATGAGTTCAGCTTACCCTGGTACAGAGTCCTAATAGTAAGGACATCATTATGCCTTCTGGACTGTAATGAAAGTTTATCAAGTAGGCAGGGCTTCTGGCAAAGGTTAGTCTGATAGTATTTTATATATAAAATCAACACTGATAAGAAAAAAAGCTGCTGTGAGTCTATTATTGCAGGCAGTAATTAAGCTCAAAATCAGTACACTGTATTTCATTAAATCTAAAATACTGCTGGTTGTTACTTATTATTGGATGGCATCACCGACTCGATGGATGTGAGTTTGAGTGAACTCTGGGAGTTGGTGGTGGACAGGGAGGCCTGGTGTGCTGCGATTCATGGGGTCGCAAAGAGTCGGACACGACTGAGCGACTGAACTGAACTGAAGAAAGAAAGCACAGCACCAGCTATAGCTGTAGGAAGCCACTGACTGTAAGATGCATCTAAATCTCACATATATTAAAATGTAAGAGGAAAGGGGTGAATTTTAGAATTTATGAATCATGGTGGTTGAAACTAGAGGCCATTCAACTTTAAAGATCCCCCTTAACCACAAAATTTTCACAGGAAAACAATTTTATGAATATACTCTGACATAACATTTTTGACTTAAACACAGAGAACTAACTATATGGATATATTCCTATAGATAAAAGGTATAATCTAAGGAAAAGGAAAAATTTTTAAGAAAAATAGTATTCCTATAGTAGTTAAGGAAAGAATTTTGCAATTAAGAACTTCCAATCATGGGAAGGTGGGTTTTGGTCTTTCAGGTGACCTCCTTTTACCTGAGAGGACGTTGGTGCTTTTCCAGGACACAGTCCCAGTGAACTTCCCATCTTCAGTCCTGCTTCCTTCAGAGTGCATCTGTCTGGCACTATAAAGAATTTTGATAATATGGTAAATGTTACTAATTCCTACCTCTTTGGGCAAAAGAATACACTGAGATCATCTTTCTTTAAAAATCAAGAATGTTAAAGAAGAAAACTGAGTTGTCCTCCAAGCAAAAGGATTATATACTAGTTGTTTGGTTTCAGATTTTCTTACTCTACAACACATTATTCTTGTTATCTGTACAACAGTGCTAAGAAGTAAGAGGCAGCTATGAATGTTCTAGATTCATACTTAATAAAAACCAGAAAGCTGTTGGTTGCAAGGATTATGTAATATTGTGAAATGATTCATGAATGATGGATTAGCTTCTTTCAAGTTTAAAGCTGCTGTGATGACTACCATGAACAGTTTGAGTAGATTAAGTCTAATGACAAGATGCATTACAGAGGTAAGAATCAAGTCTCTGGTTACAATGATAACTGGTGTCGCAATAAAATTAGCAAAACAAAAACTTTGATAATAAACCTGGAAAGATGTAACTAGATTAAAACCATGACTAAAATGAGCATTAGTTAATCAGGAAGAAAGATGTTTTACTTTCTTCAGAAAGTAAACAGAGGTGACTGAAATTTGGGTAAGACTTTCTGTAATTCATAAGAAAGACACTTGGATGACAGTATGGTTTATAAATCAGTTTATAAAAGGTACCTTCAGAATATTAGGTATTAGAAGTCACTGTTTAAAGTAAACATGTTGACAAAGACAGATGGCATGATTACGTGTCAGCTTTTGAACGCTAACAAAAAGATTTACCTGGACAAAGCAGTTTCCCATTTCTATCAATAGGCCTCAAACAGCTGTTCTCAGCTATAAATAAAAAGATGCTGGTTAGTGCAGCAAACAAAAATAAATAAATAAAAAAGATACTTTACTGTGTTAATTAGCAAGAAGTTGAAAAACACAAACAAACAAGAGACAAAAAAAAAAAAAAAACACCCAGCAATAAAAAACCACGTACAGGCAATCTTCCCTTTGCGCGGCAGCACAGAACCATAAGGACACCTGTGTAAGGTGAAACTGTGCAGAGAAATCTTAATCAGAAAAATTATGATTGCACTGTGACTTTTAAAAATTTCTGTCAAAACATTAAAACTCTGTCAGTTATATGTGTACAGTGAAATGAAAAAAAAATAGTAAAACTAATATTTACACTCTAATTTAAAACACTACAGACATGGAGAACTAGAATGTTTCCTTTGCAAAAAACAGATCAAGAATTGTTTAAACAGGGCCTGCTTTCTTCTCATACAGCTCGCAGAACAGGGTGAGCATCTTCTCTGCCCCTGAGTCTGGATCAGCTTCCAGTATTTTATGCTTAGCAGTTTCAATTTCGTGAAATATCTCCAAGAGCTCCTTTAACATAAAGTTTTGTGCCGGCATCAGTTCCTCTGGGATTATCTTCATAACTTTTCATCATGACCACTTTCCTCACTTCTGTGAGTTCATGCTCACTGGCTCCTCTGGCTGCAGACCTTGAGTCTCTTGAATGACAATAATCGGCTCCATATATATTTGTTTCTTGCCTGCACTTTCACTGTTGTTGGCTAATTTTCCACTTTTTTTTTTTTTTGGTAAAATATCACCTGGCTTTATCACTGGGAGAAAAGGAGACCATAAACTACACACTTTGCTGTCCATGTGTTGAAATGAACAGCAGCTGTGTACTGACCAGTTACTGACATGCTTTAAAGAGTGAAGTGAACTGGTCACTGATTACAGCTCAGTTCAGTTCATTTCTGACTCTCTGCGACCCCATGGACTGTAGCACGCCAGGCCTCCCTGTCCATCATCAACTCCCGGAGTTTACTCAAACTCATGTCCATTGAGTCGGTGATGCCATCCAACCATCTCATCCTCCATCGTCCCTTTCTCCTCCTGCCTTCAATCTTTCCCAGCATCAGGGTCTTTTCCAATGAGTCAGCTCTTCACATCAGGTGGCCAAAGTATTGGAGTTTCAGCTTCAGCATCAGTCCTTCCAACGAATGTTCAGGACTGATTTCCTTTAGAATAGACTGGTTGGATCTCCTTGCTGTCCAAGGAACTCTCAAGAGTCTTCTCCAACACCACAGTTCAAAAGATCAATTCTTCAGTGCTCAGCTTTCTTTATAGTCCAACTCTCAACACTCCTGGAAAAACTATAGCTTTGACTAGACAGACCTTTCTTGACTGTGTACATGGTACTTCACAGTGATCTGCAGACTAAAGAGCTTATAGCAAAGTCTGTACTTAATGCGATGACTCAGTATCTGGTGGCAGCTGACATTTGAACCATGCTGCTGGGTAACTGATAAACAATGAAATTCACCCATAACAGAACTGCACAGAGACTACCTAGATTTAAAAGGTGATTTTTATGCTTAGTTAGTAAATGGATTAGGGCCAATGTGCCCTGTTTTTGAGGATGCGAAGATTCCCACCTTGTGGGAAGACACTAGGTTTTAATTCCAAACAGAATTCTTACCAAGTTGGATATGAAGTTGGGGAATTTGAAAGACTGGAGTGAGCCTTCTGAGAGGGCAGGAATGGAATGGGCCTTGGAAGGTCTAACTGTATCTGAGCAGAGCAGAGTCTCTTTGAGATTCCTGAGTTCTGGCCCTTATACTACAGTGATGTGAAGCTAGCATAGAATTCTAACACAATCTCCTTGATAACTGAAACAGCTTATGTTAAAGAGTTCTCCAATTTAAAAAATGCATTTAAAATACTGTTTTGTTTTTTTTTAATTTTCATTTTCTTTTGACAAATGCCATGTGTCTTCTATGTGCCAGGCACTGTCCTAGAAACTGACAATAAGCAAAACAGTCATGGACTCTGCCTGCAAAGAGCCTCATCTATTGGAGGAGATGGACGTTCACTGCACAAAACACAGGCAGTTATAGAGTAAGTACCACAAAGGAAAGGATGAGGTGTTAGAATGAGACAGACAGACTGAGGCTGTGCAGTCAGGGATGATGAATGATAACATTTCAGTAGAGACCAAAGGAAAGACTGAAGTTAGCAGATGAAGAGTAATGAGGACGGAGTTCAAAGAGATTACAAAACTAAGAAGTCGCAGGGGTAGAAGAGACCTTGTGCACCAGAAAACCCAGAAAGTGAGCATGGAAGTGTGATGTGAATGACAGATGAGTGGAGGGTGAGGTGAGTTAGGCAGTGGTCAGAAGGAGGCTCCTGTAGGCGAGGAGCCCACAGGCAACACGTTACAAAGTACAAAGAGCACAACAAAGGGCTCTGAGCAGAGGTTGACATGATCCGACGCACCTATGTTTAAGAAGATCACTTGCTATATAAAGAACAGTTTGGAGGGGAGGAAGAGTGGAAGGGAGTCTGTGACACGGTAAGACAATGAACTATTCGTCTTAAGAAGCCATATATTTTTAATCAAGCTTATTGAGATATACTTTACTTACAGTAAAGCACATCCAGTTAAGTACACAGTTCAAAGAGTTTGATAAAAACACGCAGTAACCACCAGCAAATCGAGGTAAAATTTGCATCACCCCTCAAATGCCCTCATGTCACTCTGTAGCCAATCCCCCCATCCCCTAGTCCTGATCTGACTCTGTAACTTCAGCTTAGGTTTTCTTTTTTGACAATTTCACATTCTCAATGCAATCCTAAGAGTACCACTCTTTCATGCTAGCTTCTCTTGCCTGGCATGATGTCTTTGAGATTCACCCATAGTTTGCATGGGGCGGTAGTTCACTTTTTTAATTGATGAATAGTATCCCCTTGTCTGGAATTTGTTCACCTGCTTGTGAACATCTGGATTGTTTCCTGTTTTGGGTTATGAACATTTAGGTACAGTATTTGCAAGATTTATATTTCAATTTTTCTTTGATGAAAATCCAGAAGAATTGGTAAATGAATGTTTAAATCACAGGAAATAAGCTGACTCTTTACCAAAGTGACTGTCATTTCATGCTCCCACAAGCAATGCATGGGATTCCAGTTGCTCCACATCTTTGATGTCACTTGGTTTTGTCAGCATTTAAAATTTTCATCATTCTGCGTGTGTAGTGATGTGTCATTACAGTTTCAGTTTGTGGGCTAATTATACTGAGCACCTTTTCCTGTGCCTGTTGGGTGTTCACAGGTAGAGTTTCTTTTGTAAACCAGCTTCCCAATTTGAGCTGTTCGTCTTCTGATTAGGTGATAAGTTTTTTTTTTTTTTTTAATGTATACTGGATGCAGATCTACTGACAAATCCATGTTTTATAATTTTTTCTCCCAGTTTGTGGCTTGCCTTTTCAAATGCCTTTTGAAGAAGTTTTAAATTTTGCAGTAGTCTAACTTGCTTTCTCTTTCCTGATTTGTACTTTTTGAGTCCTATCTTTAAAAAGAAAATCTCTTCCTATGGTAAAAGTAACAAAGATTTTCTATGTTTTCTCCCTGAAATTTTATAGTTTTAGGTTTTAACATTTAAATGATGTGAGTTCATTTTTTGGACTCAATGGACATGAGTTTGAGTAAGCTCTGGGAGCTGGTGATGGACAGGGAGGCCTGGAGTGCTGCAGTCCATGGGGTCACAAAGAGTCAGACACGACTGAGCGACTGAACTGAAGGCAAAGTTGGAGGCTTATTTTTGCATTTATGGCTATCCAACTGGTGCAGCACTGTACTCTGAAATACCCCATGGAAATACCTCGGCACTTTTGTTGAGAGACAACTAAATATGTTTGCATCTGTTTCTAGCTATTTCAGTGTAGTTTCATTGAAAACACTTTAGAACATTTCAACATATGATCTCTGTTACATATTCTTAAAAGATTCCGTTAAAAATGTGAAAACTATTCTTAACTCACAGGAAAAACAGGTTGCAGGCCACAGCTTGCTGACCTCTGCTCTATGTATCTACTCTGATGACAACACACACTTGTTGATTTCTATAGTTACAGAGTAAGTCTTGAAATCAAATAGTGTAGCTTGTTCACTTCTCAGGGAATAGGGATTCTGAAAATCACGCAAAGCAGCCAAAAAAAAAAAAAAAAAAGAATTCTAAATACTGGCAAGGATGTGAAGAAGCTGCAATCCTGATACATTGCCAGTGGGTTTGTAAATGACTCAGCCACTCTGGAAAACAGTATGGCAGTTTCTTATAAAGTTAAACACAGTTCTGCCATATGATCCAGAAATTCCAATTCTGTACATCTACCCAGGAGAACAGAAAACGTTTGACTACACAAAGACACAATCTTTATAGCAGAGTTATTCATAAAATCCTCGAAGTGGAAACAATCCAAATATCCATCTACTGGTAATGAACCAACAAAATGTGATATATCCATACAATGGAATACTAGTCAGCAAGAAAACGAACAAATTATTGAAACATGCTAAATCATGGATGAATCTCAAAAATAATATAAGTGAAAGAAGCTAGTCACAAACGACTATATATTATATGCTTCCAGTTACATGAAATGTCCAGAAAAGCAAGTCTAAAGGGACATTAAGTAGATGAATGGCTGTTAGGGACCTGGAGATGAATGATCCTTTTGGAGTGATAGAAATGTTCTAAAACTGGATTGCTGTGATGGTTGTACGACTTTATACATTTACTAATAATCACTGACTTACACTTAAAATGGATGTTTTATCATATATAAATTATACCTCAATAAAGTTGTAAAAGAATACCTAATGCCAAGTAAATACTGAATTTGCAGAATGTTATATTCATTATGATAGAATATATATAAATGTAAAAATATAATACACACATACATATATGTATGGAATATAATATATACAGTACAATGTGAATTCAGAAACTAGATACACACCCAGATCAGATATACTAATTGCAACTGGGGAGGGAGGAAGGGAGGGTTAGGGCTGAGGAGAACAACAGGGCTTTATTTGTCATATCTGAAGGAAAAACAAACATGGCAAGATGTTGGCATTTGTCCATTCTGGGTGGTAGATGCATGAGTTTTCCCTAAACCATATTTTTTGTATAAATACTCTCCCATTTTTTTTCAATTAAAAATCAAAACTAAATTAAACCAAAAGCAAACATAAATGATTACCTAGTTCCTTCAATAATTTTAATTCCTTTATGGCTTTAATTCGAATATCAAACACCACCTAAAATAGAGAAATAAACTAATGACTGTGTATAAGTTAAAAACAATGGGAGGAAAGGAAAATGAAGATTATCAGTGTGTGCATATGCAGATTATCTGAGTTACTAATTACCTGACGTGTGACAATTTTTGCACACTTGAAAAAAGTTATTTCCTTCCCTGAAATTTTCCCACAAAGTCAAAGGGAAAAACTTAGATCTCAGTTAAGTTTTTACCAAATTGATAATAACTGGAACAGAAAAGGCCTCCTACAGAAAACTTTAGAAAATTAAAGACATAATAGTAGCAAAAGGCAAAAAAATCAAAAAACAACTCACCTTTCTGATGATAGCAAACAAAAGACACTGTAGACAATGATATTTATGTCAAGAATGATGAATTTAGGGCCAATAAGCATTAATTATATAAAAATGTACTAATCCAAGAGTACTGTTTAAAATTTCTATGTAAATTATCTTATTTTAGACTTTTTTTCTTTTTTAAAAAATTTAGGCTAATTGCCTCTAGGGCACAAAATTGCGGAAATTTAGGGATAAAGAAAATCATAGACTCTACTTTGCCACCAGTGTCCCCCTCCCAGCTTGTCCCACCACCACTTCTGCTGTGCCAAGATGGAGCAGAGCCTGCAGTAACCAAGGACTGCATCAGCTTCCTGCTCAGGGTCAAGGAGGTAGGTCTCTTGAGCTATGCAGTACTGACCTTATATTATCCCCACTACTGTGCAAACAAATATTAATGCACCTTGAGAAAATGTAATTTTATATAAAAGAAAACATTCTAAGTTTTCAAAATGAAGTTACAGAAAAAAATCTTAGAGACTACATAAATATAAAAAGATGTTTTCTGAAATTCTGTTTAAGGAAACCAGTTTAACAGTGTCAAATGGAAAAAAAATGAAGAAAAATCCTTTTTAAGAGCCACTGGCTTTATCTAGAGCAGAGTATACTGTAGAGCAATTTTAAGATAAACTTTGTAAAATCCAAACACCAAAGAACACAAAACCAAAACAAATACCTGGCTTAAAAAGTACAGAAAAAACTCTTAAAAATAGCATTTCATAGTTATCAGATTCAGAAGATTCCATGAACTAATTAAAAAGGTAACTCTCACATTCTAATTCTAGGCTTTGGAGGGGAAAAAAGCACATAATTTCTTGACATGTGTCAAAGGCTAACAAAGGTAAATAAGCAATAATCAAATGTTACAAATAAAAAGGTGACTCTGAAGAATTATAAGTTTATTGAGATGATTGTTCCAGAAGATTAGGGTACTGCTTTCTAAACAAAATTCTATTAACTAAAAAACTGTCAGCCACACTTATAGTCTACTCACTGTGTTAAGAGTTGCTGATATTTTAACTTGCTCCTCTTCAGATTCTAATTGGCTTAAATTTTTAACTTGGAGCCAGTTGATCTCATTCACAGTATTGATCCATTTCCCTTGTTTTGTCAACAAACTGTAGGTAAAAAGACATTTTAAAAATGTGTGTTCACACAGTCCTTTTATGGATCAGAGAGGACTGGAAAATTCATGCTTTTCCTTAGGCATCACTTCCAAAATTTACACTTAACATGGCTAATTAAGGTGATCAAGTTCTACTGAGTCGGGCTTTTGAACGCTGACTATCTTTTTAGGGCAGTGTTAGTATTCTAGAGAGTCTATATTCATGATTCCAAATATTCTTTGCCTTATACAAATAATTTGTTGCCACATTTTTCAAAGAGAACTGTTGTAATTGAACAATCAGTTGTTAACTTCTACCAGCGTACTATAATTACTAGGGGAGCTTGAAAAAGGGATTCCCTGGGGGCTCAGACAGTAAAGCATCTACCTGCAATGTGGGAGACCCGGGTTCGATCTCTGGGTCGGGAAGATTCCCTGGAGAAGGAAATGGCAACCCACTCCAGTACTCTTGCCTAGAAAATTCCATGGATGGAGGAGCCTGGTGGGCTACAGTCCATGGGGTGGCAAAGAGTTGGATATGACTGAGTGACTTCACTTTCATACCAAAAGCCCACCCACAGAATCCAGAAGCAGCTTACCAGCAGGACAGCACGCACACTGTGCAGACTGACACTGGGTACATACCGCATCTAAGGGAGCCCACTCACACCGTACACACCGTGTATTTGTATTTCTATTACAGAGGTTAAAAAATCTATTATGATAGCAGACGGCAGTGGAGTATCTTGTTCTAACAAGATTTTCCTACAGATAATAGTTAAGGTTCCTGAGGAAGGAGTGACTTCTGATTTTCACAGAGGCACTGAATGGGCCAGCAGAAGGCCTCTTTGGGAGTATGTAACAGAGACCTAGGAGAAGGCCATGGCACCCCACTCCAGTACTCTTGCCTGGAAAATCCCATGGATGGAGGAGCCTGGTAGGCTGCAGTCCATGGGGTCGCTGAGAGTTGGACATGACTGAGCGACTTCACTTTCCCTTTTCACTTTCATGCATTGGAGAAGGAAATGGCAACCCACTCCAGTGCTCTTGCCTGGAGAATCCCAGGGACGGCGGAGCTTGGTGGGCTGCCGTCTATGGGGTCGCACAGAGTCGGACACAACTGAAGCGACTTAGCAGCAGCAACAGAGACCTAAAACACAATTCTACGCTTCATTTCAGTTATTCCACAATGGGACTCCACCTTGAGTCAGCAATCCTAAATGTGGCAAAGCTTAAAGCACGAAGATGCTCCCTGAGACCACTTTCAAATAATGTAACACTGGTTAATGACAAGGGTGCTAGCTAAACTATTGAGCACTCACTGTATGCAGACCCGTGCAAGCTCTTACCTCCTTCAGTCCTTACAGGTGTATGAGGCTGCTGCTAACGATTATGCTCATTTCACAGAAGGAGAATCTGAGCACAAAGAGATGAAGTAACTTGCCTACAGTCACATTACTAGTAAGCAAAAAACAAAGCCAGGCAGCTGGCCCCTGAGGCCTTGTCCCTGCCCACTCCTCACATAGGAGCACAGGTGGGTATACACAACATAGGTTATTATGCAGCCATGAAATGGGGAGTATGAAGAGACTTCAAACATGAGGGGAAAGCAGGATATAACTATTTATCTACAAAATTGTCACTATGGTGTTTAAAAGGAAAAAACTTTCAAAACAAAACCCCAATTACTCGAGTGCAGAAAGCCGACAGAGATGGACACTGCATGACTGGTACAGGGATGTTGTTCTGGGGCTCCTGTTTTCACCCCCTGTATTTCCCAAGTCCTAAAAAACATATATTGCTTTCTAAAAAGAAATATATAATAAAAGTTTAAATTAAACAAACAAGGTGGGCAAATAAGTGTCTGGAAAACACTTGCTGAAAAGAGAGTGGTAAGTGTAACACAAAATAAACACAGTTCACAAGTGCCCTGCTTCTCCAAGTCATAGCCACTAACACATAATAATACAGAGCCTCTGTAATCTAAGTGCATTCACAGCACTGATAAAGCAGGAAACTGATCCACTGGTCGTAACCTAAAGTCTTCAGTGTGTGGAAACTGGGGGGCGTATGGTATATGATACACCGATCACAGAAATGTCCTGCCACAGACATGGGTAACAAAAATGAAGAGAGGAAGCACTTCTAAATTTCAAATGTGACTCACAGGAATCGAGGGTGTAACTCCCCACATAATTGCCCTACCTGGGCAGCTGGAGGATGGCAAACAGATTCTAACAAAAAACTGAACTGCCTTCTGAGATTCTTGTGACAAGACAGACAAGTCATAATACCCTCCTCAAGAAAAATTTCGGGAACTTTCTTTGTGAGAATGTGCCCTCAGTCTTATGATGAGTACTAATTAGAATTATTTGATAGGATTCTGCTTTATCGCCAACTAACTTACACTATATCTAGCCTATACCTATATTATCTAGTTACCACATTTACCAAATTAAAAAAAAAAGAAATCACATTATAATATCATTTTTTTCCAGGTTGCCTAACCAAGAACATTCCTATTTATGATATATAGAACACAATGTCTAGAAATAAAAAGAAACATTTAACTATTATTATTAACATAAAGCTTTAGAGTTCTAAGAGGTAACACTGTAACTAAAGTAACTTTAAGAAGCATTCTCTCTTTAGCATGTTACCTGTTACCATCATTAGAGCCCTGGATTAAAACTGAGCTTCCGTTTCTGAGGCCTTGCTCTCTGAATGTCTTTTTCAAGTCTTCTTTGGGAATGGTGGTCCAGTTCTCTTCACCTCTAGATTCAGTGTTGTTGATTAAGATGACTCCCTCTGGAATTGCTAGGGCTGTGAATACAGAGCCTATTTCCGCATTAGACGGAAAGACATGTGAAGATTCTATCAACTGCTGACACTCCTCTCCCTCACTGCTTGTTGCTACATGAAGAACATTTAAAAGCAGAGGTTCACAGTCGCTACCGGTTGGAATCTGGATTCCGCCAATCTACAACAATATCAAGTCAACCATTAGTACAGTTCATACTGGCCAAAGTTAAATCAACATAGCAATGCAGTAAAAAACGTTTGTAGAATAATTCTCTTCTTTTTTTCAAGTGAAATAAAGTTTTCACAAAATCTCTTTCAAGTATCAGAAGCACAACTTTAGATTGTGCTTTTTAGGAGATAGATCACAAGTGGAGACAGACATGTGAGTCCTCAGAGGTGGTAAAGACATGAGGAGGACCAAGGAGAATCCGTGGAGGGGTGAGACGCTCCTCACCCCTTTCTCGACTGGGCTCCCTTAGTCACCTCCACCTCTGCTCAGTATAGCGTCCCGCCGTGCTGAGTACTCATTCCAAGCCTGGACAGACCGTCCTGGGCACTGAGCTCAGTGCAGTGACTTACACCTCGTGCCTGAAGGACACAGACGGATTACTCAGCTTTGTGTCTAGCTTCTGACACACAGCCTGGCCCCATGGAGATGTTCTACAACTATCCCTGAACGTATGACCAGCACGGACTGGACTTAGAATTTATTGGACATTTCAGCAGTTTTCTAATATATGTGCTGTCACATATACTGATTTAATAACTTAAAACATATCCAAAACTCTCAGGACATTTCTTCAACACTTATTTACCTCTACCCCATTCCATACAAAGATGTCTTCTCCGTCAGCGATTTCAATTTCACACAGTGTCAGGTCATCTCCTAGGAAGATGAGATTATCAGTGCTCTGTTCTTATGATCCTCAAAAAGAAAAAGATATTTAAAGACAGAGCTGAGATACAAACATTTGTCTGAAAAAGCATTCTCATTAAGGAAAATTAAGAAAAAGGAATTATGGCTATTATACTGATATTATTTTTATCTTTATTCCTTCCATCATGCTTTTTACTTTTTTTCTCCTCATTTTCATTTTATGCAAGCATGTTCTCCAAAATTTTTGTGGGCATGATAGCAGGAAAAAAGAATCAATATAAAAGGTCAACTGTACTTGACACTGTGAACACAGAAGACTTACACATCACACGGTTCTCACTCCACCACTAATTAGCTGCACGTTCTTGTGGACTTCAAGCCTCTATGCTCAGTTTTCTCATTTATGAAATGGGGATAAAAGAATTTTGTGAAATCAAATGAGAATTTATACAAACACTTGTCTTAGTCTTTGGCTCCATAAGTCCAAGATAAATGTTACTGCTGTTACTGCTATTAACGTTTTGTTATTATTTAAAGGAAGTACTTTTAAGCTCTTAAAGTACTTTTGTCTTGTTACCAAATCTGAAGTTGAGAACTGGGTAAAAAAACCAAGCCATATTAAATATTTAAATAGTTTCAAACCATTTTGTTCAAAAGTTTGTGGTAATATAAAAAAAATTTCCAAAGCTTTAAAATTTTTCTTAAGGTGCTAAGAAAAGTGGTAGGTAGGGGGAAACTGGCCAAGAATAGAAAATCATGAGCCCCAACAAAAAATGCAAATATACAAAATAAGTTGCTGTGTCTTAATATTTGTCTTACCATTAAGTGTCTGGCAAACATGAAGTCCTGCTGGTACAAACTTTGCAACACTAAGAACCATATCTCCTTCCCAAAATTCTAACAGCTGCAGAATATGAATGAAAGAATATGAATGAAAGAAGACAATGAAAAATAACAGAGATTACTTTCCCAGATTAAATAAGGAAGAGCACTGTGCCAATTTCTTTATGTAGCTGATACAAACGAATACAACAATGCCTACCCAGCATCAAAAATGGGGGAAGAAGGCATTTTTCATCATTAACTTAGTCAAATCCAAAGACAGTTAATCTCACATCCATTAATGATGAAAGAACCTTGACATACACAAATAGCACAGTGACCTTCTCAACAACATCCATTTCTACTTAATTTACTGGAAGACCACTTTTATCAGAAGGCAAAGTGATCTGTGTGCCAGCCCAGGAATCCTGGAAAAATTATGTGTTTAATCATCCCTATTCGGGGAGAAGCAGCACATGTGAATATTCTTGCTTCTTGAAAGGAATGTCTCCCTTTGTAAATTTAAAAAGTGGCACTACCACTTTATTCAATAGATTAGCAGGGATTTTTTTAAGTTTCTAGCTCTAGGAGTCTAAGGACTGTGGCAACCTCACCAAAACAACATCACTCATAAAGGTCAGTCCTATTCAGCCTCTCTCCACAGTATTACAAGACAGTTCTCTTAAAAAGAAATTTCAGGGACTTCCCTGGTGGTTCAGTGGCCAAGACTCCGCACTCCCAATGCAGGGGGTCCAGGTTTGATCCCTGGTCAGGGAACTAGATTCTACATGCCACAGCTAAGAGGTTGCATGCTGTAACCTGGCCCAGACTAATAAACAAATAATAATAATAATAAAAAGAAACTTCATACTCACACATGATTACTTAACTGTGTCAGTCACACAGACTCCTGCCTGTGGGTTAATTCTAAGATAACAGAGTGTATGCGGGTGTACAGCGCACACTCAGTCGCATCTAACTCTTTGTGACCCCAAGGACTATAGCCTGCCAGGCTCCTCTGTCCATGGGATTTCCCAGGCAAGAATACTGGAGTGGCATTATTAGAGAAATACAAATCAAAACCACAATGAGGTATCATTTCACACTGGTCAGAATGGCTGCCATCAAGAAGTCTATAAACAATAAATGCTGGAGAGGGTGTGGAGA
The DNA here is from genome assembly GCF_014754425.2 of Oryx dammah. Lineage (NCBI taxonomy): Eukaryota > Metazoa > Chordata > Mammalia > Artiodactyla > Bovidae > Oryx > Oryx dammah. The sequence goes on from NW_024070212.1 coordinate 111,039,535, forward strand.
AAAGGGAACTCTCTTACACTGCTGGTGGGAATGCGAACTGGTACAGCCACTATGGAGAACAATGTGGACATTCCTTAAAAAACTGGAAATAGAACTGCCATATGACCCAGCAATCCCACTGCTGGGCATACACACTGAGGAAACCAGCACTGAAAGAGACACGTGTACCCCAATGTTCATTGCAACACTGTTTATAATAGCCAGGACATGGAAGCAACCTAGAAGTCCATCGGCAGACAAATAGATAAGGACGTTGTGGTACATATACACAATGGAATATTACTCAGCTATAAACAAGAGTACATTCGAGTCATTTCTAATGAGGTGGATGAAACTGGAGCCTATTATACAGAGTGAAATAAATCAGAAAGAGAAACACCAATATAGCATATTAATGCATATTTATGCAATTTAGAAAGATGGTAACAAAGATCCTATATGCAAGGCAGCAAGAGACACACAGATGTAAAGAAGAGTCTTTTGGACTCTGTGGGAGAAGGCGAGGGTGGGATGACTTGAGAGAATAGCATTGAAACATGTATATTACCATATGTGAAACAGATGACTAGTCTAAGTTTGATGCATGAAGCAGGGCACTCAAAGGTGGTGCACTGGGACAACCCAGAGGGATGGGATGGGGAGAGCGGGAGGGGTGTTCAGGATGGTGGGATACATGTGCACCCATGGCTGATTCCTGTCAATGTATGGCAAAACCACCACAATATTGTAATTATCCTCCAATTAAAATGAGTTAATTAAAAAAAAATACTGGAGTGGGCTGCCCTTTCCTTCTCCAGGGGATCTTCCTGACCCTGGGATCGAACTAGTGTCACCTGCATGCCCTGCACTGGCAGGTGGATTCTTACCACTGCACCACCCGGCCAGCCCTGCGGTAACAGAGATGCACACTGTGAAACACTGAAGAGCACGGCTGGCTGGACCTCAGCGTCATGGCAGGGACTAAGGCCTTCTCCACTTGGAACGCTACCCCAAGCAGGGCCAATCCCCAAGCCTACCTGTATCAGTGCTGTCAGGATTGGCTCAGAAATAAACTTTTAATGGAAAAGTTCAGAAGTATTAGACAATTTTAGAAATCCTGATCCTATATTAAAATATCATTCAAATCAACTAAAGAAGAAATCGCCTGCTTTTCTTTGTACAAGGGGAAACTCAAAAGAAAGCTAATAATTTTGATAAATGATACAATTTTTCAGAAAATTCCACTAATTTCTATGGGGGAATACTTCCATTTTCTACTGCTCTTTTCCTTGACAGGATGTAGTGTGGGGTAAAATAAAATTAAGAAAAAGAAACAGTAGGGAAACCAGGGCTGGAGTCTGAGTTCTACTGCGAACTAATGTCTGACCCTAGGCAAGCCATTACATCACTTTAAGTCACAATTTCCTCATCTTTAAAATGGGGCTATCTTATCCTCCTGAAGTTGAAGAATCAAATGATACAATTTATATGAAAGCACTGTAAGCAAAATAAAGAGCACTATTGTTGTCATTAAAATACAACTGGATAAATTATTTGCAGACCATTGTTATAACCATGTTTGTTTGAGTAGACATTTTCCTTCCCTTATAAATCTTGTTAATAAACGTTATTCCACAATGAAAGCAAGAAAAGTTAGTTGCTTTTGTTTAGTGGCTCTTGGTTTTAGGAAACATAATTATCTTTTTACTCCTTTAAAAAAGCAATTCTTTCATTTATTTTCCCTGAAACAGACAACCTTATACTCTTTCTCTCCCCCAAATTAAATACACCAGGCTTGCTTCTTCTCTGAAAACGTGCTGACAGGACCCTTTGAGTCTTGACTGTGAAGAAGAGCTCTTTAAAAACACGGCCAAGTGAGGGGAGACATTTGGGTCATCCCTCTATGGAAGTGGCAGATGTAGGATTTTTCTAAGCTGCTGTGAAAAATAAATAGCTGAATCCTAAACAGAAGTTTAAAAAGGAAAATCCAGCTTGAGATGGACCTTAATGTTTGTTAAGAGGAAGTGAGGCTAAATTACCTGAAATATTGATTGTCGAAGATCTCCTAAAGTTTTCCTTTTATCAAAAGTCAAATCCCACATACTTTCTGTTTGAGACACTACTGGGTGCAGAGCCCCATTGAAGAAACGATAATGGGGGCCGAGGTGGAGATGCAATTCAACAGTATTGTTTGTAGAATCACATTCTGCCCTTTAAAGAGGCATAAGAAACATATAAATGCCATGTTTTTATAAAAGATACTGTTTTATCTCAAACCAGAAGGATCTGATTTACAATATAAAGAAGTTCTCCACTTAAGTAATTATAATTAACATTCTTTTCTTCCATGTTCCAAGAGGTCTCATTTCAGTTTCTCAATTAATAGCTCTGCCACCGTGAATTCCAAGGATAATGGTTTTAATGTACGCTGTGCAGTGTTACTCTGAACAAACACTGACACTTGAAATCTTCCAATGCTGAGCTTATCATTATGAACAAAATGCTGGAAACATGCTCCTAAACCGTGGTAAGCGCTGTGGCCCGCCTGCCGCATTCTTTCTGGAACTATTAGCCATCGCCCGCCACTCTTCCCCAGTAGTATACTGGACACCTTGACCTGGGGAGTGCGTCTTGCGGTGTCATATCCTTTTGCCTTTTCATACTGTTCATGGGGTTCCTGTGGCAGGAGTACTGGAGTGGTTTGCCATTTCCTCCTCCAGTGGACCACGTTTTGTCAGAACTCTCCACCATGACCCGTCCGTCTTGGGTGGCCCTGCACGGCATGGCTCATAGTTTCATTGAGTTACGCAAGCCCCTTCGCCACGACAAGGCTGTGATCCATGAAGGGGTTACAACTTCTATTTTCCTCCTTCCTTCCACTAGACCTCACAGACTCTCCCATAAACTATCTGAAGTCAGCCTCACGATCCCCGGAGTCTACTCTCTCCAGGTCATATGTCCTCAGCAGCAGCCTTGTGTCTGCTACACTTCTGAACCCATGGAGCTTCTGTGAGGCGCTACACCAAAACACTCCAGAGCTCAGCCAATGGAGAGCTAGAGGACTCACCTGTAGCCTCCATCAGGTACCTCAGGCACAGATCTGTGAATGCGGTCAAACGACACATCAGCTTTTGATGACCAGAGTATAAAGCTTAGTGCTGGCTGACAAAAACCCCCTGGGTTGTTCCTGTTTTTAATACCAACTGCTAATCCACACCACTCATGGAGGTTGGTTATTTTTCACACTTCAGATATTTGACTCTGATAAATTTTTATATTTTTAGTGCCTTGATTTTTGTTGAGATCTATTTCCTTTGATCTTAATTTGCTGTTCAATCAATTTATTTTTTCTCAGCTTCAAATCAATGATAAAAATGTTGAACACATACCTGCTATGTATGCAGCCCCTTGGGTCTCTAAGGAGACTGTAGGAACATCCATTTCCCTAATCCAGTACCCTATGAACCCACCAACCCAGAAAACAAATAAAAAACCAGTTCTTCATGGTCCGAGGTTAGACCTCAAAAGAAAAATGTTGAGATCATCAAGTTCTCACAAATCATCCATTTAATAATCCATTGTAGGTTTTCGCCCAAGACTGACATTAAGCCAAACAGTCTGCAGACCCCACATTTCCTCCCTTTTGCCTATCTCTGGTGTGCTGTCACTACAGGCCAGTTCTCTACAACTACTTACACATGAGGGGGAATTCTCACAACAGACTCTGTCTGTGTCGAGGAAATAACTCAATTAGTACAATCACGTGCTCAGATTTCTCTAGTTTTCTTAGACTTTGATCCCTACTTAACAATGGCCATTTAAGTGTCATTATTTCATCACTCTCACAGATAAGGGTAATTTCAAAGTAAAAGATACTCTCAGTATTAAAATTCAGCAGCTAATAACAAGACATTGGCATTAAATAGTTGACTTTTTTTCTTCTTTAATTTTCATTACTGAATACTTAAGACCTCAATTAGGTCTTTGCTCCCCAGAAAAACCATTCAAATTCTAAAAGTAACTTAAAGTTACCTTTTCATTTGTAGTTCAATGTTAGCTGCATCCATTTCACTCAGCAAATGACATGGAACCTTGTACCGTGGGTTAGCTCGAGCTGTGAACAAAACTTTTCATTAACTTGTGCTGACTAAATAAAATCTGGGTGCTGAAAAGGAAGTATAGAAAACTTTCAAGGACCATGCTGGGAGCTAGGAAAGCTTCTACAATCTGCATGAATACAAGTTTTCTCTGGATCTTAGTTTTCCCATTTGTAAATTGAAAATATTAAAACATAAAAAAGGTAAACAGTTCTTTAAGCCAAGCTAGAGAATTCCATTTCTTCAACTCTTTTAAAATATACTTTTTAAAAAGAACATGTGCTATTTTCTTCCTGATACCAAATGATCATTATAAATAAAAGTTCTAGAAATTATGTTTTTTAATGTGAAAGAAATAAATATCACCTATAATCATACTCCTAGGGAATACTGCTAAAATGTGATCTATATACTTTTTTTTTGGAGGATCTATATATACTTCTGGTGTTTATTCTACACAGTGTGTCTGTACACACACACACACACACACACACACACACACACACACACCTCACATCTATTTAAAGCAACTGAGATTATAGTCAACAAACATATAACTCGCTTTTTCATTTAATACACTGTGAATATTTTTCCAAAGCTTTAAATGACTGCATGGTAGCCCATTCTAAAATAGCTTAATTAATCCATTTCTGTTGGACATTCCGGTGATGTCCAGTTAGTCATTACTACAAAGTAACAGGGGTAACGAGTATCTCTGAACAGTTCATTATTTCAAAACAAATCTGTACAATTATTGGCTTAAGGTTTTTAAATACTTATAACCGAAGTGGTTGTATTACTTTATATACCTACCAAATGTAGAGGAAGTGCTAATTGTTGAGAACCAGATTAACAGAAATACTTGATTTGGGAGGATAAAAGTCACTCACTGCTGTTATGATTCATGTTTTTTGGTTATGGGCTAGATAGATCTTTTTTGGCAGTTTATTGGTTGTTCTTATTTCTTCTTTTGTACATTATTTATATCCTTTTTCCAATTCACTATTGAGCACAATGGAATAAATGTAAGCGCAGTCTACAGACAGGGAAGATAAATCCGTCACATATCTTTCTGTTTCCCACTAGCCTGTCATCTGCCTTCTGGCGTTGTGTAATAGGGTTTATGTGGGCTTCCCTGGCAGCTCAGGTGGTAAAGAGTTTGCCTGCAGCTCAGGAGGCCAGGTTCAGTCCCTAGGTTGGGAAGATCCCCTGGAGAAGGGAATGGTTACCCACTCCAGTATTCTTGCCTAGAGAATTCCATGGCCAGAGGAGTCTAGCAGGCTACAGTCCAAGGGGTCACAAAGTGTCACAAGTGTTAGTCACAACTAAGTGACTAACACACATAGACAGTTAAGGTTTGCATCACTTTTCCTTCATTTTTTTGGTTGCTTTCAAGCTAAGAAAGGTCTTTTCTATCTTAAGATCAGAAAAATATCTACATTTTATACATTTTAAGGCTTCTTTTTTACATAAACATTAAAGGAAGTATAATTTCATGAAAGGGATAAATATAATCACTTGTACTAACTGTTAATTCAAGTGATTAGCAACTAACCAACTTCCCAGTTGTATTTACAGAGTAATTCATTTTCCCCCTATTTATCTGAAAGGCCACCTTTTTATGGATTAAAATCCTAAAAATACTTAGATCAGCTTCTGGGCTTATTGCTCAATGATCTGTCTACCTCTGCATTAGTGCTACATTGTCTTAATTACTACAGCATTATAAATGTTTACACTGATAGAGTAAATTTTCCTTTAGCATTCTCTCTTCAGTTTTCATTAATCTTTTGAGGTCAATTTTAGAATCATTTTGCCAAGTTCCATCCCTTTAACCCCCTAAAAAACCATCAAGATTTTGGCTAGACCTTTATTTAAATTCTAAAAACATATTCAAAAGCAGAGACATTACTTTGTCAACAAACTTTGTCATCTAGTCAAGGCTATGGTTTATCCAGGGGTCATGTATGGATGTCAGAATTGGACTGTGAAGAAAGCTGAGCACCGAAGAATTGATGCTTTTGAACTGTGGTGTTGGAGAAGACTCTTGAGAGTCCCTTGGACTGCAAGGAGATCCAACCAGTCCACCCTAAAGGAAATCAGTCCTGGGTGTTCACTGAAAGGACTGATGCTAAAGCTGAAACTCCAATACTCTGGCCACCTCATGCGAAGAGTTGACTCACTGGAAAAGACTCTGATGCTGGGAAGGACTGGGGGCAGGAGGAGAAGGGGACAACAGAGGATGAGATGGCTGGATGGCATCACTGACTCGATGGACATGGGTTTGGCTGGACTCTGGGAGTTGGTGATGAACAGGGAAGCCTGGCGTGCTGCAAGTCGGACACGACTGAGCGACTGAACTGAACTGAACTGAAGCTAACTGGAAAATTGTCACTTAGTACATATTCTAATTATGTACAATGAAGTTCAATTCAGTGAAAAAAACAATATGTCATCTGAAAAAAACTGATATATATTTCTACAATTGTGAATTCAATTTTTCTTCAATAATTTTTATCAGAATGATTACCAGAAAAAACCTTTCTGGTCAATAGAACCATTACATAATTGTTACTGTTTCAGGTCCAGAGAGTTAATTTCCTTTGATTCATTGCAAATCAGTAACTACTTTATTTTTATTCTTTATAAAAATGATCACTATTCTCATTATCCAAGAACAGTATCCTCATCTGTAATCATAGATACGTCTCAATCTAAACAGCTTTCCTAGTTAGGATTTTTCACTTTTGCATAAATTCTGGGAAGTGATTTAAAAAAAGTCTTACAGACTAATTAATGTTAGTAGCTTAAGCTCAAAAATTTATCATTGTGGATCTCAGTGTTTAACCTCCACCATGGTATCAGTTCTCTTAGAAGATTCAGCAAAGAGGGCTTCAGAGATACTTCAACTGCTTAAAGACTTATTACCTTAAGGAAAAGGAAAAAAGAAAATAAAAGGGAACACATGAAAATAAGACCAAGGTCAATTGCAACCCAATGACAACACATGCTCGAACTGCAGAGACAAGCCTGAATGGAGAACAATTGTGTCTGCTCTGCCCACACAACAGGAAAACATGATGTGATCCAAGGAAATGCCATTGTGAAAATCTAACTATGGCCTCATATTATTACCCGGTGAAAAAAAAAAACAGAAATATATTATCTTTTTAAAATGACAAAATGTTGACTTTCTGGTATAGTTCTAGTTAACTTGAAAATATTTTAAATATTCCAAGAGTAAACCTTCTTCTAAAAGGGCACAACTTCAAATAGCACTCAATATTTATCTTCTATAGTCATCAACTTAAACAAAAAGGGACATTTATCTTGCCATACCTTCAGGGGGTCTCTGTAACTGGGATTTCCGATAAAACAGCATGTAGGCACTTTCTTTTCCTTGAAATTGCTGTTCAATATCCTTTTCATTGATTGGTTGGACTCTGGAATCATTTATATCAAACCAGTGGGGACAGGAGGGTCCATCATTTAATTTTAAGGATTCTGAAGTAAATGTCTTGAAAAGTTGTTGATCATTTCTTTGGATATCAGACTCAACCTGGAGAGAAGAGTCCTTCAATAGACGAACTGTACTTTCATCTGAACTGAGCATAAATATCTGAGAATGAAGCTGCAAAAACTGTACAGAAACAAAAAACAAACATTAGGTTAACAAAAAAAATTTTCATTGACATGATTAAAAAATGTTTCCTTTCTGTGTATGTCAACTTTTTGGCCTGGCCAGTTAAGACGGAAAAAAATTTCATTTGGGCCATAATAAAACATTTAATAAAAACCAGAGTGCTTTCTGTTGAACAGTCTAATAGCTATATCCAGGGAGAAAGCTGCCATGACACAATCTTTTTTAATGGTTTGTGTTTTTTTTTTGGACATTCCTACCCCTGGGCCCTAGCCTCTCAGCACGTGCCCTGTGATGACACAATCTTAAACATGTTTTAATTATATCTCAATAACTGTTTAATGCTGTTTTAAAAAGTCTTTACTGAAACAGATTACATAAACACTTTCAAAATGTTTAAAGCAATCCAAACAAAGCACAAAACAAAGGAAATTACACAATGAAGCATCATAGAAGATAATCCTTACAAAGGTATGGGATATAGTCATAATTACAAGCTTACATGAATTAAATTAAGTATTGTCTTTCCTGGAAGCTGACAGGCTAGCTCACAGGCTAGCTCAAGAAATCAAAACATTGAAAGGTTAAGTCATAATCTCAAAGATGCTCAAATTCCTCCAGCTGAAGGATTAGGAAGAAAAAAAATTTTCTTCCCCAGCCTATCCCATCTTTCCACCCCTACTGCACTCTTCTCTCATTCCCTAATTTCTACATGGCCTGTATCTCTTCCTTTTGTCTCAGCACAAACTACTTCACACAGAAAATCACTTGGGGGCATATGGAACATTTTCTTAGCTCATCGAACAACACAGAAAGGTGATTTTCTCATTTTTCTCTTGGAAAGGAAGAATTTGTAATGATGCATACTCTCTGATCAAACAGATGACCCAGAGGTAATACTGTTAACACTATATATAACAGATGGTTTCAGTAATGAATACTTTCCATATAGCAAATTTTCACTTTGTTCGATAGTTGACGATTAACTCTTTTCAACTTCAAACTTCAGTGTAGTCTGGTCCCAGTAATGGCAGAGAATTTTATTATTAGAGTAACCCCACTGATTAAAAATCATAAACTTTAAGCAAAATAAAGAAAACAACTGTTTGAAGAGTAACCAAAAACAGACAAAGTGGGGGTGGGGGAGTCATAACCCTTCAAAAAGGGAAACGAGCTAGGTGAGCTCCGCATTGACCGGCCACTTTCCAGTCTGCTGCACAGAACGACAGGAAGAGAGTTCAAGTGAAGGGCAGGAGTCTTACTGGACTCAGGAGAATGCCAGAGAGGCAGGAGAGTGAAAGAGAAAATTCCAGAAGTAACCCTATATCAAAACCTACTCCCATCCTTAGCTGACTTTTGAATGGCACATGTACAGTCTGAGACCCAAGGAACCGAGAAAAAAGCAACAGCTGGGAGATCCAAGATATGAGCAGAGATTTTGGCCCCCGGCTGCTGGACAGGAAGAGCATGGAGCTGAAGTCCTGCCAAGTCTGAGGCATACGACAAACACCTCAGGCTTTCCACTGAGATTCTAGAAGGGTCCCGTCTTAGGTCAGGGATTGGTAAACTTTTCTGTAAAGGGCTAGATAGTAATAGTTTAGGCTTTGTTGGCTAAGAGGCAAACCTGAGCACCTTTTTAAGCATAACCGTTTGAAAATATAAAGACAGTTCTTAGCTGGGGGCTATACAAAATAGGGCAGCAATCCCTAGCCTGCCCATGCTTGCTAACCTCTGCCTTAAGAGGGAGGACCACGCAGGCCCCAGGACTAACAGCTACTCCCTAGGACTGTCAGCTAAACTACAACAGATCCACCCTACCAAAGCCCCAAATGAAGCTTCCACAGGATCAAGGTGATTCAAAGTTACTTAAGGGTCTGTTAGATTATAATGAAAAACTCTTATACTCCACAGCCTCTAAAACACATCTTCCACAATGTCCAACAAGCAATATAAGAGCATATGGCATGCAAAGAAACAGGACAATGTGATTCATAATAAAGAGATAAGATAGTCAATTCACAAGAGACAAAAAAGTGAATATAGACCCAGAAATAATCCAGATGTTATAATAGTAAAGTTATTGAAATACATAAATTTATAGGAAAGGATGTACAGAGTAGGTTCAAATGCAGAATTACAGCAAAGAAACGGGCATTTTAAATAAGACCTAAGTGAAAAATCTACAGCTGAATAAGATAATAACTGAAACAAAAAAAATTCACTGGCTGGGCTTGACAGAAGACTGGATACAGCAGAAGACAGGTCAATGGAAATTACCCAAATTGGAGCCAAGGGAGAAACCCCCCCCCCCACAAAACCTACGAGAATATCTACGACCAGTGAGGAAATACTGAATAGTCCAATATATATGTAACTGTATGTTTTGAAGAAGCAAGAGATAATAGAGTAGAAAAATAAACTGAAAATATAATGGCCAAAACTGAAGAAAGATTTCAAGCCTGAGATATAAAAAAACTTAGCAGATACAAAGCAAATAAACACAAAGAATGCCATACTAAGACACATTACTGTTAAACTGCTAAAGACCAAAGATAAAGAGATGATTTTAAAAGTAAACAGAAAAAAAGACATGTTACATTTAAGTGACACTGACTTCTCAGCCAAAATAAAGGAAGCCAGAACATAATAAAATGACATTTTAAAGTGCCGAAAAAAAAACCAAATAAAAGCTATTAACCTAAAATTCTACATCCAGCAAGAATGCCATTTAAAAAAATGAAAGCAAAATAAAAATATCAGACAAACAAAAAGTGAGAATATTTTTGCCCGTGGTTCTAGATGCCCGGAAAAACACTAAAGGAAGATCTCTAGGCTGAAGGGAAAGAATATTAGATGTAAACTTGGACATGCAAGAAGGAACAATAAACACCAGATTGGGTAAAATAAAACATGCTTTTTTTTCATTAATTTATTTAAAAGTCATTTGTTTAAAGGAAACACATACATACAAACACATGGTGCACTTATAAATAATGGTAAGATGCAAGGCAACAGCAGAAGAGGATGAGCAGGAAGATGGAATTCTACTACTGTAAGCCTCTTATGTGGTCCATCAAGTGTTACACTATCGGTCTGTAATTATAATACTAACTTACGTATAGTGCAATCCCTACAGTAAAAAAATTAAAGAACTACAGCCAAAAAGTCAACAGAGGAGACAAAAATAAAACATTAAAAATTACTTGATTAATTCAAAAGGCAAGAAAGAAAAAAAAAGGAACAAAGAATAAAGGAGGCAAATAAAAATCAAATGGCTAATGATGAATTCAACTCAACTATACAAATTAATACATTAAAAATAAATGGACTGAATATTCTAATTAAAAGGGAGACTATCAAACTCTATTATCTGTTAGAAAACAGATGAACAAAAGAGAAAAACAAATGCAAAGATGTTTCTTTGAAAAGGTTAATAACCTTGATAAACCCCTAGCAAGACTGATGAAAAAGAAATCTAAAAAACACAAATTACCAATATCAGAAATGAAATAGGGTCTTACAGGTCCTACAGATATTAAAAGGATAATATGGTAGTATTTGAAATAACTTTATGCCAACAAATTTGACACTTTAAGAGGTTAAGTTCCTTAAAAGTCACAATTTTCCAAAATCAACAAAAACCAACTTCATATAGTTTAAACAGACACACCTGCATTAGAAAGCTTGGTGCAAAGTAGGTAATAATACCAAACAAAGTAGATTTGAAGGCAGGGACCATGACTCAGATGCTAAAGAATCCACCTGCAATGCAGGAGACCTAGATTCAATCCCTGGGTCAGGAAGATCCTCTGGAAAAGGCAACAGTTACACACTCCAGCATTCTTGCCTGGAGAATCCCACAGATGGAGGAGCCCGGCAGGATGGGCTAGTCCATGGGTCACAAAAAGTTGGACATGATTAGGCAATGGAGCACAAACTAGTGCTAAGAAGGAAATTATGATTTAAAAGCATGTTTTAAAAAACAACTGAGATACCAACCCAAGAAGCTAGAAAAGGATGATTAAATTAAATCCCAGAGGTGAAAGGGAGGAAATATCTAAAAACAGAAATCAATGAAGTTGAAAACAGATGAGTAGAAAATAAAGGTAAAAGTTGTTTTTTGAAAAGCTGTTTTATCAAAATTTGATAAGTCCTAAAGAAAGACTTATGAAAAAAGTGAGCAAACACAAATTACTAATTTCAGGAATGAAAATGAAGAATTTTAGGTCCTACAGACACTAAAAAAGATAATATGAGATATTCTGAACAACTCCATGCCAATAAATTTGACACCATATATAAAAGGACAAATTCTTTTAAAAATATAATTTTCTAAGACAATCCAAGAAGTAATAAAAATGTAAGTAGCTCTACAAGCAAATTAAAACTAGAATATAAAAAGCTTCCCATAAAAACATTTCAGGTCTAACTAGCTTTATCAAACATTTAAGAAAGACATAATAATCTACCTCAAGAAAATTCTTTCCAAGAATATAAAAAAGTGAGAATTTCCCTGTTTTGAGTCCTCCCTAACTCTGATAATAAAATCTGACAAAGACACTACAAAAAAGGAAGTTAAAGACTCATGTCTCTCATAAACATAGGCACAAACTCTTAAAACATGAGCCAAACATTTGCATTTCCTTCTCCAGGAGATCTTCCTGACCCCGGAATTGAACCCGGGTCTCCTGCCTTGCAGGCAGACTCTTTACTGACTGAGCTGCAAGGGAAGCTCAACATAAACAATAGAAATACATAAAACTATGTCATGATCAAATGTGATTTATCCCAGAAATGTAAGATTTGTTTTAACACTGAAAAAAGTCAACAGAATTCACTACATTAACAGAGGAAAAGAAAAGAGCCATGTGGTCACATCAATAAATGTAAACAAACAGCATTTGATAAACTCCAACCTCTATTCAAGATATAACTATCAGCTGCTTATAACACACCCAAAAGGAATCTGGGTTCACTGTGACAAGGGGCATAAAACTTGTGGCCTTCCTATGACCAAACACTCTCTACGTGTCCTCTGCACTTCATGTGGCTGTTGGGCAGGACCAGTGGGACAAGGTTCAATATTGGAAGGAAAGCTGCAGATTTAGTGGGCAAGTTTGCTACTTAAGAGTCTGTTCAGCCCATGAATGCATGGGTCACGAGTGGTCATAGAAATACAAAGGCTTTGAAAGAAAGAGAGATTTCAACTATTTATGCCATTCTGGCAAAGGCAAAACTATGGATACAATAAAAAGATTAGTGGTTGTTAGGAGTCTGGAAGTGAGGGGAGATGAATACACAGAATACAATTTTTTAGTGCAGTGGAAATACTTTGTATGACATTATAACAATGGATAGATGTCATTATACTTTTTTTTTCCAAAACCCACAGAATGTAGTACTACTTACTTCATTAGAATGAATCCTAAGATGAACTGTGGACTTTGGTGATTATAACACATCATTAGAGTTCATCCTTGGTTTAGGAAAAACAAGCTAACCAACCAACCACCCTGATGAATGATGTTGATAACATCTATGCATGTTGTGGGGAAGGGGAATATGGGAAACTTCTGTACCTTCTTATTAATTTGGTTATAAAACTGCTCATTAAACTTATTATACAGATAAGCATACATGTTCTATACATATGTGTTTACTGGACTGTGATGTAAAATGTATTTTTTAGGTCAAAAAAGTTTGCAAGCCACTGTAGTTAAATTATATAGGCAAATAAAAGCACAAATTAACTTCAAAGAAAAAAAGAGATAAAACTACCAGTCAACTATGAGTAACAGCTAACTTCCTCAAACTTATGAAGAATATTTTTATTTAAAAACAAAACAATAAAGCCCCTGCACAGCTGATAACATACTTAATAGTAAAATACTGAAACACTGATCCAATCGTTTTGATTGAAAACCTAAGACTGTCCATGAACTCAGGGTGAAGTGAAGTGAAGTCGCTCAGTCATGTCTGACTCTTTGCGACCTCATGGGCTGTAGACTACCAGGCTCCTCTGTCCATGGGATTTTCCAGGCAATAGTCCTGGAGTGGATCACCATTTCCTTCTCCAGAGGATCTTCCCAACCCAGGGATCGAACCCAGGTCTCCCACATTATAGACAGACGCTTTACCATCTGAGCCAGCAGGGAAGTCAGGGTAAATAACTTCATTTATGAACTGCAGTCTAATTAAAAGATGAACTTAAACACGGACAGAAGCATGTAAGCACCTTGCTTCTACAAGAAATAGCTCCAAATGTTTACTAAGTGTTTTGTTGCTTTGCTTGTTTTCAGTCAAGTTTTTGTCTCAATTCTGGCATTACCAGCTTTTGCTCATCTTACAGTTGAGGAAACCAGACTGCCAAGTTTAGTAGAATTGTGTGTCAAAGAAAGATCAAGTGAAATGTGGATGAATGCCAGAAGACATTTCTATAAGTAAGATGATAAGCCTTAGAATATGTACTTTGCATATATACCATGGAGTATTACTCAGCTATAAAAAGGAACACATTTGAGTTAGTTCTAATGAGGTGGATGAAACTGGAGCCTATTATACAGAGTGAAGTAAGTCAGAAAGAGAAACACGAATACTGTATATTAATGCATATATATGGAATTTAGAAAGACCGTAAAGATGATCTATGCAAGGCAGCAAAACAGACACAGATGTGAAGAACAGACTTTTGGACTCTGTGGGAGAAAGTGAGGGTGGGATGATTTGAGAGAATAGCATTGAAATATGTATATTACCACATGTAAGAGAGATGACCTGTGCAAGTTCAGTGCTTGAAGCAGGGCACTCAAAGCTGGTGCTCTGGAACAACCCAGAGGGATGGAATGGGGAGAGATAGGGGAGAGGGGTTTAGGATAGGGGACACATGTGTACCCATGGCTGATTCATGTTATGTATGGCAAAAACCACTACAATACTGTAAAGTAATTATCCTCCAATTAAAATTAATTAATTAAAAAAAAAGAATATGAACTTGGTGACATTTTTTGCTGTTGTGATTAAAAGCACATTCTCTATTCTTCTCTTTCTTAATTCTTGATTCTATGATAAATTACTAAGTCATTTAACTGAATTTTAACCATTAAGAAAAATACTAATTATATTTCTACCTAATTTAAATTTTCTTCTGCAAAGAAATTCATGTTGCCAAGATCACAATAAAATTTCTTAGGAATGGAACTTTCTAGAAGGATGTCATGAATACCTTTCGCAGTGGTCCATACTGTTTTCGGTACTTCTTATTCCAAGATATTCCTATCTTCTTCAAGAGTTTCTGGCCCAGCTGATCAACGGGAATTAGATTACTCTCCTCCTTATGAAAGAAAGAAAAGTCATTTAAGAAAATCTGGTAAGATTTAGGTGCGATGCTTATGAGTTCAAGGGACCAACAGGATTAATAAATGGGCCTGTAACACCAAACAAGTAGGTGGACTAACCAAAATTATTTAAAAATCAAAAATGTTTTAAAATAGATTAAGCCTAAGTTTAGAAAACTTGAATTTTGCCACTTTCTATGTGGTAACGTTTAAACATTTCAAGAGCAATACCCAAAGTGTATTTAGAGATTTGGTAAATTTCTGATATTATGTGGGATTTTTAGAAGAAATATTTTCATGCAAAAAAAAACTACTGGTCTCTTCTGAATGTTCTGAATTATAAACAACTTCTAAAAGGGGGTAAGAAGTGACTATTTTGAGCTGAAATCTGTCCCCTTACCACAAAAATTCATATGTTGAATTCCTAACTTTCAAAATTTTAACTGATTATATTTGGATAGAGCAGTTAAAGAAATGACTAAGTTAAAATGAGGCCTTTAAGGGTGGGCCCTTATCCAATCAAGCAACCTTATAAGAAAGAAAATTTGGACACACAGAGACACCAGGGATGCACATGAACACGGAAAAGGCCATCTGAGGACACAGCAAGAGCCAAACAGAGAAGCCGCAGAAGAAACCAAATCTGCAGACACCTTGATCTGGACTTCCAGCCTGAGAACTATGAGAAAGCAGATTTCTGTTAATTAAGACACCCGTCTGTGGGATTTTATTACATCACATTACTTTGCCAACAAAGGTTCGTCTAGTCAAGGCTATGGTATTTCCAGTGGTTATGTCTGGATGTGAGAGTTGGACTGTGAAGAAAGCTGAGCACTGAAGAATTGATGCTTTTGAACTGTGGTGTTGGAGAAGACTCTTTGAGAGTCCCTTGGACTGCAAGGAGATCCAACCAGTCATTCCTAAAGGAGATCAGTCCTGAGTGCTCATTAGAAGGACTGATGCTAAAGCTGAAACTCCAATACTTTGGCCACCTCATGCGAAGAGTTGACTCATTGGAAAAGACTCTGATGCTGGGAGGGATTCGGGGCAGGAGGAGAAGGGGATGACCGAGGATGAGGTGGCTGGATGGCATCACTGACTCGATGGACATGAGTTTGAGTGAACTCTGGGAGTTGGTGATGGACAGGGAGGCCTGGCGTGCTGCGATTCACGGGGTCACAGAGAGTTGGACACGACTGAGCAGCTGAACTGAACTAGCAGACTAATACGGTAGCCATAGACCAATAATCAGCCTAGGTCTCCAGAAAGAAACTGAGAAAAAAATGTTCATTAAGAATGAATGAATAAATAAAAAGAGACTACCATCTTTACAACAGGGTATAAGATAAAGATTAAAAGTCATACACTTGAGGTATTGTCAGTACTGGGAATGAAAAAGGGGACATAACTTCAGGTCCTGAAGACATTAAAAGGATAATATGGGAAAACAGTAAATTCCAAAGAAGTATATACAATATATCCCAATTCTATTTAAAGTAACAATAATAACAATAATAATATCCAAAGAAATCTTGTAACCCAACCCTAACATATCTATACAAACACAAAGGAAATAAAATGCAAAGAATATATATCATAGTGTTAAAAGTCACCAGACATTTGGTTTAAACTTATTTTCTTTATATACTTTCAATTTTTTCCCCTCAAAATTTCTACCATTCATAAGTGTTTCTTTTATAATCAGAAAGCCTCTAATAAAAATTTTTTTCAATAGAGAATTTCTCCCCAAAAGACTATGAATAGTAACAATATCTATCATTTCTACCAACTAAATCATATAGCTGATATATACATAAACACAAACATACTCTTTCTACCTGTAATAAGATTGCTTTTAGAATCATCAATGGATCATCAATCTCCTCTTTATTCTGAATATCTTCCAAATTCACATCTGGTTTACTTTTGTCCTCCTAAAGAAGGAAAACAATAAAAAAAAGTTTCTATCACTAATCTCTTAGTAATTAGCAAAACAGGAATGCTTGTGCCACGGAGGTTTCAAGATGAAGAAATGATGATAAAAATATCATACTAATTTGTATGTGCTTTGGAATCAGGCAGTTTGGCTTTGAATTTCAACTGTGGTTGAATAAGCCTGGACAAACTACCTATCTCTCTAGCATTTCTATAAATTGGGATTGCAAGGTAAATAAAGCTTCTAGCACAGTGGTCCCCAACCTGGACACTCCCTTGCTTGCTTGCTTGCTTGCTAAGTCACTTCAGTCGTGTCCGACTCTGTGTGACCCCATAGACAGCAGCCCACCAGGCTCCCCGTCCCTGGGATTCTCCAGGCAAGAACACTGGAGTGGGCTGCCATTTCCTTCTCCAATGCGTGAAAGTGAAAAGTGAAAGTGAAGTCGCTCAGTCATGTCTGACTCTTAGTGACCCCATGGACTGCAGCCTACCAGGCTCCTTTATCCATGGGATTTTCCAGGCAAGACTACTGGAGTGGGGTGCCACTGCCTTCTCCGGGACACTCCCTTAGTCCCCTTCTTTCAGAGTTTTATTTAAGTTTCATTATGCAGGCACGACTGATTGAATCATTGGCCCTTGGTGACCCATCATTGGTCCCCGGTAGCTCAGGGGTGAAAGAATCTGCTTGCAACACAGGAGACATGAGTTCAATCCCTGGGTCAAGAGATCCCCTGGAGGAGGGCATGCATCCTGTATTCTTGCCTGGGAAATCCCATGGTCAGAGGAGCCTGTCAGGCTGCCGTACATGGGGTTGCAAAGAGTCAGACATGACTGCAGCAATGAGCACACACCACCAAACTAATCTCCAGCCCCTGGTCCCTCCTTGGTCAGGGGAAGGGGCTGAAGGTTCTAACCCTCTAACCATGTGATTGGTCCCTCTGGTGACCAGCCCTCACCCTGCAGGTAACTTCATTAGCATAAACTCAGGTATGGTTGAAAGGGGATCATTATGAACAAGACAAGACAACCTTATCACTGGGGAACTCTCAAGGAGCTCTAAGCCAGGAATCCAGGACAAAGATCAAATGTATATATTTTTATTATGCCACACAAATAGATCCCAGCAAAAAGCTAGAAACCTGAAAGGGCTATGCTCTAAATATAAGCATGATCTACAAACCCCGCTCCTCAACAAAGGACAATGAGAAACTTGTTTGCTTTCACCTTGCTACTAGATGAAGGTGGAAATACACTCCCTCTAAAAACCTATAATCACAGACAGGTCCTCATGTGAGTTTGTGGCCCAAATTCATCCTAGTTGCATGGCTCTAAGACACAGATCTTATCTTCAAGGTGTTAAAGGTTGCAGGTGACCACAGGCATGTGGTAGAGTCAGTCACACATCTTTCATGGAGGGTACTTTTAACTCAGGCTTCCAATCACTCCTAAACCGTATTCTTAAAAAACAAATAGCCAACCAAGTCTACAGTCTAAAATAACAAAATCATGAGGAAACAAAGTCAGCAGATATCCAAAGACCCACGGTCTTCAGATACTGCAATTTTCAGGTAGAGAATAATAAAACAGTGTGTTTAAGATGTTTAAAGGCATTCACGGGTTTCCCAGGTGGCCCTAGTGGTAAAGAAACCACCTGCCAATGTAGGAGACATAAGAGACATGGGTTTGATTCCTGGGTTGGGAAGACCCCTTGGAGAAGGAAATGGCAACCCCCTCCAGTCTTCTTGCCTGGAGAATCCCATGGACAGAGAAGCTTGGTGGGCTACAGTCCATGGGGTTGCACAGAGTTGGACACAACTGAAGTGACTTAGCATGCAAAGACATTCATGGCTAAGAAACCAGAGATTTAAAAATGGCAGGAGGGGAGAGGTAGGCTGGCATCGCCTGGGATGTGACACTGGTGCAGGGGGCATGTGGCCGGGGCCAAGTCCTCCTGCACTCTGCCAGTGTCCAACCTTGGTCTTGTGAGGACAGGCTGGTCCTACAAGCACCAGTCCCGGGGCTGACTCCTGAGAGTTACCGAAAAGCCTCCTTTGTCTCACATCCTCAAATGTTCAAAGTGATAGCAACCATCAATGAAACAAAAGCCCCCCGCTTTGGAAGGCATAAGTCAGGCTCCTCTTCATAGCAAGATCTAGGGTCACATTCTGAATAGTTAATGACCTCCATGCAAGAGGGAAGAGCTCATCTTCTAGCTGGGCTGAGAGAGGCTGAAATGTTGGCTTTCACCCAAGGAACATTATGTGAGACAGGTCATTTAAAGGTGTTCCTTGCAGATGGCACCTAGCAGGGAAACTTGCAAGGGAAGAAGAAATCACCAAACTGAAAGCAGAAAAAACAATACCTGCCTGTGTTTACAGTATTTGGAGTCCTTTGTCTCTAGGCATAAGAGATCTCTCAGGATAATGGTAGTAAACAGACAAGCAGTGTCCAGCAGGTATACCTACTGAAGTTGGAACTCTTAAAGCATGCATCATTATTTGAACACCATAAAGCTCTAGATGAAAAGCTAGTGATTCTTAAAGAGTGGAATAATAATAATAAAAGATAAATGTGATATTTCACAGAAGTCATGAATAAGGAAATATACAGGCAGAGACAGAAAGCAATCGTCTGATTGTTCTTTAAGTTTCAGGAAGACCCTGCTAAAGTACCAGAGCTTCAGACCAGAGAAGCAGTGCAGAGAGCCAAACCAAGTGAAAGCATGCCTGCCTGCCCTTTTGAGTCATATAATGGAACTGAGAGAAGAGCTTGATGCTGCTACCCTTTCCAAAGAAATGAACACAGAATTGTAGAGATATCCAAGGGAGAACAACCCAAAAGGAAGATATGGAAGAATCATTCCTTTTGAGCTACCTCACTGCACAGTGTGAAGCTTACCTCTGTGCATGATGTCAATGATAAACTTAAAAAAGGAAACTGGAAATAAATACTTTATGCATCAAAAGACTGAGGATAAATCCCGCCCTCTAGAGAAGTGCCTGAAATCTGACACTGGCTGAGCAAGACTGAGGAGGGCCTGCGGCCAGCATAGACACAGCCCTGAGGCAGAAGCAGAACTGCATGGAAGGTAGGAGCATTTTCTAAGGCTGAAGAGAGACAGGGCAACATTGGAAACAAGGCTACCACAGAAGCAAGCTGCTGCTGCTGCTGCTGCTAAGTCGCTTCAGTCCTGTCCGACTCTGTGCGACCCCAGAGACGGCAGCCCACCAGGCTCCCCGTCCCTGGGATTCTCCAGGCAAGAACACTGGAGTGGGTTGCCATTTCCTTCTCCAATGTGTGAAAGTGAAAAGTGAAAGAGAAGTCGCTCAGTCGTGTCTGACTCTTAGTGACCCCGTGGACTGCAGCCTACCAGGCTCCTTTATCCACAGGATTTTCCAGGCAGGACTATTGGAGTGGGGTGCCATTGCCTTCTCCGCCATAGAAGCATAAGTGGAAGGAAAAAACCAGGAACTACAGTGGACTAGGCAAAGAGAAAAAAAAAAAGAACTATAAAATAACTATTTATAAAACCTGTTCACAAGCTTCTGTAAAGATCTAATAAAAGGTTCAACTTCATCTTTTAGAGAGAATGAAATAAAGTTAATGTAATTGTTTGAAAGTCGGGGGGGGTGTGTGTGATGTGGGGGAGAACAGCTGCTTGGAGAGTAAGATTCTGCCATGGGCTGCCCATGGCAAGATTCACTTTTCATGGGGCCTGGAAGACAGCAGTGTGAAAGAAGGTAACAGGTTAAGAATCAGCAACTAACGGTAGATCATGGAGGGCAGAACTAGACAGAGGAGGTAAGACGTGCGTCACTCTTATCTGACTGAAATGTGCCCAGTGAGCTAGTATCTTGGCAAATAGGCACAAGCATTCGAGAGATGCCGTGTATGGCTTCCTAGACCCCAAACTGGATAAACCAGTTCTAGAAATAAAAGAAATGGGAGGTTAAGGATAGCAAAGTGTGAAACAAAACTGTCTTTTTTCCAAAAGCAAGATGGTTGATTATAAAGTCAATGTACTAACAAGATAACTGTATTTCAATATAGCAGCCACAAGCAGTCCAAAAGCTACACAGAATAGACACAGTACCATAGAACATCTCCCTGGTCAATATTTTCCCAATAGAACAGTTAGATTTTAAATATCCAAACTTTACAAAGCACAAGTATCTCTCAGTACACTCTACATACAACCGACAGAGCATCAGAAACACAGGGAGATGTTCTGAAAAGCAAAGTGAATGCCAGCGAAGGGAACATGGCATGTTTCAATACTGCTGGCACTCAGAGGGCTTCCCAGGTGGCTCAGTGGTAAAGAATCCACCTGCCGATGCAGGAGACCCAGGTTTAATCGCTGGGTCAGGAAGATCCCCTGGAAGAGGAAATTGCAGCCCATTCCAGGATTCTTGCCAGAAAAATTCCACAGACAGAGGCGCCCGGCTAGTCTATGGGGTTGCAAAGAGTCGGACACGACTAAGCATGCACACATGCACGCACCGCACTCGGAGAAGCTGTGTTACCTCAAGTGGAGCAATTATTCATTCGTCACAGTATTAACTGTTCGACAACCAGGAAGGCATGTCGAAGCATGCCACATCCTAACATGATGGGTTAGAACTTACATACTGGTGTTTTAGTTACATTTTAGGAAACTGGTTGAGAATTTGGGGCTAGCATGTAATATATCACAATTTTTTCCACTGCAAATAACTGGAACTGGACTCCCGGTGAGTGCTTTATTTTCTAGAGAAAATTATAAAACTTTTTTTAGATGACACTAAAGAGGCTCTAAAAACCAAAAAGATATATCTTATTTACACATGTAGATTCAAAACCCTACTACTTTTATGTGCATATATGTGTGAGAATATTGACAAGGTGACTCTAGAAATGTTCAGAAAACCATAAAAACCAAAACACTCCTGAAGAATAACAACACACAGAGAGACTTGCCCTACCAGATAACAAGACTTACTAATACAGCTACAGAAATTAATAGTGTAGCATTTGCCTAGGAATAGGAAAACAAGGAACAACAACAACAAAAACAGAATGCAGAGCCCCAAAATGGACTTAAATAAAAATAACAATATAACAGAACTAGCATTGTAGATTGGTGGGGAAAGAATGGAATATTAAATAAATGGTACTGGGAAACTGGGTTCCCAGACAGAATAAACATCATGCCATTCACAGCAAAGCATTTCAGGAAGACTGAAGTCTCATTTGTAAAACACAAAGAAGACAATATAGCCCGATCATTTTTGTTTGGTGCCGTGAAAGACAAAGAAAGCTGAGGAATGGTTACTGATTAAAAGAGACCGAAGGGCTTCCCTGGTGGCTCAGATGGTAAAGAACCTGCCCGCTAATGCAGGAGACGCAAGAGACGCTTCCCTGGTGGCTCAGATGGTAAAGCGTCTGCCCGCAATGTGGGAGACCCGGGTTCGTTCCCTGGGTTGGGAAGATCCTCTGGAGTAGGAAATGGCAACCCACTCCAGTATTCTTGCCTGGAAAATCCCATGGACAGAGGAGTCTGGCAGGTTACAGTCCATGACGTTGCAAAGAGTCGGACATGACTGAGCACCTAACACTTTCACTTTTCAAGATATGTTAACTAAACATAATGTATGTTCCTGGACTTGACACTATAGTGGGAAGAAAATGCTATAAAGGATTTAGATGAAACAGGTTAAATCTGAATATAAAATACATATTAGATAATAAATAGTATTGTATCATATTAAAGTTGATTTTGATCTACGCTTATGTAAGAGAATGTCCTGGTTCTCTGGAGATAAACACTAAGGAATTTAGGGGTAAAGAGGCCCATGAAACTTCAAGTGGTTCAGCATTAATAATGATAATGTTAACTCTGTGTGTGTGCGTGTGTGTGTGTGTGTGTTTGTATACAGAGGATGGGCTTGCAGAAATATGGCAAAGTGTTAACAATTGGAGAACCTAGGTGAAGAGCAAATAGGAGGTGTTTAAAAAATTTAAACTTCTATCTGTATAAACTTTTAATGCCTTTAAGAGTTTTCCACAGAGTGAACATATAAGAAATGACCAAAATATAGCCTCACCAAAATAATAAGGCTAGAAAACAGTTGCAAAGATACTCTTAATTTCTATACTTACTTGAAACTGCCAGTTTCCCAAATGATCGACATCTTTAATATACACGTGATAATGTCCTCCATAGCAACCACCTTTGTGTATAATAACTGAGAAGAGGTCATACATATATTCCAAGTCATCTAATTCACTCTACAAGAAAGAACATAAACACTGTTATAGTTTACATAAGACAAAGATATATATAATGAAAAGGGAAAGAAGAATTTCAACTATTAAAATCAGTAAGAAACATCACTGGTTATTATTATTATTATTTAGGGTAAATTAACATAAATTTGAATAGCCAGTTTTAAATTTTGAAATGTGTAATTCTTTGACTGAAAATACCAGTCATACTACACCAACCAAATTCTGCCTGAGTTAAACATAAAAACATATATTCAATCAAGATGCTATTTTTATGTACTTTGGCTAAAATCATGGAAGTCCACATTATAACACAAGACATATTACCCTATCAGTGAGTGAGAGAGCATTTTAGCAAGAGAAAATTGTCTCGTATTAAACCTATTACACTGGTTTATAAAGGAGTTCTTTAGCAGTTGAATATATTTTAACAAGATTGTTATGTGCCTCAAAGTCAGAGCTATATCTACTATGCATTTCCCCTCCAGACACTTCAGTCCTCTGCGTAAAACAGGAATTTGGCAATTATGAATACTAGCTTGTTTTGTTTGGAGGCAGTTTAGTGGAATGAAAAGTTCTTTTTTCAGTTATCAAATCTGTGATCAATCTTTTCTACAAGCAATGTGTTCTATAACTGTATAATTATGAACACCTGTGTGTGCATGCTCAGTCGTGTCTGACTGTGTGACCACATGGACTATAGCCCACCAGGCTTGTCTGTCCATGGAATTTTCCAGGCAAGAATACTGGAGTGGGTTGCCGTTTCCTACTTCAGGTATGAACACCTACATGGGCATTAAAAAACAAAACCTACTTTAGGTTAAAAGATACTTGGCATACGTGATGCTACTTGGGAAGTGTCAATTATTTAAGGAACTTATTTTCTTAAATTATACTTTTTAAGTGAGCAGCATTTTTTAAATGTCATTTTTCAAATGTCTGGTTCAGGCAAAAACCAAGAGAGATGTAAACAGAGATGATAATGATTTTCATTAATACAGAAAACAAAAAGCAAAATTATTGTGAATTTCTTAGATGCTCAATGTCTTGCTTTTTTCAGTTTTGTTATTTCAACATGTTAAAATCATGTAACAAACGACTTTTTACAAAAGGACAAAAATTTTTCTATATGAGATAATGGAAGTTAACTAAACGTACTGAGGTAATTGTTTCATATTATATGTAAACCAAGCCATCATTCTGTATACCTTAAAATTATACAAGTGATGTGGGTCAATTATTTCTCAATAAAACTGAGACAGGGAGAAATAACTCAATTATTTCAAAACAAATTTTTTTTTTCAGGCAGCAAATAGGACCAGGGAAAAGTACCCTGGAAAACCTGTTTATTCTGTATATGCTGGTAACAGGCTCAGAGCCAAGACATTAGAACCTTTCAATGGAAATTAGTACAATTATAAACCCCAAAAGCTCAGTAACTAGGCTGAGGAAGGTCCACCCGAATTTAAAACCATTTAGAAAAAGATTACTTTGATACACAGAAATTCTATAGCTGGCTAATTAATGTTCTGGTCTCAAACATGTAAAGAATGCTTTTTAACAAGAAATGCATCAGTCTCATCACTCTGATCTTGGCATGTATAGCAATGGCACAGAAAACATTTTTAAACAGCTTATAAAGAAGGCTGATTATGTAATTAATTTGTTTTTAAACTTTTTTTTTCCCCATGTCTTAAGGATTACAAATTCTACACTAGTGACATTCCAATTTCTCATTCGCGTTCTAAATGTGTAATTCATTTTTGCATCTAAAGTAAACTAGATCCAAATAGGAACATCCTACTGAATGTTAATTTTTCCTATTGCAGGGTCTTTTCTAATTCTATTCTTAAACTTTCATTTCAAAGATTTTTCAAGGAGAGTTAAGGGGGAAAAAAAAAACAAAACTAGAAATAAATCCATACCTGGAAATTAAAAAGGACTGTAATAAACTAGTGGTTCTCAACCAGGAGCAATTTTACCCACCTTTCCTCTCCTCAGGAGACACAGACATTTGGCAAAGTCTGAAGACGTTTTTGCCACTTCTGGGCACAGAAGCAGGAGATGCTACTATCATCTACTAGGCAGGGGTCAGGGATGTTGCTTAACATCCTAAAGTACACGCCACATCCCACCACAACAGAGAATTATGCAACTCTAAACGTTAATGGGGGCTGTCCAGGTGGTGCAGTGGTAAAGAATCCAGCCGCCAATGCAGGAGACGTAAGAGACGCTGGCTGGATCCCTGGATGAGGACCCCTGGAGGGCATGGCAACCCACTCCAGTGTTCTTGCCTGGCAAACTCCACGGACAGAGGAGCCTGACAGGCTACAGTCTTTAGGACCACAAAGAGTTGGACACGACTGAGCAACTGAGCACACAAATTTTAACAGTGACAAGGCTGAGGGACTGCACGAAGCAAACTGCAAATCAGGTCAACAAAAGATTCCCCTTTAGGGGAGAAAAGAAAGAATTTCAAAACAGAATAGTTCAAACCTGTTCACAAAAAGGCTTGAGATTGATCCGGAGAGGGAATGTGTAACAGCTTGTTTCCTTGTATCGTTCACACTTCACAAAATCAAAATTAAATCTTAATAATGAAATTGTAAGGAAGGGAGGCAGCTTACGTAATTTGGCTGACTGTCAAAAGAAAAAAAATGTAAATTTTAAAAGCTGAATTATATAAAAGAATAACACTTCATAAGGTATAAAAAGGCAACCTATGACACAGTTTTAAGATAAATATGTCCTTAAGTCACATAAACTAATCATTGTGGATTCAATACAACTCTTGACATAAACTCATCTATTTTATGGTGCTAAAAGTTGACATCACTCACTTATGCTTACACCTAAAAATTTACAGCGCACTTGTATGTTTTAATGTTGCTATCCTAAATAAAATTAAATCTACCTGATGAGAGTGCTTCCTCCCAAAGAGTGCTTCTTTCCTGCCCAAGCCCTGACCTTTCACCTTCCCCCTTGGTCACTATCTCAACTTTACACAGCTCTTATTTACCGAAGAGCTGGAGCTCTTTCACCTTCAACCTAGGGACTGTTTCAGTGGATCTGAATCCTTTAAATTATATGAAAATATTATGTGTATTTGTGTGTATTTTTCTGGGGAGAAGATCCACAGCTTTCATGAGACTTTCAAAAGGACTCTAACTTCCCAAATACTGAGATCCATTGACTGGGGTTTTCTAGTTACTGTCCTTAAAGGCAGATAGTAAAATATTTTTTAATCTAATGCCTTGCTTTAAAACAAAACACTATATTGAGCTGCTTTTTATTTTAAAGGCATGAGCTTTTCCCAAATCCTTTATTAATGGCAATGTGAGGGGGCAAAAAAAAAAAAAAAATCCTTCCCCATATATAAAATTAACCATAAATATCTAACATCCCTAAGACAGGAATTCTACAAATCTAGTGGGTGAAAAAGAAATTAAATGAAAAAGCAGCAATCTAACAACATGGCAGATTTTCACACTAGCTCAAAAAAAAAAAACCATCTAAAAAAAGTGAGTAACTCAACTATAATGTGGCAAGAAAAGAAAGACTGCCCAGAACAAGAAAATATGCATTAATTTAGGTAACACAACCAAGCCTAACCTTAGAATACAATAAATCTAATGCAACTAGAAGGCAACTTTAAAAATATCAAGATCAAAAAGTTTTCACTGAATATGAATTAAACCAATGACATAAAAGGTGCATGCAAGAATTATTTTTGTTTGGCAAAAGCTTCTTATTTTACCAATGTGCAAATTAAATTCAACCAAAATTAAGCATGTATTTGTCTTTCCATGATGCTCCATCCTCTTAATTTTATATTTATTTTATTAGGTTGTAGTTGTAACACCAATGAGAAAATACAAAATAAGTAAGCAAAAAACAAGCCTTTCTCTTTGGGTTTATAAAAGGGCAAAGGCTAGATGGAAATAAATATTAAACAATATAAAATTGTTTTCAAATCCTGGTTTCAGATCCCCCTGTGAAAGCTACAGGCATGGAGTTTATTTATTGTTTTTACCACATTTTCACCTACAATCTCCAGGATCCAAATCAATACCGTGTGCCGTCTAAATCAACCCTTATTTTCTTTGTTGGAAAATTCAATATTGTCAGCTCTAGGAATAGTGCTATCACTCTGTCTTAACAGAATAACTGCAAAGATAAATCTTTTGTGGTAGTTCTTTAAGTCAGGGCTCAATAACCACTGGCTCAACTGAGTTCAAGGTTACCGAGTTAATGAACAGCCTGTCATACCATCCTCAAGCAGTTAAAGAGCTCCTACTACAAATAATAATAGCAGCTGAGTTGATGCCACGTTGCAAAATAAATCAGTTGCTTAAATCTTATTTTCTTTTTCTTCTATATTTTGCTTTGTTGTATGAAGAAAAACTCTGATGTACTCTGTCAAGTTAGGTACTTTCAATGGGGGGAGAAGGAAAGGCCATATTAGATTTGTTAGCATCAAGGAAGATACCTATCAACATACATATCAATATTGTACAATAACTGCATATGCAAAAAATAAAGCTCTCTGTTTTCATAGTGGCAGACCAAAAAACTGAAAGCTCAACAAGCTTCCTAGTTGGCAGATATAAAAATATAGTGCCTTCTTCATAATAGTAACTTCCAGAGGAAAAAAAAAAGGTTTATTTACGCAACACTGAGCTACAAATAAATTTTTCCTGGGAGAGAAAGAAGTTGAGTGAACTGTGAGGTTGAAAGCTTAAAAAACACTATAAAAAAATTAAAATACAAATACATATACAGTGTAAGGAAATGTCTTTTCAATCCTTATTACTGATTAAAAGCTTCATGTGCGTCTCATACAAAGTGACTTCACTCGACAGACTTCCCTGCTCCAAGCACTGCACGCACACCCGCAGAAGAGGCAGGGGTCTATCTTTACCTTTGAGGCTTTAACCAGCCTGCCACAGTTTCCACAGTGGTATAAGTTGTCACAGTCAAAAACTTCCTCCTCTACATACATATTCCAGAGTGCATCTTCCAAACCTGATACATTTTTGACTGCTACTGTTAGATCTAGGAAATCTTCCTGAAATATACATGAACATAACTTTGAAAATACAATTCCACAGATGTTCACAAACAGATCACCAACTCAAACATACACTGGGAATAATCACACATATATTCTTTTTTAAAACACATATATCTTTTCTATATATGAAGGCATAGGTCTCCCAACTAGATACGGTGAGATTCATAACAATAAATTATTCTTTCACAAGAGAATTATAACTCAGCTTAAAATATATCAGGAGCCAATTTACGAGTTCACTGTAGATACAATAAAACCTATTTTTATCAGGAAATAAACTACTGAATCCATGAACTGAGAAGAGTGTATGTGCAGTTCATTACTATGTTAGTCTCCAGGCAGGCACAGCAAGGCCATGGTTGGACTCTCTATTGTAAACCCTGCTTCCCCATCTTCTGCTAGGGTTAAAGAAAAAAAATTATTTTGAGCCAGGACATAAAGGTATTTTCATGAAAATTAAGAGGAGGATATTTTCTAAAATGTGAGTCTTCTAATTCTACTAAAATTACCTTTGAATTACAACATATTTCCAATATTAAACAGACACAATTTGATAAGTTGAAAGCACATTTATAATTCTGCATGTGTATTTGTGCAATAGCATTACCTTGAAGGATTATGGGGATCGTAAAATAGCATTAGTTAATTAGTTCATGGTGGAATTCTAAAGCAGTAAGACTAACATTCATACATGGTTACAAGATAGATATATGAAAAGTTAATGCCTAATCTATAATGTGCCTTCACGTACATTATGTTTTAAAATTACTTTGTGAATCATTGCATTATAGTGGTCAATCATATAGCAACCCACATACATATAACATCTTAATATTTCCAAACCAGGCTGGCCAAATCTTCTATTATGATACACAATAAGGGCTCAAAAGTCTTTCTTATGCCCAATACTTTCATGTAAAAATATAGAAAAATATATATATATACTTCAAAAAGGCAAGTAGTGCAACACTTAGAAAATGGCATTCAATTTTTTACTTAATAGCTTTCTATAATTAACTTAATAACTTATTAACTTACTTAATAACTTTCTATAATTCTTGCCATAAGAAAAGAAGGTTTTTATTAAAGGACAATGATTCAGTGATGAAATCATTTGTTATATAAGATTTGTAGTGCAAGCAGTGATTATTAAATTTACACAAGCAAATTTCTAACTACATAAAATCGACAATTTGTTATGACAAATAACTGAAGGTTACACCAGTTTAAACAGGATTATGATAGCTTTATATATATAATATTTAAACATAAGCACACACATACAAATGAACTTTCTGAGGGACATCAATAAACTAAATCCAATATTTACTTACAGATTTATTTGTTAACTTAAACATTCCTCAGTGTTTTCTGTTCTTATTACCTAAGTGATTTCTTTACGATATTCCAACCACCGACCCATGACGATATTGGCTTTTCTCATGATGCCACAGGTCCCTACTGTAAATATTCCCCAAATCTACTATCTAAATATTAGAGCACTAAGTAAAAGATTTAAGCTATATCTTAAGATATCTACTTCTTTCAGTTTACATGGAGAAATCTGGATTATAAACTTATAATCTGGGAGCATCTAGAGTACAAGAAAAAAGTGATAGTTATTTATAGTAATAAGCGCATTAATCCTCATATGGTACAGATCACAGATTTAATTACATGAATTATAATTTATGATTTAACTTATTACTAAAATACTCTTGCATATTCACCTGCTTTTCACTGACATTCTTACATTCTTTACAAACAATCTGGTTAACAATGGTTCCGTGATATAGACGGTTGATGAGGTCATGGCCGGAGGTTCCAACTAAGGAAGTTTCCAAAGCACTAAAGAGAATTCGATTCAGTTCCTGCACATCATGTTGCCTCATTTCCTATAAAACAGGTAACTTTTAAATGTAATTTTGTGCTTCAGAATTTTAAAAACAGATTTTTTTTTAAGTGATATTAGTTGAAAAACACAAGACTTATTTAGAAATCCAAAGGCAAGCCTCCATCAGATGTAAGGATGACTAAGCTAAATGAGCTGAGAGCAGGCTAAGAGATCACCACCTATTCTCACTTTTACTACAAAACGAAAAAACAAACAGATGGTGTTTAGCGTGTACATGTAACTCAAGTCACCTGAGAACAGGAAAGTGCATTTGTTTGGCAGGAAACCATGTACATGGCTGTGCCAGAGGAGAGGAGAGGCGAGGAAGGAACAGAACAGGCAGAGAACAGTCAGGCAGCGTGTGCACAAAGAAATCACAGATCAGAGGGACAGGTAAACACTCTGAATCTTCAGCGTTTGAGAAGAACTAGAGCCTACTGCCTTGACATGTGGACCAACAAAGCAAGACTAACACAATGCTTGGAGAAAAATTCTGATGGAATCTGCTTTAACCTGCAGATTAATTTGAAAGCCACCAAGAAATCATTGTATGAAACTGTATGTGAAGAGGACGAGAACCATTTATAAATCCAAAGTCAAGGGGCACACCAACATATAGGAGTGGAGAACCCAAGGAAGAACCAGCACAGGAGCCCAAGGAAGAGCCAGGGACGTCAGCAAGGATGGTGAGCGCCGCTACTGAGGGCTGCAGGGAGTGGAGCAGTGTCTCCTGGACTGGGCACGTGGACGCCGTGAGTGACTGTGACTGGAAGGGTAGAAAGGAGGGCGAGGAGCAAATGGAGGGTGCAGAGGAGTGGAGTGAGAAGATGATTTTGAAGGTACATTTCAAGGGAAGAGAAGCTGATAAAGGGATGAAAGCTGGAAAAAGATGTGGGACCTATGATCTTTTTCTTGGTTTCTGACACACAAGGCACTAGGTGATACCAATTTCTCCAGTATCACTGGCTCTGATGGGACAGAAAGTTTGCGGTTTTCAAGCTGTTTCTGAACAATGCTAAGTTTGGCAAAGGTGCCTCCGAGACCTCTCTACCACTGCAGGTCAGTCTGAGAGGGTTTCCTACAAGATTTTATTTAGAAATTAATCAATCAGGTTTTCACATCTTTAAGAAAGATGAAGCCAACAAGAGGAAGCTCTTTATCTAAACAAAGAGAAAT
The DNA here is from genome assembly GCF_014754425.2 of Oryx dammah. Taxonomy (NCBI): domain Eukaryota; kingdom Metazoa; phylum Chordata; class Mammalia; order Artiodactyla; family Bovidae; genus Oryx; species Oryx dammah. The sequence goes on from NW_024070212.1 coordinate 111,070,928, forward strand.
CCATCAACTGATGACTAGGTTAAAAGAAGCCAAAACACTGAGGCATATCCATCCGAGAGAATATTATCTGGTAATAAAAAGGAATGAAGTGCTGAAACATACTACAACATGAAATAAATTTTGAAAACTTTACGTGAAAGATGTTAGCTACACAAGTTCACATATTATATGAAACTATTTCTGTGAAGTGTCCAGAAGAGGCAAATCCAGAGAGACAGAGGGGAAAAACGGTGGCCAGGGACTCAGGGAAAGGGCACACAAGGTTGGGGAGGAATTGCTAATGGGTATGTGGTTTCTTTTGGTGGCAGTGAAAAGATGTCCTAAAGTTGAGTGTAGTGACTGTTGTACAACCCTTGTGATGCTTGTACAACTCTGAATATACCAAAAAACCACTGAACTTGTACCCTTTCAAAGAGTGAATCTTAGGGCATGTGACTTATATCTCAATAATTTAAGACAAGACAATACCTTTAAATCAAGGAAAGAAAGAGAAATTCACCCTAAGCAAATAAACCAGAAACATAACATACACTCTTCAGGGAATGTATTATACCCTATTTTACTTCCAAGCCCAAACTTGACTTCTTCAACCACATAGCATCGTCCAGTTAATTAGTGTTACTGGTTCGAAGACAAGAGTTCACAGTTTATCTCTGAAGGCAACATACATAACCTTATTCTGATCATTGCCTCTTTAAATTCTGTGGTGGTCTCCCATACCTTCGTCTCTGCAGAAATACATCTCCTCCATAAAGAGCTGCAGAGCTGATTTTGATTTTGCGCAGCTAACAGCTCCTCAGTATTGACAATGTGCTTCACTTAGTGCTGACACAGGTTTAGTGTTTGCATGCAGTGAAACACCCTTAGGAGTGCAAGCAAGATAAAAAGAAACACAACAAAACAGGAGGAAGTCCACACACACAGGAGGACACAGGAGGAAAATGAAGCGAGTCAAGAGAAAGGCAGGGAAAACGAAAAGACCTGCCAAGAATGATGTCACTGTTTTGCTTGAAGAAAATGTTCAAAATTAGAATATCCAGATTTAAACACATAAAGGCAGATATGTTAACTGCCAGTCAGCTTTTTAAGTTGATAAGTGGTTTTCTATAAAAATGGCAATTTTCCATTAACATAACAGGTATTATATCTCAACTACACTGTACAAAGGGTAGAAATGATAAAAACCAGCTCTTACAAACATTTTCCCCTGTATCCACAACTCCTTTCCCCAACCCCAAATGACATCCATTCATAAAATCCTGAGTAATAGCAAATGTCTAAAATGTATTTCTGGCTTGTAATTGTGTAGTATTAGAAGTAAATATTTAAACAATATCCTGAGACCATAAGATAAAATTAAAGGAAGCTAGATAACATTAAGCCAGTGTTCACTCTTTATTGCTGGTAATATTTCCTTGGAAAGCTGACCTTCGTACCTCATCACTGGTCCACCCAAAGCTGTCAGTGAGGTCGGCTGTGGATGCAGCTTCCTGGTCTAAGAGGAGAAGCTGTGCAAACAACCGCTGTAACTGCAAAGGTATGATTCGGACCTGAATGAGAAACAAACGTGCTCCTAGATGAAATCTTTTAAATGTTGGCTGGGCATTTTAAAAAGAACTGTGTACTACTGTTCTCCTATCTCCTAGTTAATTTAGTTCACTCAGGAGAAAATTTACGAATACTGTGAAGGATGAACACATTTTTTTTCTTTGAAAATTCTAATTCAGTACAACTCTTAGCTACCTGGAACTCTCTACCTTGGCATAGTACAGATTAATATTAAAACCCAAACCAGCCCTAATAAACCACCCAATTAATCACAGACTGACAGGAACTTAGGTCTCCAGCATTTTCATCCTTTTTCCAAAACTGCTCAGATACAGACATACTCCCTATGGAGAACTTTCCAGCCGCAAAAATCTCACAGGACCAGCTGCACCCTGCCTTTGCTTTCTTCCTGCCAGCACCACACTCGTTCTGCCCCTGTGGTGTGGGCTGGGGCACTGAGAATGCGGCTCAGAGCCTGCTCTGAAGACTGGACTTAAATATCTAAAGTGAGCATATGCCAGAAACTTTGTGGCAATTTTGCATTGTCGTAACATTTCTTTTTAACAAAAGTCTGATCTGCAACTGACTGAGAAAAAAACAACAAAACAAAACACCAGGCCCTTTGCCATACACGGAGTTTGAGAGACACTGGGCTGATCATGAAACTCTTACTAAGATAAGTACAGATTGTAGTCTGGGGGTGATAAATTTCTGAATGATATTTAAGCAAGGGAGAAACATGATTAGATATGCACTTATAGTAAGCCAATTCCTCAGTTTATCTCCGGAATACCAAACTGAGAGAATACTAGTCTCTATTTTTGTACTTGCTACATGTAAGTGCATTAAGTGGGTTTTTTGGTAGGCTCGTGTGGATGATTTGCAAATATCTCCTTAGTGGAGAGTGAGGCTGTCTATAAAAAAACAGCAGTAGCATTACAACTGGAAAAGCAATTCTCTGGAAGGGAAATTCCCTTACCAGTAAGGTACAGGGCAAGTGCTTTCTAAAATAAGGATCATAATTTGGTAATTGATAAAATTACTGATTTCTATGAATAAGGAACTTCTTTCCTTAAACCATCTCCTTAATATTTCAAAAATCCCCTGTAAATCATGGATTTAATACCTTTGCATCAGGTTTATCCTTGTCCTCTAACGAACCAAGCTCTTCCAGGCCAAGAGAGAATAAAGCTTCTAAACAAAAAAGTAGAATCAAGAGATGTAAATGACATCATTTCATTTTTGAAAACTGTTTTAGAAAGCCAAGGCAACCAGTAAGTAAAAATCAATATTTATATCCCTAGACCACACATTTTGTTCTGGTGGCTTTATTTTTGGCTTCCCTGGTGGCTCAGTGGTAAAGAATCTGCCTGCCAATGCAGGAAATACAGGTTCAATCCCTGGGTCAGGAAGATTCCCTGGAGAAGGAAACAGCAACCCACTACAATATTCTTGCCTGGGAAATCCCATGGACAGAGAAGCCTGTGGGCTACAGTCCATGGGGCTGTGAAGGAGTCGGACAGGACTTAGTGACTAAACAACAGCAACAACGTTACTTTTAACCACGGACTATAAAGTAGAAGCTAAGGTTTTAATATGAGACAGCTGTAAAAGGAAAATCATACAATTAAAAACCCTGCAACACCATAAATCTTTGGTGGCTTTCGACTGCCTATGACAATGGGTTCCAAAGGCCACATGAATAGAATTAGGAAATATGTAATAGGGTTACAACACTTACAAGCCACAAGTGAGACCGCCAACCACTCTTTCATAAGGAGCACCTTTAACTCTGAGATCATGCCTTTCTTTTTAGGTAAGAAAATATCTTTTCTGCATCAGGGGTAATAGCAGATGGCAGTGAGCTTACCTGGAAAAGAAAAGTTGGTAACCCACTGCTGGTCTCCAGCATTTTCTTTTAATTCAGTGTCTAGGAATGCCACCCAATGGGGCACATTTGAATCCTTTGGGAAGTCTGTATTCAGACAGGAACTCCTACTGGGAGACTCTGATATACTTGAGGGAGAAGGGATGGAACAGATATTGTCTTGCACTGAAAACCACTACTGCCTTAGTGATTACTATTACATTCTTCCTGAGTTCCCAGCAGGAATTGGAAAAAAAAAAAAAAAATGAAGGTTGTATACAAAAAGGTTAAATCATAAAAACCATAGAGAGACTTTTACAGTCATCTCCTACTATTCCCAGCTACACTGACCTGGGAGTACAGGGGAACCAAAGCTAGTTCTGCTCCTTTAAAAAGGATTCCAAAAAGTTTCCCTTCATTCTGTCAGTCCTTACCCCTTTCCAAATTACACTTCCCCATCAATGAGCATCAGGATTCATGCTAAGCCTTACAAGTACACAAGTCACACTAACCTGTCAACCCATGTGCTTGGCCAACCTGCTTTGCTAGAGGGTTTTCAGTCCTATCCTTCCTTAGCGGTACTCTCAGCAAGCTGCCTGCCTTCCAAAACCACCACCTCAGTCTTTTTGGATTATTTATGAAAATATTTTTTATTTTTATATTTTTATTGAGTATAGTTGATTTATATACAACTATATAACAACACAAGAATGTTGTTAGTTTCTGCAGTACAGCAAAGTTAATCAATTATATAATCTCTTTTAAAGGATAATTTTCTACTTCAAGTTGCTCTTTTCAATTATACTAAAACTTAGGAAAGATTTAACCTCCCTAAGAATCTGCTTATTCATCTTGCAAACTTTTAATGGTGGAATTACTGAATGCATTGGGGGTATATTCTGATGGGAGTGGATGGAGTCCAAGATGAGAAGCAACACTCTTAAACCCCAAATTCAATGAGAAGCAACACTCTTAAATCCCAAGTTCAATTCAAACCATTAGAAGGGCCTAGGAAGGGGTTGATGATAATTATACACTAAATCTCTGAAGGCAGGAAGTCTTTGTAAGCTTAGAAAACAACAAAAAACCTCACAAAACTTTGCTACATTTGGTAGTAGTGGGAAGGAGGCGAGATAGTGAATAAAAGCTAGGATGCCTATCCTCAGAATATGGAGACATGTGAGGAGCTGAGCTACAGTCACGGAGCTTTGTAGCTGGGGACCCTCCAAGGCCGTGCGAAGGTAGAAGAATATTAAGACTGACATCCCTGCAGAGGAAGCTAGTTGGCAAAGAAGGGATTTGGGGACAAACATGTGGAGAAAAATAGGGGCAAGGAATCAAGGGTCCAAGGAGGTAAGGAAGCTTTCTGTAGGTGGTTTCTAGGAGATTCCCCCTAGATTCTTAAAGTAAATCTGTTAATTGAACTATTTTGACTGGGTTTCTATTCCTTGCACATGGTCCGTTATCTAACACCCTGTTTCTCTGGAATTCAGAATTTTCAGATTTTAGAAAGTTATTATGAAAAAAGGGTTATATATGTTAACATTACATCCCCAGGAGAGTGTGGCACTAATAGTATCTATTAACCAATAGTAACCTTAATATTCCTGTAACAAATGTATGACCCCATGTGAGATAATTAAGACTAGAAACAGTTTCACATCAGGTCAAGGTCTGAGGCCAAACAGGTTCAGATTATTAGATCACGTTGTTAGAATTTTCTGGATTTCAGAATTGCAGATAAATGACTGTAGTTAGTATGAATTAATATGACAATACCTCCCCACTCCAAAGAGAAGCATATAACTGCATTGAGTAACTCTGGTTTAAGTGTTTATTTCTTTGAGAAGATAAAAAAATACAAATACTGAAACAATAATGAAGACTGGCCCTCATGACAAAATTGTCTTTACGTTGTATTTTAAATTATGCTATTTAGTCTCTAAGTCAGGTCCAACCCTCTTGCCATCCCACGGGCTGTAGCCCTCCAGGATCCTCTGTCCATGGGACTTCTCAGGCAAAAATACTGGAATGAGTTGCCCTTCCTTCTCTAGGGGATCTTCCCCAGCTAGGGATCAAACCTGCATCTCCTGCACTGGGAGGCAGATTCTCTACGACTGAGCCACCAGGGAAGCCCCAAATTCTAAATTACAGGAAGGAGTTACACAAGAAATACACTGCTTAATTTTTAGTTTGTTACTGAACATTACTGTGATCATACAGAAAATATTCATAATCTAAGCTTCACATTTCTCTGCAGAGAATTACCAATTTATGTCCCTCATAGGAACAATGAACACATACTGTGGAATACACATTTAAAATAATTCATCTACTTGTGATTCTGCATGATTAATTACATGTAGAGATGAGGGTACATATTACTAGTCAAATGCATGTAACATATCATACCTCTGAATTCAGGTGTGAAATGAAGAGTCTGAAGAAGGGAATTGAGGTAACAGGTTCCACCCTGATTCCTGATTCCACTTAAATTGGTGAATTCTCTAGGAGCAGGTGGCTCCAAAGCTTTGGTCTTTAATCTCTTCCCTTTTCCATTATTATTTGACACACTGGAATAATCTTCTTCAAATAGGTCCCCAAACATTGTGAAACTAAATACTACCCTTAAAAAAATATGACATGTTATATAAATGTCTTTATTTTTAAAACAGAATTTCTCCACATCTCCCCCTTGGGAGATTTTAAGTTGCTCCTTAAGAAGTCTGGGCTTTGGAGGCAGCCAAGACCTGATTTTTTTCATCCCTGTTCCACACTACCTGTGTGACCTTGGGTGAGTTCCTTAACCTGCGTTCAATGTAAAAATGGGATAACAACTGTCATGCAGGGTCATTTAAAAAAAAATCAAATAATGAAAGAAAGGCATTTAGTCTATAGCGTTTAGCCCACAATAAATGACAGCTTTTTTTTTTTAAGGCATACTGATATCACTAGTGAAAAAAAAAAAAACCATCAATACACCTAATCCGCTGAGGTGGCAAAGTCAATCCTAGATTCTGAGCGTTGACAAGAGCCTGGGGACAGTGAATCACTTCCCCAAATCTCTGCTTCTCACACTCCTTGTACCAGGTTGTGACAGCTAACAAAGTTAAACGGAACAAATTAATCCCTACAGGAATTTAATACCGGCCCCAAAGCTGGAGAGCCCGGAGTTTCACTCGGGGAAAAGAAAAAAAAAAAAAGCCATTTAAGTCATCGGGCCTCAAAGGCTCACAATATTTATCCAGTGATCTCGATATTAGATCCTGGGACGTCAAGCATCCGCTCAAGGTCTCACTCACATCGAGTGTGGAGAGGGGTTCTTTGGGAGATGAGAAACGCAAAGGCCTAGCCCAAAGTGACAGGAAACGCTTAAGTAAAATTATTTTTCTTTTCAATCCGTTCCTCACAAAAAAATGGAACGTGAAAGTGTGGCCTCGAGCGCGTGGTCTGGATTCCGGTCTCCCTCACGCCACGGCCGAGGCCAGGCCCTCAAGTCCGTCCAAGCACCACGGGCGCGAGACGGAAGAGGTCCCCGCGGCGCGGAACCGCAGACTCCCCACGCCAGGACACCGCATCTCGGGGCCGGCCCGAGCAGCCTCTCGCCTCGCCCGCCTCAGGCCGTGCCGCCCACACAGTCCCTATGCCCGCCTCGTCCCTCCCGAGAACCCCGGCCGCAGACCCCACTTACAGCCTAAAGCCCAGACCCCCGCCCCGGACAAAACTCGAAGCGAAACAACGCGCAGCAACGCAGCGCCACCATGACGGCGTATGCAGTTCTCCCGCCGCTCCGTGCGCGAGCAATTTATGGAACGCGGGGACTACTTCTCCCAGCATGCCCTGCGGTACCGCCGGCCTGCCGCGCAGGATCTCGTGGGTAATGTAGTTCTTTTGCTCCGAGATTTCGGCCGTCTGGAATGATGGACGGTGTTCGCTTCTAGACTCCTGGCAGATTCGCGGGTTCGCTGGATCAGGCGGCCACTCATTCATTCACTCTTTAAAAGTGTATATTTATTGCTGCTCGCAATTCATATTAGTTAGAGAATACAAAGATCGCTTGTCTTTTGGCTTGGCTGATGCCAGGTTACTTCAACCTTGGAAATATTTGTGTAGAGCTTCAAGGGTGCCGTGTACTTTCAAAGACATTTTACAAGTGTATCTCCCTCCAGTGAAAAGTGTTCCACATAACTTTGATCCTTTATAACGTCCTCAGTATTTGTCTTGTCTGCACCAACTCTCATATCCAAGAAAGGAAAGTGTTTTTAGTCGCTCCGTCGTGTCCATCTTTTGTGTCAGACCCTATTTGCCTATGGACTGCAGCCCGCCAGGCTCCTCTGTCCATAGGACTGTCCAGGCAAGAATAACGGAGTGGGTTACCATTCCCCTCTCCAGAGGATCTTCCCAACCCAGGGATGGAACCCAAGTCTCCTTCATTGTGGGCAGATTCTTTACTGTCTGAGCCACCAGGGAAGACCCTCATACCCCAAATACCTCAAAATCATGCTCTTTTGCCCGCTTGAGCATATTTGGTGGGCTATTTTGATAGTTTTTTTGGGGGCTCTTCTGGCATCTCCTGTCGGACCCAGCTTCCATCCAAGAACGAATGAGGCAGACGGGGAGAAAATCATTTTGACTTAAGCTGAAGGTTTCAGAGATTGAGAACAGCAATAGTGATAGAGAAAGTCACAAGGCAGGAGTCGAAGTGAATGCCAGCCTGAAGGACTTGTGTTTGGAACACAGGAGGGACATTTCCGTGGTTGCCATGTTCAGGATTGTCAAGAGGGAAAGCACTGGAGGCAGGGAACCAGCTAGCAGGCTGAAGGTCTAGCCCAGGAAACCACAGTGGGAATTGCCAGTTCTCAAGTTTCATTTCTCTGGGCAGCCTCCTCTTTGTGACTCTCCTCCCTGGCTCTGAGGCACTCTATCCTGCCATTTCCCTTACTGCCTTTTGATCACTTCTTCTTTGCCTTCTGTGCTTCATTTCCCTCTTCCTTAAATTTGAGTAAATATTCCTCAAATTTCCATTCTCAGATCAAGAATGAGCCCTGGATTATTAGCTCCTGAGGATACAAGCTCACCCTTGTGCTCAGCTCTATCCCTGGCATCTCAACAGTGACTGGCTCAGTATAGGATCTTAATAGATATGCGTTAAATGAGTGAATGGTTTAGTAACCCCACTGTCGTTTCCAGATCTTGGAGCTGTATTTGAAATTTCATCTTTTCCTCACGAAGCAAATCATTTGTGACTCAGAGTATTGCCTGGGCAATGCTTGTTCCATGGTTCCCTTTCTTCCTGTCAGATAAGTTTCATCCACGTTAGGATGACAGTCCCGCACGTCACTATGAGATCGTCTGAAGCTCGCCCCAAGCTTGTGTTTCTTTACCAAAGAGGCTTTGGTGATTCCTTGGTATCTACTGCAGAAACTCCTCCATGATCCAAACACTCTTCATACTGTATTTCTTATGACTCAACTATTCTCCAGTTAAAGTGCTTCCAAATATGCCATATGCCTTTCTGCTGCTGTGACCTGAATTGTGTCCTCACTGCAAGGGACACCCACTCTCCCAGATCCTTGTTACTCCATTCATTATAAAGTGACAGTTCAAGTCGCTCAGTTGTGTCTGACTCTTTTTGACCCCATGGACTATACAGTCTGTGGAATTCTCCAGGCCAGAATACTGGAGTGGGTAGTCTTTCTCTTCTCCAGGGGATCTTCCCAACCCAGAGATCGAACCCAGGTCTTCCTCATTGCAGGCGGATTCTTTATCAGTTGAGCTACCGGGAAATCCCTCCTTCATTATAAGTCCATCTCAAACTCTAAATCATCCATCTGAAATTTCCATCTTAAAATTTTCAGAGCTCTCTAAACAAGGTATGATCTTCCCTTTCATCCAGGCTTCAGGATGATATGCTCCTCTCTGGTAACCCGTGTCTCTGACAAAGTCAGATATGCTTTTTTGTCAGTGTCTCCAAGACAGAGATTGAACCCGATCTGCCCTGTAGCCCCTGCAGCAGTCCACACTAAAAATATTAGTTGCATTTTCATTAATAACACTAACATGTGGAGATCAAACCAGTCAATCCTAAAGGAAATCAACCCTAAATATTCATTGGAAGGACTGATGCTGAAGCTGAAGCTCCAATACTTTGGCCACCTGATACAAAGAGGTGATTCACTGAAAAAGACCCTGATGCTGGGAAAGATTGAAGGCAGGAGGAGAATGGGACGACAGAAGATAAGATGATTGGATGCCATCACTGACTCAATGGACATGAGTTTGGGCAAGCTCTGGGAGACAGTAAAGGACATGGAAGCCTGGCATGCTGCAGTCCATGGGGTTACAAAGAGTCAGACATGACTTAGCCACTGAACAACAATGTGGCTTTTTAGTTTATGGTGAAAATTTAAATCTTTTGTTTGCTCGACAGAGAATTGAAGTTGGATCTTTAAAGCTGTTGACTAGACTCTGGGCCATAAAAGTTTCACCCAAGTGTTTTTAGCATGTAAAGTGCTGCTCAAGGAAGATTAATGATGCTTTTTAGAAGTGTGAGCATTTATTCTGTGCCAGGCAGGTGCAGAGGGTTTCCAAACACTATCTCATTTAATTATCATAACACTCCCATGAGATGGGTAGTGATGTCATTCCCATTTTACAGATAAGGAAACTGAGGTACTGAGAGGTAAATAGTTTCTGCAAAGTGACACAGCAAGTAAGCCTCAAACCAAGACTTGAACCCTGTTGATCTGGCTCTAGGAGCTGTGCTCTTAACCACTGATCCTATAGTAGTGAAAAGGAAAAAAAGAGTAATGAATTTTTCTTCTTTTCTTTCCCTTTCCTGAGAACAAAGAAGACTAAAAGAACCTTGAGCAGACCTGATTATTCCTGGTTTTTACTTTAAGTGTTCCTAATTTATAATCGATAACTAATTTGCTTTCCTCAAAACTACATCCTGCACTTACTACCCTCTTACTCCATGCTATAATACATCTTGTGCTCACTACACTCTCTTCAGGCCACCACTGGTAGCTTCTTGCATTTCAGAAAGGAGGTGGCAGTGCAATAAACCAGAAACAAACAGACCCAATTACCAGGCTACCTGGCAGCAGTTATGACTGTTTTTGAGACAATGCAAGAGGAAGAAGAATGCAACATTCTATTAATATATGATCCCTCAGATTCCTCATGGCGGGGCACAGTTCCTGAGGTGCTAAACTGCCGTGTTTCCCCCTCGGTCAGCTGAGGGAGGGACCCGGGTGAGAGAAGGTGAGGAGTTTTTAGTCCATGAATTGGGGCCCACCAGGTTGTGTTGTGTGTGTTCCGTCACGAAGTCGTGTCTGACTCTTTGTGACCCCATGGACTGCAGCACGCCAGGCTTCCTTCTCCTTCACTATCTGCTGGAGTTTGCTCAAACTCCTGTCCATTGAGTCGGTGATGCCATCTCATTCTCTGTCACCCCCTTCTCCTTTTGCCTTCAATCTTTCCCAGTATCAGGGTCTTTTCCAATGAGTTGGCTTTTCCCATCAGCTAGCCATAGTATAGGAGCTTCCAATGAGTATTCAGGGTTGATTTCCTTTAGGATTGACTGGTTTGATCTCCTGGCAGTCCAAGGGACTCTCAAGAGTTTTCTCCAGCACCACAATTTGAAAGGTTAGCTGACCTTAAAACTCTAGCCCTCTAGCCCTTAAAACTCTAGTTCCTGATTCTGGGCCTGGTGGAAATTTCTCTTCTGCTATCCACTTTCCCCTTGGTGCTGCCCACGGGCTTCGTGAGCAGGGCATGCTGATGCAGGCATCACACCCAGAGGCCCACCCCAGCCAAAAGTCCCCCAGAGATCCCACAGATGTCTGGGGACTCACTTCTGAAAGCGTTCATTGTTAGGGGCCAACTATTCTGAGGCTCATGGCTACTTTTGTACATTCTTTGGGATTTTTGCCACAAATGGTTGGAGGGAGGGAAAAAAACCAGGACCCTGGCCTGAAAAACTTGCAGTTTTATTTATCAGTATTCTTTGTTTCCCTGTGTATGCTGTGTTACTTAATATATTTACTATATTGATCTCTACCCAATACTATAAGCCAGAATCTTTCATACTGAAGCTTATGTCTTATTAGTGAGTTATAAAATCTATTCAAAGGGGGTTGTGATCAGCATTTAAAAAGAGGGAGAAAGAACTCCCCTGGTGATGCAGTGGTCAAGAATCTGACTGTTAGTGCAGGCAACGTGGGTTTGATCCCTGATCCAGAAAGATTCCACATGCCCTGGAGCAACTGGAGCAGTTAATCCTGGGAGCCACAGCTACAGAACCTGCCTGCAAGCCATCCCTAGTGCGGTCTGTGCACCTGGAGACTGTTCTCCGCAACAAGAGAGGCCACCTCAGTGAGAAGCCTGTGCACGGCAGTGAAGAGTAACCCCCACCTGCCACAACCAGAGGAAGTCCACTTGCAGCCATATATTAATAAATTTTAAAAAGAGAAATGTAGAAGAGGTAGGATTTGATTGAATAAAAAAAATCGGAGTAGTAAGAGTAAAGGTTGTTATGTTGAACTTTTGTTTCTGATACATAAATGCACCATTGTGTAGTCAGTTCAGTTCAGTCACTCAGTTATGTCCGACTCTGTGACCCCATGAACTGCAGTGCACCAGGCCTCCCTGTCCATCACCAACTCCCAGAGTCCAGCCAAACCCATGTCCATTGAGTTGGTGATGCCATCCAACCGTCTCATCCTCTGTTGTCCCCTTTTCCTCCCGCCCTCAATCTTTCCTAGCATCAGGGTCTTTTCAAATGAGTCAGCTCTTCGCACGAGGTGGCCAGAATACTGGAGTTTCAGCTTCAACATCAGCCCTTCCAATGAACACCCAGGACTGATCTCCTTTATGATGGACTAGTTGGGTCTCCTTGCAGTCCAAGGAACGCTCAAGAGTCTTCTTCAACACCACAGTTCAAAAGCATCAATTCTTCGGCACTCAGTTTTCTTTATAGTCCAGCTCTCACATCCATACATGACCACTGGAGAAACCATAGCCTTGACTAGATGGACCTTTGTTGGCAAAGTAATGTCTCTGCTTTTGAATATGCTGTCTAGGTTGGTCATAACTTTCCTTCCAAGGAGTAAGCGTCTTTTAATTTCATGGCAGCAGTCACCATCTGCAGTGATTTTGGAGCCCAGAAAAATAAAATCAGACACTGTTTCCACTGTTTCTCCATCTATTTGCCATGAAGTGATGGGACCGGATGCCATGATCTTAGTTTTCTGAATGTTGAGCTTTAAGCAAACTTTTACACTCTCCTCTTTCACTTTCATCAAAAGGCTCTTTAGTTCCTCTTCACTTTCTGCCATAAGGGTTGTGTCATCTGCATATCTGAGGTTATTGATATTTCTCCCGGCAAACTTGATTCCAGCTTGTGCTTCTTCCAGCCCAGTGTTTCTCATGATAAAGTCTGGATATAATTTAAATAAGCAGGTTCTCCATTATCTGGGGAGTATACATTCCAAGATCCCCAGTGGATGCCTAATGCTATGGATAGCACGGAATCCTGAAAGACGTTCTTTCCTCTGTATATGTATCCATGATAAAGCTTATTTATAAATGAGGCACAGTTAGAGAATATCCAAATTCTCAGCATCACTACTCTTGCCCTTTGGAGCCATTATTACATAAGGGTTATTTGAAAACAAACACTGCAGGACAACAGTGGTGTATCTGATTACCCAAATTGGCTGCTAAGTGACTAATAGGCAGGTAGTGTATACATGTGTGTACAGCATAGGTTCTCTGACCAAACAGATAATTTACCTCCTGGGCAGGACAGAGTGGGACGGTACAAGATTTCATCATGCTGCTCAGATTGGTGCACCATTGAAAACTTAGGAATTGTTTATTTCTGGAATTTTCCATCTAGTATTTTCAGACTGAAAACTCAGAAAGCAAACCCACAGGTAACTGGGGACTTCTGTTCTGAGTTGCAGTGTTTATGTAAAATATCGCTGGGGGTCCTGACCCAAGTTGTTTAAGAGTCACTGTCTTCAACCAGCTATAGACCATGCAGCAGCCTCTGCAACACAGTCAAACTTTGCCCATGGCGGGCTCCAAGTAGGGAGGACAAGACTATTTCGGAATACGAGAATAAGAGCGTAGAGCTTCTATTCATATTAATTTCTTAATGCCTAACAGCTTTATCGAGGTAAATTGGCCCATGATAAAGTGCACAAACGTGGCACACAGAATTTGAGGAGTCTGTGGGCGGCAGTCTGTGTGGTTGCAAAAGAGTCAGATGTGACTTAGAGACTAAACCCACCACCACCACCACTAGCAGGCATACAGGAGAGGCTCGGCAAACAGTTTGTTATACTTAGAGGTCCCAGAGATGAGGCCACGGCACCCCATGCAGGGCCATATGGAGAAGCACCAGGTGTGGTCGGGAGGCCATGGCCATTATTGGAGTTTTCGTGAAAAGACAAGACAGGGAAGGGCAAACAGGTTAGGACTGGCAAATCTGAATGATTTTTACAGGCTCTGTGTTATAAGGGTGGTCTCTGTTTGCCTGGTCCCTAGGATGGTGAAGGCAGGGGAATGTTGCAACCTATGGCTGGGGGTTTCTCCTAAGCCAGAAAGGTTTTCAAGATGTCCAAAAATCATAATATACAGAAAATTAAAAATACAGGAAGCATTGTATGTAGATAGGGTAGGGCGTCCCCAGAAAGAGGGAACAAGGCATGGCTCTCTTGACGTAAGAAAAACCATTTTTGGCCTTAAACCTGGCTACAATGTTTGTCTCACTTGAACAGGTCTCAGTAATTAATGTGTGTGTTAGTTGCGCAGTCGTGTCTGACTCTTTGCAACCCCGTGGGCTGTAGCCCACCAGGCTCTTCCGTCCATGGGATTCTCCAGGCAAGAATACTGGAGTGGGTTGCTGAAGGAAAGCTACAAAGCTCAAAATAGCCTGGAGTAAAAATTCCCCTCCAGGTCTTCCCCACCATTCTATACAGAATAAAGAACTTTCTCCCCTGAAGAAAGGAATGGATATTAAGATCGATTATGTTCAGCTCCCAGCCAATCTCAGTTTCTGACTGGTCTCGGGAATTCCTTGCCCCAGTTGTTGAAAGCTAACTAATAAAAAATAATCATGAGGAAAAACAGACCCCCTCAAAACGATGTATCTCTGCACATACCGGTTCTCTATATATCCCTACTCTTTTGACTTAGCGCTGCAGCTCACTAATCTGACTGCTGCCCCTTCTCGCCTCATTAAAGCTGATGTGTTCCTATAAAGTGCTGGTCTCGTTCTTTTTCCGAACCTCACCTTCTCTAGTTCTCTTACCTTACATCTTTGGTGCCAAAACCCGGAGCTTGAGGTTCCTTCTCATTCTCATTCTCCATGACCAGCTCTTCCGAGCGTGGAAACCTGCTGAGCACCTTTCCACCTGGACTTTCAAGACCTCCTCCAGAGGATGCCCTGCGCCTTCGTGAGCGGTACAAGCCCTGTGCAAGAACTTTATTGGTTTTCCATGTACCCCAAGGAATATTGGCCTCTCTCTCTCTTTCTCTCTCTTCCTCTTTTCTCTCCACTCTCTTTTTCGCGAGACCAACCAACTCCAGGACAGAGGCCTTTTGGCCATTCTACCTCCCTCCATCCACCACGAATTCTCACATGACCCAGTAGCCCAGGTAAGCTCGGACGGTACTCTAGGGTGCCACAGACTATCATCCTTTCTGGGTTCCCAGGGAACCCTCCGGCCTTTTTCCCTTTTTGTACATTCTCGACAAGGACATGCCTTAGGGATTCTGTGCCAGAAACGAGGGGACATATGGGGCCCTCTAACTTACTTATTCAAACAACTCGATCTCATCACGCTCAGATGGCCACCTGTCTCCAGGCCTTGGCTGCATCTACCTTCTTAATACCTGAAGCCCCAAAACTAACCCGAAACACTCCTTTAAATGTATGCTCTCCTCATTCCTTCAAAGATTTACTCTCTCAGCGGGCTTTCCTTTCTCTGCCCCCTGCTCGACTACCGATCCTCCACGCACACCTCCCCGACCCATCCTTTTCTTTTATGCCTTGTAAACCTCTTAATCCTGCTAGCTTCCTCCCTGCACAAGATCCAGAAGCAGAATGCCTATCTCACGACTGTGTTCAGACCTTAGATATGACACTTAATCCCTTTGAACATATAACGAATCAGCCTATGACTGACCCCACAGTCCCATCCTGGTTCATAGATGGCAGTTCCCAGAAAGAAGGCCCATTTGGGGCTGGATACACTATAGTCCAGGGACAGCCTGACAAAGTTATCCCCCTCGCCTCATCAAATCAGCCACACTCCCAGCTCACACATCCTCACAGTAGGCTGAACTGATAGCTCTTACACAAGCTCTGACCCTAGCCAAAGACCAAAAGGTAAACATTTACAGGGACTCCAAATATGACTATAACATATTACATTCTAACACTGTAATCTGGAGGGAGAAGGGATTCCTGACTCAGAAGGGCATACCTATTCTCAGTGCTTCCATTATTTCTGAACTCCTCCATGCGGCTCAGCTCCCTAAACAAGCTGCTGTAATACATTGCCAGGGACATCAGCGATATGGCCCTATCTCCTTTTATAACAACGTAGCAGATCACGAAGCAAAGTGGCAGGCTGCCTCTGTTAGTCCTGTCTTTACTATAGCCCAGATTGATGAGCCTAACACCCACACATTACTTTCATATTTACATTCCCTTTTCCACCCCCCTGCAAAAGTACTTAAGACTTTCCTTTGGAACTTTATTGAGCTAAGAACCGATGTGACTTATTTAAATAATCTGACCCAAATTTGTACCACTTGTCAGTGGACAAACCCTAATTCTAACATTCGCCCCCCTCCTTTCCCCACCCACCAAATTGGCGGACATCTTCCCACACAAGACTAGCAGGTAGATTTCACCCACGTACCATCTGTAAAAAGGGTTAAATTCCTCCTAGTCTTCATAGATACATTTTCTGGATGTATTAAAACTTTCCCGACTACTAACAAACGAGCCCCTACTGTGGCTCGCCTTAATCTTCCTGAAATCCTCCCCAGGTTTGGAATGCCTTCCTCCCTCCAGTCTGACAACAACATATTGCATGAACCCTTCAAATCCCTTGAAGTTTCACATTCCTTATCACGCCTGGTCCTCCGGTAAGGTTGAGAGAGCCAACCTAGTCCTAAAAGAAACTGACGAAATTAACAATTGAACTTCATCAAGATTGGACTAAACTCCTCCCTTTAACCCTCTTAAAGGTCCGGGCCTTGCCAAAAAACCCTCTAAATATCAGTCCATTTGAGGCCACTTACGGGAGGCCCATAATACCTTTAGGACTCACCCTCTCCCTTGACAGCCATCCTACCTTCCTTTTCCCTTACTTGCCCAGATATGAGATGCCCTTTGGCAACATATGGAAAACCTACTACCCCAACCACATCCGATCTCCTGAGCCCATCCCTCCAAATAAGAGACAAAGTCTGTATGACAGCTCAGTCCCACTCAGATCTAACCCCTAAATGGCGAGGATCCTACATGGTAATTCTGCTGACCCCTACTGCTGCAAAATTAAAAGAAATCACCCCCTGGGTGCACATTACTCGACTAAAAAAGGTTATGCAGCCCAATGATGAGAATGCTTACCAGACTAATCCTTATCAAGTTTCTCACACAGGCCCTACAACTCTAAAATTCTCACGGCTCCCACCAGGCCCAACTGACGATGGATGAACCTGTTGGGTTCAATTATTTCTGGAACAACTCTTGGCAGATATCTGTGTCGAGAGTCCTCAAGGATCCACATTCAAACATGTTGAAGATTATATCTTCACTCTGTGGCTGCAGGGAACCTTTTATAACTTTTACCCTTTTGAAATCCAATTCTTCTCCATAATAGTCTATCTTATAATCACTTCCCCAAATGTTAGTTAACATCTTCTTATCTTCTTTCTTTCCTCTGACCCAAGAACTCTTTCAAAACCCTAACCTCAACTATCTATTCTGGACCCTTAATTTAACCCATACTCTCCTCAGTGCTTCTAACCCACAATTGGCTAAAGACTGATGGATATGTTTGGGAGACATACTGGAATCTCTGGGAAATTCAGCCCATCCCACATCCATCCTTGACTGGACCACTGGTAACATATCTGTATACCACTCACACCATGGGAAGCCTTTATTCATCTCATATCTTAATTATCTTCACACTAATGATCAAATCTGGAATTCGGACAAACTCTTAGAATCTTTACTCACTGACCTTCCCTCCTACAACAGAAAACCTCCAATAAGAGGCCATATTGCTGAGAGTAACAGCTCCTTTTTGCATATCTAGAAATTCCCAAAACAGTTCATATGACCAACCTGTGGGCATAATCCCTGAACCCATGTGTGACCATACCTCCACTTTACTCTTTGCCACTGGAAAAGCTGTATATAACGTTTCTGTTCCTACAGGACACTCTTTTACCTTTACAGGACGGTTTCCCTCAGCATACTCCTCCACTTCTTCCGTCACTGGGGCCACCTTAGCGGGGTCCCTGACTGTTCTTAAACGAACGATCAACTGCCTCCCCCACCCCGACTCCTCTTCACCGTTGACTTCAGCTGTTGTATTGTGACACCTGGCCTGTTTTTCTTGTGTGGGGTGTTTCAAAATGCTGTATCTCCACATGTATATGTTTTCTATATATATCTACTCTCTTCTTGACCTAGCACAGCAGCTCACTAATCTGACTGCTGCCCCTTCTCGCCTCATTAAAGGTGATGTGTTTCTGTAAAGTGCTGGTCTCGTTCTTTTTCTGAACCTCACCTTCTCTAGTTCCTTTACCTTACAGTTGCCATTCCCTTCTCCAGGGATCTTCCCAACCCGGGGATTGAACCTGGGTCTCGCACACTGCCAGCAGATTCTTTATTGTCTGAGCCATCGGGGAAGCCCTGATTAATAAACACATGATTATTGATCGCCCAGTAATTAAAAAACACTTGATCAACAGAAGACAAAGTAATATGTTTTCTGTTCAGTTCAGTTCAGTTCATTTGCTCAGTCATGTCCAACTCTTTGCGATGCCATGAACCGCATGCCAGGCCTCCCTGTCCATCACCAACTCCTGGAGTTTACCCAAACTCAATCCATTGAGTCGGTGATGCCATCCAACCATCTCATCCTCTGTTGTCCCCTTCTCCTCCTGCCCTCAATCTTTCCCAGCATCAGGGGCTTTTCCAGTGAGTCAGCTCTTAGCATCAGGTGGCCAAAGTATTGGAGTTTCAGCTTCAATATCTGTCCTTCCAATGAATACCCAGGACTGATCTCCTTTAGGATGGACTGGTTGGATCTCCTTGCAGTCCAAGGGACTCTCAAGAGTCTTCTTCAACACCACAGTTCAAAAGCATCAATTCTTTGGTGCTAGCTTTCTTTATAGTCCAACTCTCACATCCATACATGACTACTGGAAAAACCATAGCCTTGACTAGATGGACCTTTGTTGACAAAGTAATGTCTCTGCTTTTGAATATGCTGTCTAGGTTGGTCATAACTTTCTTTCCAATGAGTAAACGTCTTTTAATCTCATGGCTGCAGTCACCATCTGCAGTGATTTTGGAGCCCAGAAAAATAAACTCAGCCACTGTTTCCACTGTTTCCCCATCTATTTGCTATGCAGTGATGGCACCTGACGCCATGATCTTAGTTTTCTGAATGTTGAGCTTTAAGCAAACTTTTTCACTCTCCTCTTTCACTTTTATCAAGAGGCTCTTTAGTTCTTCTTCACTTTCTGCCATAAGGGTGGTGTCATCTGCATATCTGAGGTTATTGATATTTCTCCTGGCAATCTTGATTCCAGCTTGTGCTTCCTCCAGCCCAGCGTTTCTCATGGTGTACTCTGCATATAAGCATATAAGTTAAACAAGCAGGGTGAAAATATACAGATGTGACGTACTCCTTTTCTTATTTGGAACCAGTCTGTTGTTCCATGTCCAGTTCTAACTGTTGCTTCCTGACCTGCATACAGGTTTCTCAAGAGGCAGGTCAGGTGGTCTGGTATTCCCATCTCCTTCAGAATTTTCCACATTTTATTGTGATCCACATAGTCAAAGACTTTGGCATAGTCAATGAAGCAGAAATAGATGATGTTTTTCTGGAACTCTCCTGCTTTTTCAATGATCCATCAGATGTTGGCAATTTGATCTCTGGTTCCTCTGCCTTTTCTAAAACCAGTTTGAACATCTGGAATTTCACAGTTCACGTAATGTTGAAGCCTGGCTTGGAGAATTTTATTTTCTGTTATGGAACATTCCTGACCAGAGACGTATTGATGTCAGTTACAAAAAAAAAATCACTGGCCGCAGGCATTAGTTTCTGCAAAAATGCCCCAGTCAATAATGAGTTAAGGGAAGTGTAGGGATGAAGGCGCAGAGGAAAAGCAGCCAAGATATAATAGTTTAACCGTAAAACACTCCGTGTTCCTCCACAGGGGGTAGACAGAACAATCTGATACTTATCTCTGAGTTCTGAAGGAGCCAAGGTCCCCACCACGTGGAGTAAGGAATGGCCATGTTGACCTCTTCTGACATCAGTCAACTAAGACTGTTGACCTTTGATTCAATTCTATGCTAAATTCTCCTCTGCTCATGCCCCTTTGTGAATATGCATGTACCTTTAGCTCGAAGCTTCCCCAATTTGGCTGTTGGGGAGACACAGTTTTGGGCAAAATCACCAGTTTTCTCATTACTTGCTGCAAGTAATAAATCCTTCTTTCTTATGATCTTGGCCTGGTTGTCTCTTTTGGCTCAATGCTCACCAGTTTTACTGGTAATGGTATGCCTTCTTTTCTCATGGATAAATACCTATGTATGATAGGTTATATGGCATTCGATATATTTATCTTTTTAAGAATCTGCCAAACTACTATATAGTCTCACCAGCAGTCTATGAGAGGTCCAGCTTTTCCGTGTGTTCACCAACATACAGTATGGTCAGCGTTGATAATTTTAGCCAGACTAATAAGTGTATATAAATTTAATTGTGTTTTTAAGTTGATTTCAGTAACATCAGTCATAGAAGAGACTCCTGTGAATCTCAAGTTCACTGCCAGTGAGGAGGTCAGTGGCAAGGGGCTTCAGATCTTTCCTTGGAATCCAGGATGCCAATCACTTTCTGGACAAAGAATCTTTGGTAATCTGAAGATAAAAATCCAAATTTTCCTTTGGGATAAATTGCAAAACCAACTTGGTTGAAATTTACTTTCTTTTTTACCTTTCTGAGTCATCAGATTCTAAAAGCATGGCTTAAGAATTCTGTTTCTGAAAGGGAATTGCAGGAGAATGCCACCGCCCATGGCAAAGATCAAAAGCTACCTCATCTGGAAAGCATACTACTACCTGTTTCAGCAAATGCTCCGCACTCGTTATCTTTCTTCTGAGTAAATCATTGACAATGAATGTCATTTTTTTTTTTAAATGAATGTCTAAATACACGCCCTCTCTTGAGACAGCTTTTATTCCTGAGCTTCTGCTGCTCACGCTACCTGAGCTTAGAATCCAGGCAGCTGGATTGGTCTGGGCTGCAGTTATCCGATGGCTCCTGCAATGTTAATGGGCTTCTTTCCTGTGTGTGTGTGTCTGCTGCTGACACCAGGCTTCACCGAGGCAGGCAAGCTGCTGGTGGTACCCATGGATGGGAGCCACTGGTTTACCATGCGTTCAGTGGTGGAGAAACTCTCCCAAAGGGGGCATGAGATTGTCCTAGTCATACCAGAGGTGAGTTGGCACCTGAGCAATTCATCCAATATTACGATAAAGACTTATCACACGGCTTACACTCTGGAGGATATGAACGCTGCGTTCCGGAAATTCTCTGATTTTCAGTGGAAAGTTCGGCCACAGAGTTTACTTCCTATGTTAACAGGTTCAGCCAACACAATTTTTGATTACTTTTTTTCACGCTGTAAGAGCTTGTTTGAGGACAAGAAATTAGTAAAGTACTTAGAAGAGAGTTCTTTTGATGCAGTGTTTCTAGATCCTTTTGATATGTGTGGTTTGATTGTAGCCAAGTATCTCTCACTTCCATCTGTGATCTTCACCAGGGGAGTTTTCTGTCATTATTTTGAAGAAGGCACTCAGAGTCCCATGGCCCTTTCTTATGTTCCGAGAGCTTTATTGGCATTCTCTGATGCCATGACTTTTGAGCAGAGAGTGTGGAATCTTATCCGGCACTTAGAGGAACGTTTATTTTGCCACTATTTTTACAAAAATGTTGAAGAAATTGCCTCTGAGATTCTCCAGAGGCCTGTCACAACATCTGAGCTCTTCAGTCAAACATCAATTTGGTTGTTACGAAATGACTTTGTTTTGGACTATCCCAGACCAGTGATGCCCAACATGGTCTTCATCGGTGGCATCAACTGTCAGGAGCTGAATCAAAAGCCACTGTCAGAGGTGAGTTACTTCTCCTTTAGCATATCGAAGATTGATGTGGCTTTGGACATTTTAAAAAAAGATGCCTTAGAAAACTGGTTTGTCATTTATATCCTTAGCATTTGTAATTTCTTTCCGGTTGAACAAAGTATTTTGTGCCAGTTCATTTAACTGTGTGTTTTCAAATTTTAAAAGCTCCTTTTTTGCTAAGTATGTGTATATGATTGATGTGATTGTTTATAATTTCTAGGCTGCATTTTAAAACACTGTTTTTGAAAAAAAAGCTAAAAAAATCCAGTAAGAAATGAAACTTCCCTTTTGTTGACCCAATGCTACCCCCTATAGGAAAATGCTTTTAGCGGTTTTGTATGCATCTCTTCCAGTTTTTCTGAAATTATTTTATATAAGTACATGTATTTCGAGTAACTTCTCACAGCCATTTATTAAAATACAATATACTATTAGACAGGACACATAATTCCTTACCTTCCTTTTTTCACTTGCCAACTGTGTGCATCTTCTCAGTCAGTATATATGCAAATGTGTCATTCTTTTTATTTTAAAAAATACTTATTTATTATTTTGCTGCATCGGGTCTTAGCTGCAGCATGAGGTATTTTTGTTGCATTATGCAGGATCTTGAATTACCGCTCAAGGGCTCTCTATCTGTGGCTCGCAGGCTAAGTAGTTGTGGCATGCTGGCTTAGTTCCTCTGTTGTGTGTGGGATCTTAGTTCCCAAACCAGGGGTGGAACACGCATCCCCTGCCTTGAAAGGCGGATTCTTCACTGGACCACCAGGGAAGTCCCTGTCACACTCTTTTAAATAGTCGCAGAAAATTCTTTACTTTGAATGCATTGTAGTTTATTGAGCTAAACAATACTGGTAGATATTGCTGGTTTTCCCCACTTTTTCTTTTATAGGCAAGACTGTATTAAACATCCTTAATTTCTTTACCTGCATATATTTCTGACTTCTTGCTCTTATCTCTGTAAGCTAGAGTCTTTGTTTTCTTGCCTGGGCAGCTTGTGGGATCTTAGTTCCCTGACTAGGGCCCTTGGCAGTAAAAACTCAGTGTCCTAACAACTGGACAGCCAAGGATTTCCTTCTTTGAGTATTTATAACTCTTTAAAAATGTAACAACCATTCTTAGTTCATGGGCCATACAAAATCAAGCCACTCAGATTTTTCAGTATCTTTTGAAGTGGGGAACAAGATTGCTGGGCTCCCCAGGGTGAAGTCAGAGGTGAGACAAGTAAGGAAGAAGGGGGGAGTCTAGCAGGAAAATGTGAGTTTTAAATATATTATAATGCTCTCTTCACCCTGAAAACAACACTGCATCACTTGTTGATAAGAAATATATTAGAGTAAGTAGATGCTACTGGTACAAGGCAAGGTTACTCAAGTGTAGTAATCCATTTAAATTTAAAACATTAGGGAGATAACCTGAGTCCTTCTGGTCAGCTATGGGCCCAAAGTGCAGGACTCTGAGAGGCTGGGCCTCTCCCCTTTGCCCAGTTTCTGTGGCAATCCCAAGCACCACCCAGCACCATCTGCACCCTCTATCTGAGGGTAGGGTACTGCACCATCCTGAAACCTTGCCCAGTCCGTTGTGGTGTATAGGTCACCCAGAGGGATGTAGAGATATGTAAAGCCATATGGATTTTATATCTAACTATTTATTACAGATAGAGAACTATAAAACATGTTGAACCAATAGGTTACATATGTCTATACTGGGTTGGCCGAAAGTTCATTTGGGTTTTTCTGTAAAGTCTTTTTCTAAAAAACTCAAAATGAACTTTTTGGCCAACTCAATATATCTATAAAATAAATGGTTTTCTATATCTATTAAGGGATTACATGTATTTGAAAGGTTTCACATATCTGAAAGGCAATATATAGATATTTTAAATTTTATATATTATAAATTTATTTACATTTATATAAATTATATATAATATGGTACATATAAAATTAAAAACATATATATTTGTAAGTACAAACATAAAGTAAGCATAATTATCAGAGAGAATTCTGACCTCAAAGAAGACCCTTTAACCAAAATCCTTGGATGTAGCATAACTACAAAAGCAAATTTTCATGAAAAGACTTATGGACATCATGTATTTTTCTTGTGCACTTTGAAATGATTAAGATCGTGAATTTTTTAAAGTGGAAAAAAATGTCTTTTAACAGCGGATTGGTTTGAATCAGGATACAAACATGTTTCCCACATTGGATCATTTCTTCTAACTATCTGTAACTGCCTCCTCCCTTTTAGCAATTGCTTGTTGTAGTAACTGGATCGGTGTCCTGTAGAATGTTGCACGTTCTGGTTTGTCTGATGGCTGTCTTGTGGTCATGATTAACTCATTCCTGTAAACTGGAATTTAGTGTAGGTTTGATTGATCCAGGTTCCCCTCTTGGGACAAGCCCATCCGTAGCATCCGTAGCACTGTGTGGTTGGTATTGCATCACTGCAGATGGCAGCCTACATCTGACTGTTCTACTCTGAGTGATTTTGACTTTGGTCTGAATGCAGAGTCATGCTCTCCCGTGTCTGCTGTGGCTTTCCAAGGTCCTGAGGGAACTTGGACCAGGTGACAAGTAGGCCTGAAGTTGGACAAGTTTTCACCTCCAATCTTTTGGTTCGAAATTGCGGACTTGAGACATCCTTGGTGCAGTTCACAAAGCTCTGTGTCTTCTAGTCCCTGCCCGCCTCGCTAGCCATATCCTTCACCTCATTTATGTTCCAACCCCACTGCCTGCTTCCAGTCTTTCACACCATTCCACTTTGGGGCCCTCATACCTGCTGTTCCTCTCTCTGGAATCCTCTTTGTCCCATTCACAGCCAAGCTAAATTCTTAACCTTTTTTTTGTTTGGTTTCAATGATGTTTTTTGGGGGAAACTTTCCATGATCCCCATGTAAGGTCATATAGTCTAGTTATAGGCTTTCATGGGGCCTGATATCACCCTTAAAAAACTGGTAATCCAACGGCAATTAATGAGTTCTCTGGCAATCCTGTGTAGCGTCTGTTACACCTCTCTGTGCTGTAAGCTCCAGGCAGGAACCATATTTGCCTTTCCTGTTGCTATATCTCTAGCATCCGGTCTGGTACTGGGAGCAAATTTGCTGGTTGAATGAAAACACAGTTGGAGTAGAAAGATGTGTGAAAATGTCCCAGAAAATTATGTTAAGAGGAAGAAAGGCACTTGTTTCATGTCAGCCTGAGGCTTGTGCCACTCCCATTATGAGTACATCAAGCCTTGCAGGACAGGATAAGTGAAAATGCTTGCCTATATCCTAGGTTTCAGTCAAACTCCTTTTCTAAAATGGAAATCTATGGACTTCCCTGGTGGTACAGTGGTTAAGACTCTGAGCTTCCAATGCAGGGGCACAGGTTTGATCCCTGGTCCAGGAACTAAGATTCCACATGCTGTGCAACATAGCTCCCCCCCCCCCCCCCCCCCCCAAAAAAAAAACAACGCTAAAAAAATTCACATCTACTCTCCTAGGCCTCTCAGTGTTATGAAAGGGGGCGGAGGAGACTAGTCACTGTCAAGGGTTTTGTGACAAGTGAGAGCTCGCCAGTGGCTGAGAGAACTTTCAGGAACAAGAGGGTTTTCTATGTGGCCTCAAGTAGTTTTCTTTGTGCTGTGTTGACCCCTAAGCTCTACCTTAGAGACCCTTGGCCTTCATAGATGTTTTGGTACATGAAACAGCCTGGCATTTAGAGTTGCTCCAGTGGGATGAGTGGCATGAAGGAACTGGATCCTATGTCTGATCTGAAATAAAGGAATATCTTGAAGACTTAAGGCAAGTCCAGAAGCTGCGAACAGGAGTCGGGAGGCAGCACTCTGCTTGGGAAGGGCCAGGGGCTCTCAGCAGAAGGCTGAGTGGTTGTTGGACTCAGTGAGGATTTTCAGGAGCACAAGAACCTCAGCTGAGGTCAGCTGATAGATATGTAGGCGTGACTCAAGATGTCACTCACAATCCCTCTGGATACTTCTGTTCCTGAGTCCAAGCTCACCCTGCTCACTGCATGACAGGCCAATGAATCCGAGAGATGAGGTGCTGAGGCGAGGAAGAGGCTTTATCTGGAAAGCCAGCTGGCTGAGAAGATGGCAGACTAACGCCTCAAAATAACCATCTTATCAGGGTCTGGATGCTAGTTTCTCTTACAGATCAGAGATGGGGGGAGGCGAGGAAGCAAAGCAAAAAGGCCATTAATCTTGCAAACATCTAGAATGGCAAGCCTCAGGCAGGGGATGTGTTCATTTCCCACTTCCTGCCATCCACAGGTGGACAGGGTTCTGAACAAAGGCACTTTAGCTTGACAGTCAGGCAGGGGGGCAGGATTCTCTGAGGCAAGCTACAAAGTATGGTTATAGTAACAAAAGCAATGAAAAGCAAGTCCAAGAAACAGTTCCAACACACAGTCGGGACTGACTTCTTCCCTGCGACACTTTCTCCTTTACTGTCTCCTGCCTCCCCCTTCCCTGCAGTGCCCTGTTTCTTCCTATCTCTATTACGCCCATCTTCTCTACCTCCCTCCCACCCATGTTCTCCTATATCACTTTCTCATCATGAGTCCTGCCACACAGCGGGCAACGAGAAAGGGCATCCCAATGTTTGACTCAGACATGGCGTTTTCGGTAAAGAGAGGCAGTGAAGCTTTGCCCAGAGGTACAGAGAACAAGAGCTGGGAACACAGAGGATGTGGTCGGAGAGCCCAGGTTCCCCTGGCCCTCTCTCACTACCATCTCTGTAGCTATAAACCAGTGTTTTCCCTGCCCTCTGGGTAATGAAGAGCTGCTGCTGACTATGTGTTGCACCTGCTCAGTAAGTTGGGGTTCCCAGGTGGTGCTAGCAGGAAAGAACTGGCCTGCCAGTGCAGGAGACGTGAGAGACATGGGTTCGATTCCTGGGTTGGGAAGATCCCATGGAGGAGGAAATGGCAACCCACTCCAGTACTCTTGCCTGGAGAATCCCATGGACAGATGAGCCTGTGGGCTACAGTCCATAGGGTCGCAAAGAGTCAGATACAATGGAATCGACTTAGCACACACATACATGGATAAAATAGCACCAGCACACAGAACTCTCTCCCAGATCAAATATGATAATGCATGTAGAGTACCTAGTGTGCGGCAAAGACTTGGTGACAGCTGTAACCCCAAACTGGGTGATGCTAGGTATTTCCCAGGATAATGATTTCCAACTGTCACAATTTTTGAAACATGATCAGATGCCAATGTTCTCCTCTTGTTGGGAACCACCTATGAATTATTTAACCCTCATGGCTCTCTAATCTCACAGTGGACATGACATTTGTTGGCTTTTTGGTACTACAGAATAACATGCAGTTGGCACTTTTTTTGGTTATCATAAAAGATCCTTCCTTGAACAGATATCTGTTGAGAGTCTTCTATGTGCCTGGTTAAGAGCTGGGGATGTGGCACCAACAAAGGGACATGACTGCCTGATGGAAGTTGCCATCCAATGGGGAGCAGGTATTGATCAGTTCCAAACGATGAAAAGCACGTGAAGAGCAGAGGGTACAAGGGGAACTGATACTGGGGGGTCTTGCCAGATAAGTGACCTTAAGAAGAGGTGGGGAGAGATTGTGCCAAGCCGTGCAGCCCAAACCCAGGTATCACGAGGCATCTCACGCTGAAACCCAGGCACGTTCTTCCCCCTTCACCCGTGTCTTTGAGGTCTCCTTACTCTAGCAAATGCAGGAAGTGGAAGTCCAGTTTCCTGTCTCTTCCAAGTAGTCCTCTATCATGGCTGCTGAGTGACCTGTGCCCCCTCCCCCTCCTCATTACTGCCGGCTCCTGGGGCCACCACCCACACTGATGCCCCCCACACACTCCCCCCACCCCCACCCCGGAAGTCACAGACAAGGTCCCTGTGGTAAGATGCCCACCAGAGACATCAGGCTGAGCAAACCATATTTTCCAGGACTGGCCTATCCATGGGTGATTCAGACTTGACCCTTTGGGACCTGTGCCAAGACCTGGGCCCAGAGCACTCTGACTTCAGGGGTCCCCACCCCACAGCCTAGCAAATGGATTAAATTGCCCCCGTATCCCACATCACATATTCTGTCTATGTCACTTGATGAGCTGAAACACAGTGGACCAACTGACCTGAGGTTATATTTGTATAGCTTTTTATTAATTTGATTTCGCTCTTTTTCGATTCTGGATTTAGTAAATGTCTTTTTCAGGCCTCAAACACTTGGCAGGACCTTTAAAATCTTGTAGATCTAACTCCTCTTTGTCATAAGCTGCAGGTAATTCAAGGGTCAACCTTTCTAATCATCTTCCTTCTATCATGACATCACCACCTCCACATACACAGAGACCTTTTCACCTCCCCTCTAGTCAAAACGCCAGGTTTCCTCCATTTAATTTTAGGGACATCTCAGCTTCCACCCCAGGATCTGCCCCCTTCTCCCTGTGGAGGCTGTATCGTGCTGGGCTTAGACGCTCAGGTGTGTCCAATACTTGCCCCCTATGGACTGTAGCCCACTGTGGATACATGCCCTAAACTCAGTGGTTGGGTCTTCAGGAGACCCCGAGAAAAGGCTGACTTTCCACCTTGACACTCAGTGATGCCCCAGGACACAGAGAGTCCCACAGCACTACCCAGAGCAGGCCTGACCCTCCAGGGTGGCTCACCTGTCTCCCCTGCTGTGACTGGCAGACACTCTAGATTCTTCTCCCTGTTGTCTTGTTCGCATGCACATGCATACACACACATCGTTCTTATTAATAGAAACCATCTTATACACACTCCCTTCTTAGTTTGCAAGGTTATCTCTCTGGTGACATTTTACAAAGTGGTGTTAGTTTCTTCCTTTCATCTCCTGTCTCCTTGTATGACCCTTTGGGCCTGCTGAGAATAAGAACATGCCCCATAGCCAAGCCTTCTGTCCAGCAACTCAGAGACCAGAGCAGAGCTCTGCTAGGAAGGGCCCAGAGTGGTCCTCC
The DNA here is from genome assembly GCF_014754425.2 of Oryx dammah. Classification (NCBI taxonomy): domain Eukaryota; kingdom Metazoa; phylum Chordata; class Mammalia; order Artiodactyla; family Bovidae; genus Oryx; species Oryx dammah. The sequence continues at coordinate 111,099,775 of NW_024070212.1, forward strand.
GAAGGGTGGGGACTAGGCTGAGGAGCCTGAGGTTTGCAGGGCATCTTTCTGCGTCCACCTCCACACACTTTCTTTAGTCTTCCTCCCTCTAGAAGTACTGTTCTTGCTTCTAGAAAGCAAGCACTGTTCTTGCTTTAGAAAGGTTGACCCTTGAATTACCTTGAACCTGCGGGGGTCCTGCCTGCCCTGGAGGGTGGACTCTCACCTACTCTGCTCCCCTTGGGACCATCAGTGTCTCCGTGCCACCTTGATGGACACACACCAGGATTCTCTCTTTTCCTGACTCTGATCACTGTGATTGGGAAACCCTGCTGGCACTCTTCTCCCTGGGATGTTGCAATGGATTTGCGAATTGGCTGGGTTCCTGGGACCCGTGTTGTGCTTGCAACAGCCCCTTCCATGCCGTTTCTCCGGCTTCTTCTCTTTTCCTGAGTCCCAATATGCTTCCTGAGCCCATGGGGCTAGGTTAGAACAGGTCCTTGCGTGCCAGTTCAGCTGTGCGTGACTAGTCCTGGGCGAGTCTGTTTGAGTTCTGCTAGGAACCACCTCTCACTTGGAAAGCCTGCCTCCCACACCCGTCATCTCCTGGACTCCCTCTACTCGGCAGTAAATCAGGCAGCGCTAACGTGAAACTCAAGAGCCAGGTCACAGCCTGGATTGATGGGCGGGAGGGCTGGAAGTCACTCCCTGGCTTTCTGACTCATACTCCAGAGCCCTCACCATGTGCTAGCTCCCACAGGGACTTGCACGCATGCAGCAGAATGCCTAAAGAACAGCGACTCTTGGGAGAGGAAGCTGCTCAGTGACACTATAATCTGTAATTGCTTAAATCTCTAAACTGTCACTTACAAAAAAAAGAAAAAGTGTCACTCTTCTAATCCTCTAAACCTATAATCTGTCACTTGCAAAAAAAAAAATTAAAACAGTGTCACTCTTCTATTTTTTTATTCGTTTGTTTTGGGAAATGCAGCTATTTTTCTTTAATATGCTATTTATCCTAACCCAGAATGTACTTATTCTTATTATCTTAAATCAGTTAATAAGGAGCTTTTGTTTACAGTAATTTTAATTTCTAAAACAGATCATTTTGTTGTTGTTCAGTCGCCAAGTCCTCTCCAACTCTTTCAGACCCCATGGACTATGACAAGACAGGCTCCTCTGTCCTCCACTGACTCCTGGAGTTTGCTCAGATTCGTGTTTATTGAGTTGCTAATACTAACTAATAGATCACTTGGGTGACATAACCCCCACGGGGTTTCCCAGGTGACACAGTGGTAAAGAATCTGCCTGCCAGTGCAGGAGATGTGGGTTCGATTCCTGGGTCGGGAAGATCCCCTGGAGAAGGAAATGGCACCCCACTCCTGTATTCTTACCTGGGAAATTCCATGGATAGAGCAGCCTGGTGGGCTACAAACAGTCCATGAGGTGACAAAAGATTTGGATAGAGCTTAGCAACTAAATGACAACAACAACAATGTCCTTATAAAAAGGGTAAGTCATCAGAGGCTAGAAGGGAACCTGGAGCAGACCATTCCTGAAAGCCTCCAGAAGAAATCCACCTGGCCCATGCCTTGATCTCAAGCATTCAGTCTCCAGAACCCTGGTAGTAAATTTCTGCAGTTTAGGCCACCCACTGTGCAGTCTTTGCTTCAAGGGCCCTCTTTGCTTCAGTGGGAAATTCCCTAAGCCAATGGGAGATTGTTTTCTAAGCCAAGAAAGTGTTCTGTGGTGTCTGGGGTCCAATGCTAGAGACACATTTTTGTTTCAAATGCTGGCTGGTTGAGTCACCATCAAATCCCTGTCACCTGCTGCTTTCCCCCTTGTTTTATATTTCTACATTCTCTCCTCTTTCACATTTTCCCACTTTCTCTCCTGCCTCTTTTATTCCTCCTATTCTCTTTCCATTCGCAGTACACAACTTGGAACTTTCACTCCTTGAGATTTTATCTTAAAATTTAGTTAATTATTAGGCTGCCTTGGGTCTTAGTTACAGCATGCAGGATCTTTGTTGCACACACTCTCTAGTTGTGGCACGCAGGCCCAGTTTCTCTATGGGATGCCACCTGGACAAACCTAGACAGAGTATTAAAAAGCAGAGACATCACTTTGCCGACAAAGATCCATCTAGCCAAAGCTGTGGTTTTCCTAGTAGTCATGTATAGATGTGAGAGTTGGGCCATAAAGAACGCTGAGCGCCAAAGAATTGAAGCTTTTGAATCATGGTGCTGGAGAAGACTCTTGAGAGTCTCTTGGACTGCAAGGAGATCAAACCAGTCAATCCTAAAGAAAATCAGTCCTGAATATTCACTGGAAGGACTGATGCTGAAGCTGAAGCTCCAGTACTTTGGCCCCCTGATGGAAAGAGCCAACTCATTGGAAAAGACCCTGATGCAGGGAAAGATTGAAGGCAGAAGAAGGGGGCAGCAGAGGATAAGATGGTTGGATGGCATCACCGACTCAATGGACATGAATTTTGGCAAGCTCCGGGAGATAGTAGAGGACAGAGGAGCCTGATGTGCTACAGTCCGTGAAGTCGCAAAGGGTAGGACAAAACTTAGCGACTGAGCAGCAATAACAACAAAGTTGTTTGGGATCCTAGTTCCCCGACCAGGGCTCAGGCCCGCAGACCTGCATTGCCAGGCAAACTCCCGACCCCTGGACCACTAGGGAAGTCCCCCTTGAGACAATTTGAGGATTTGCTTTTGCCCAGCAGAGGGCTTCTCAGTTCATCCACACAGAACCCGGCTGCCTGATCAGAGCCAGAGGAAGCCCCTCTGAGGGACGTGCCCTGGTGCTCACACTCTCGGATTAGCGGATTAACTCACTAATTCTAGATGGAACCCTCTGCGGCAGATGCGGTGATCCAGGCGCAGAGCAGTGGGTTGTGCTGCTGGGGGCGGGGGCGGGTGAGGAAGGGGAGGCTACAGACTTTAGAATTTCTGTTCTTCACCACAGTCAGAGTGGGCACTGTGGTCTTCGAGCACATATCTGTTGGGGTTATTTTTTTTTTAATAATTTTATTTATTTATTTTTGGCTGTGCTGCTGTCTTTGCTGCGGCGGGGCTTTTTATCTCTAGTTGTGGCAAGCGGGGGCTACTCTCTAGTGTTCCGCCAGCTTTTCATCATGCAGGTTTCTCTTGTTGCAGAGTGTGTGCTCTGGGGCATGAAGGCTTCAGTAGTTGTGGGACGTGGGATCTTCCCAGGCCAGGGATCAAACCCCGGTCTCCTGCACTGGCAGGTGGACGCCTGACTACAGAGCCACCGGGGAAGCCCCCTGTTGGGATTCCTTTTGTCTTCTGGTATAACAGAGAGCCCCCAGGCACAGTGGGGAGACCAGGAGAAGTGGGGTGGGAGGAAGGTCAGACTCGTCTCTGCCAGGGTAGCTTTCTTCATCCTCCCTTGAATCCAGCCGTCGCTGTGGTAACCAGGTAACCAGGATTTGGAGTGACCAGCTCTGCTGTGTTGTTGTTCAGACGCCTGAACTTGCATCTGTTCACCTTGCATTCGGGAATGAGAAAAGTTGACAAGTGGGGAAGCCCTGATAGATATTTGTCCATGGACATGGTCATGGATGCTGCAGAATCCCGAGTGGGAACTGCTCAGGATGGAGGGCTGAAGCCAACCCCCGGGACCCTCTGAGATGTCCCCCAGTGGGACTGGGACAGACCCGTTGTTGGGGATGCAGAGAGAAACAAAAATAAATCGAGAGTTTCAGGTGAACGCCGGTAAGGGGCCTGGTTGTTGCAAGTTAGCCATGTGCTTGAAAGTGGTTAAACATTAATTTAGATTCCTTCATGTAACAGGGCAGTTCAGGGCAAGGAGAGGTAGGCTGGGTCTGTGAAGGGCAGGGATTCGTTGAGGGAAAAAAAGAAGAAATTCTCCCCGAGCTTGGCCATTTGGAGCCTGTAAATTATTCTTGTTGCTATCTGCCCATCCTCCTCCAGCATGGCTTGCCTTCTTCACAGAGTTTCTGTGGCAGTTTTCTTCTTAGCACTTTGGGGCTTTGCCCTGGGGGACAGGCTGCTGGTGGTCCCTCAGGATGGAAGCCACTGGCTCAGCATGAAGGACATCACTGAGCGTCTCAGCGAGAAAGGGCATGAGATCGTGGTGGTGGTGCCTGAAGTCAACCTGCTCCTCCAAGAGTCCAAGCACTATACAAGGAGAATCCACCCGGTGCCCTATGACAAGGAGGAGCTGGAAGCCCGTTACCGTTCCTTCGGGAAACACCACTTTTCTCCACGCTGGTCGGTGACTGCCCCTGTGGTGGAGTATAGGAACAACATGATTGTCATCAATATGTACTTTCTCAACTGCCAGAGTCTCCTGAGGCACTCGGACACCCTGCGCTTCCTCCGGGAGAGCGAGTTCGACGCCCTGTTCACAGACCCGGCCTTACCTTGCGGGGTGATCCTGGCCGAGTACCTGAACCTGCCCTCTGTGTATCTCTTCAGGGGCTTCCCCTGTGCCCTGGAGAACACGTTCACCAGGACTCCAAGCCCCTTGTCCTACGTCCCCAGGTACTACACTCAGTTTTCAGACCAGATGACCTTCCTCCAAAGGGTGGCCAACTTCCTGGTGAGTTACCTGGAGAACATAATGCTCTACGCGCTGTATTCCAAGTACGAAGACCTGGCAGGGGAAGTCCTTGGGAGACAGGTGCACTTGCCGGCCTTGTATCGGAAGGCCTCCATTTGGCTGTTAAGATACGACTTTGTGTTCGAGTATCCCAGACCAGTGATGCCCAACACAGTCTTCATTGGAGGGTCCACCTGCAAGAAACAGGGCGTCCTGCCTCAGGTGAGTGGCTGGCTTTCTTTCGGGTGGCCTTGTGTCTTCCTGGGCAGACGTGGTTCTTTCCTGTTCTGTCTTCCCTTGAGCATGTGACTCCTGGGAGGGCTGCCTGAGGAGGAGAGGACAGGCTGAGGTTCTGAGTGACGCTGTGGCCTGGAAGGAACACAGAGGTGGTGCATGGCAACAGCGGGAGATAGCTTGAGCGAGGTTATCTGGGGGCACTCACAGCATCCTCGAATGAGCCTGAGAAGTTTCCAGTCCAAATCCTCTGCTTGTCTGTTGAGGAAACAGGTGAAGCTGGACCAAGAGGACACAGAGCTAAGAGGCTTGTTTGTTGCTGTTGTTGTTTAGTCGGTAAGTCGTGTCTGACTCTTTGCCACCCCGTGGTCTGTAACCTGCCAGGCTCTTCTGTCCATGCTGGCCCAGGTCCAAATACCTTCTCCCTGTGACTGAGTCCCTTTGCTGTCCACCTGAAACTGCCACAACATTGTTAATCAGCTATACTGCAATTTAAAATAAAAAGGTAAAAAAAAAAAAAAAGTACATTCTCCCATCTCTGTGCACTGCCTTTTCCCTGGACCCTAAACCAGGAGTCAACAAAGGATAGCTAGTGGACAGAATCTGCCCATAGCTAAGAATGGTTTCACATTTTTTTTTGAAGGGATGTGTGTGACAGCAATGTGTGAGGTGTGCTGAGCCTGCATATTTACTATCTGACTCTTTACGGAAAAGGTGTGCTGACCTAGGCAAGTATCCCTAGATGCCCTCTTGACGTGTGTGGAAGAGGGCCCAGAGCTACTTTGGAAAATAAAAACTTGTGAGTTTCGTGAGATTGTTTGGTACTTTGAAAGACTTCTGATCACTTGTTCACACCGGAACTCTCTTTTAAAGTGATTTTTTTTTTCCTTAGAAAGAAACCCTGAAATAAATCCCAAAGGCCCTCACCACCCTTCTTGAACATCTGCTGATTACTTTAACACGCTGGACAGTTGGCAGCAGCTATGGGAACAGGGCAGGGGCTGATGAGCTTAACTAGACTGGTTTCAGGAAGCATGAACTAGAAATTCTGGGTTCTGAGAAATTTTAATTGACATTAATAAGCAAAAATGTACAAAGAAACATTTGGCATAAGAAGGGAAGAAAGTAGCGTTTTTGTTACCTTGAGACCTATCATTTTATTTTTGAAAAATAAAAAGAGTTGTATTTAGTCAATTTGAAAAACCAGCTTACAGTGGCTGTACTGTCTGAGCCCCATGAATCTTTACCTGGTGCTTGACTTACATTTATGTGTGAATTGCAATCCCATTTAATAATAGAGAACATTCTGTACTACAATACGTAATTATCAACTTAGATTTGTAAATTACTGGGGTTCAGTTCAGTTCAGGTCAGTTCAGTCACTTAGTCGTGTCCGACTCTTTGGGACCCCATGGACTGCAGCACTCCAGGTCTCCTTGTCCATTGCCAACTCCCAGAGTTTACTCAACTCATGTCCATTGAGTGGGTAATGCCATCCAACCATCTCATCCTCTGTTATCCCCTTCTTCTCCTGCCTTCAATCTTTCCCAGCATCAGGGTCTTTTCCATTGAGTCAGTTATTGAATCAGGTGGCCAGAGTATTGGATTTTCAGCTTCAGCATCAGTGAAGCTGATTCATTCACCTTCCATGAATGAATCCATTCAGTCACCTTCCATGAATGATCCATTCATTCATTCACCTTCCAATGAATATTCAGGACTGATTTCCTTTAGAATGGACAGGTTGGATCTCCTTGTTGTCCAAGAGACTCCCAAGAGTCTTCTCCAACACCACAGTGCAAAAGCATCAATTCTTCGGCACTCAGCTTTCTTTATAGTCCAACTCTCACATCCATACGTGACCACTGGAAAAACCATAGTTTTGACTAGATGGACCTTTGTTGGCAAAGTAGTGTCTCTGCTTTTTAACAAACTGTCTAGGTTGCAAGTGTCTTTTCATTTCATGGCTGCAGTCACCATCTGCAATGATTTTGGAGCCAAAAAAAGTAAAGCCTGTCACTGTTTCCCCATCTATTTCCCATGAAGTGATGGGACCAGATGCCATGATCTTAGTTTTCTGAATGTTGAGCTTTAAGCCAACTTTTTCACTCTCTTCTTTCACTTTCATCAAGAGGCTCTTAAGTTCTTCTTTGCTTTCTGCCATAAGGGTGGTGTCATCTGCATACCTGAGGTTATTGATATTTCTCCCGGCAATCTTGATTCCAGCTTGTGCTTCCTCCAGCCCAGCATTTCTCATGATGTACTCTGCATAGAAGCTAAATAAGCAGGGTGACAATATACAGCCTTGACGTATTCCTTTCCCGATTTGGAACCAGTCTGTTGTTCCATGTCCAATTCTAACTATTGCTTCCTGACCTGCATACAGGTTTCTCAGGAGGCAGGTGAGATGGTCTGGTATTCCCATCTCCTTCAGAATTTTCCACAGTGTGTTGTGGTCCACACAGTCAAAGATGTGAAGATGGGCTCAATAAAGGATTGAAATGGTATGGACCTAACAGAGGCAGAAGATATTAAGAAGAGGTGGCAAGAATTCACAGAAGAACTGTACAAAAAAGATCTTCATGACCAAGATAATGACAATGGTGTGGTCACTCACTTAGAGCCAGACATCACTACAAACAAAGCTAGTGGAAGTGATGGAATTCCAGTTGAGCTGTTTCAAATCCTGAAAGATGATGCTGTGAAAGTGCTGCACTCAGTATGCCAACAAATTTGGAAACCTCAGCAGTGGCCACAGGACTGGAAAAGGTCAGTTTTCATTCCAGTTCCAAAGAAAGGCAATGCCAAAGAATGTTCAAACTACCGCACAATTGCACTCATCTCACATGCTAGTAAAGTAATGCTTAAAATTCTCCAAGCCAGGCTTCAACATTACGTGAACCATGAATTTCCAGATGTTCAAGCTGGTTTTAGAAAAGACAGAGAAACCAGAGATCAAACTGCCAACATCTGCTGGATCAAGGAAAAAGCAAGAGAGTTCCAGAAAAACATCTATTTCTGCTTTATTGACTATGCCAAAGCCTTTGACTGTGTGGATCACAATAAACTGTGGAAAATTCTGAAAGAGGTAGGAATACCAGACCACCTGACCTGCCTCTTGAGAAACCTGTATGCAGGTCAGGAAGTAACAGTTAGAACTGGACATGGAACAACAGACTGGTTCCAAACAGGGAAAGGAGTACGTCAAGGCTGTATATTGTCACCTTGCTCACTTACCTTATATGCAGAGTACATCATGAGAAAGGCTGGGCTGGATGAAGCACAAGCTGAAATCAAGATTGCTGGGAGAAATATCAGTAACCTCAGATATGTAGATGACACCACCCTTATGGCAGAAAGTGAAGAACTTAAGAGCCTCTTGATGAAAGTGAAAGAGGAGAGTGAAAAAGTTGGCTTAAAGCTCAACATTCAGAAAACTAAGATCATGGCATCTGGTCCCATGACTTCATGGCAAATAGATTGGGAAACAGTGGAAACAGTGGCTGACTTTATTTTTCTGGGCTCCAAAATCACTGCAGGTGGTGATTGCAGCCATGAGATTAAAAGACACTTACTCCTTGGAAGGAAAGTTATGACCAACCTAGACAGTTTATTAAAAAGCAGAGACACTACTTTGCCAACAAAGATCCATCTAGTCAAGGCTATTGTTTTTCCAGTGGTCACGTATGGATGTAAGAGTTGGACTATAAAGAAAGCTGAGTGCTGAAGAATTGATGCTTTTGAACTGCGGTGTTGGAGAAGACTCTTGAGAGTCCCTTGGTCTGCAAGGAGATCCAACTAGTCCACCCTAAAGAAGATCAGTCTGGGTGTTCATTGGAAGGACTGATATTGAAGCTGAAACTCCAGTACTTTGGCCACCTGATGTGAAGAGCTGACTCATTTGAAAAGACCCTGATGCTGGGAAAGATTGAGGGCAGGAGGAGAAGGGGACAACAGAGGATGAGATGGTTGGATGGCATCACCAACTTGATGGACATGGGTTTGGGTGGACTCCGGGAGTTGGTGATGGACAGGGAGGCCTGGCATGCTGCAGTTCATGGGGTCACAAAGAGTTGGACACGACTGAGCGACTGAACTGAACTGAACTGAACACAGTCAAAGGCTTTGGCATAGTCAATAAAGCAGATGTAGATGTTTTTCTGGAACTCTCTTGCCTTTTTGATGATCCAACAGATGTTGGCAATTTACTCTTTGGTTCCTCTGCCTTTCCTAAATCCAGGTTGAATTACATGTGGAAGTTCAACATTCACGTACTGTTGAAGCCTGGCTTGGAGAATTTTGAGCATTAGTGTGTGAGATGAGTACAATTGTGCGGTAGTTTAAACATTCTTTGACATTGCCTTTCTTTGGAACTGGAATGAAAACTGACCTTTTCCAGTCCTGTGGCCACTGCTGAGTTTTCCAAATTTGCTGGCATATTGAGGGCAGCACTTTTGCAGCATCATCTTTTAGGATTTGAAATAGCTCAACTGGAATTCCATCACCTCCACTGGTTTTGTTTGTAGTGATGCTTCCTAAGGCCCACTTGACTTCACATTCTAGGATGTCTGGCTCTAGGTTGGTGATCACACTATTGTGATTATCTGGGTTGAGAAGATCTTTTTTGTACAGTTCTTCAGTGTATTCTTGCCACTTCTTCTTAATATCTTCAGCTTCTGTTAGATCCATACCATTTCTGTCCTTTATTGTGCCCAGGAATAAAAATGGAGTTTCTTTTAACAAATGATCAAACCATTTCAACGCCATGGAAAAATGTGCACTTTGGAGTGTTGCTTTGGAAGTCTGTAACGCTGGTGGCCACACAACCTTGTGAATGTACTTAATTGCAGAGAACTGTTTTCTTTAAATGGTTAGTTTTGTTAGGTGACTTCATTTAAACAAATTATTTTAAAAAGAAGGTACATATAGACCAGAAAGAATAAAGGCCTGATTTATAGCTAAAAAGAAATTTTAAAACTCTAGGATTTTCCTGGTGGTCCTGTGGTTAAGAATCTGCCTTGCAATTCAGGGGACATGGGTTTGATCCCTGGTCGGGAAAGGTTCCAGATGCTATGGGGCAACTAAGCCCGTGTGCCTCAACTATGGAACCCACTGTCCCCAGTGCCGTGCTCTGCAACAGGAGAGGTCATCGCGACGAGAAGCTCACGCACAGCAACTAGCGAGTAGGCCCCACTCTCCGCAACTAAAGAAAGCCTGCTCACAGAATTGAAGGCCTAGTACAGCCAGAAGTAAGAAATAAATAAATAAATGTTAAAAACAAAAAAACCCCAAGCTCTCCTTAGCAGGCGAGCAATGTGATCAGGCAATACAAAAATACCACACAAATGGCCAATAAAAGTTTGAAGACACGCTTGACTTCAGAAATAATGCAAGAATTCAAATGAATAAATAACTACATTACACTTGCTTATCAAATCAGCAAGCATGTTTTATAGGTAACTGTTGGCCTAGCTGAAAATAAATACTCCTGTACTGCTTTCAAAATTGGGCCAAGTCTTTTGCAAACCAGAGCCGAATGATCATTCCTTGCATAAAGCTACAATTCATGATCTAGGAAAGGGCTCAGGGTAACTGGGGGTCCCCAGCCTCGCCATATAGAGAGCAGGGGTTTCCCCTCCCCAGTTGCCCACATTGGTGCGACTCTAATCACAGCCCCTAGGGCCTCCTCTGCCCAAGGAGTGACTCAGCCACCTCCGAGGGCTTCCCCTTTGTTTCTGCCAAGATGCTTCAGAGAAGCCCGAGGTCATCCGGCAGGTGGTTCCCGCCGGGAAGCCCTCAGAGCCTGGGCCAGGGGGCAGCCCCACGTGTCGTGGAGCCATGTGTCCTGTCGCTGCCCAGGGCCTCAGCTCCACCCTCGTGCAACTCGAGACCTGGCCCCAGAGCAGTTCTGCTGCTGGAACATTTCCTCGGGTGCCTTCCCCTCTGCCCGCAGGGGCTCTGATCCCAACCAACTTCTGGAACACTCTCTCTGTTGTTCCTTCAGGCTTCTTAGCTGAGACCAGTCTATCCCATGGCTAACGTGTTTTCCTTTTGGGAGGCTCAGGTCAAATGTCTCCATCTTAGAGAAGACTTTAGCCTTACATTTCATTATTAGAAGGGCCATGGGAGGGACTTCCCTTGGTGGTCCAGTGGGTAAGACTCTGCACTCTCAGTGTGATGCAGGGGTCATGAGTTCAATCCCTGGCCAGGGAACTAGATCCCACATGTATGCTGAAACTAAGATCCTGTGCAACCAAAATAAATAAAAGCCACTAACGTGTTTTCTTAGAACAAAAGAACCTGGAGAGCAATCCTAGTGTCTTCCACTTGCAATTCAGAGAGCTGCTGGGAGCTGGGAAAAGTGAAAGGTGCTCAGTCATGTCTGACTCTTTGCTACCTTATGGACTATGCAGTCCATGGAATTCTCCAGGCCGGAATACTGGAGTGTGTACCCTTTCCCTTCTCCAGGAAAGGAGCTTGGAAAGGACAGGTTTCTATTCGTATTCAGTTGTACAGATCATGGAGGCAAGTCCTGGCCAGACCTCAGGCTCTGGGCCCAGCATGTCTTCTCTGCCTACCTTGAGGGAAGGAAGGAAGGAGTGCTTGGCCCTGGCCCATCATTAGGGAGGGGTGGGTCCAGTCTGCCCTGCCCCACTGGTGCCAAGCATTCCTCCCTAGTCCCCATGACCTCAGTAGGGCAAGAGCTGTAAAGACTGGGATTTGAACAGGCTGTGTGGTAGAGGCAAATGGTTTATCTCTGGGTATTCGTTTCTCCATCTGTGAAATGGGAACAGTCAGGTAGCCATGGGGTTAAGTGGGTGAGACTCAGTTCATGGGAGAATCTTGAAACCAGTCAGTGCAACTCAAATACGAGAGAGTGACTTTAGGCTGGGATAACAGGAAGGGGGCCAGAGACAGGAGGTCATCCAATTCATTAAAAGGAAAATGGATGCCTCAAGGAGAGCTGAGGGAGCTGCCCGAGGCCACAGGCTGCAGTCAGGGCAGAGGTGGGATGAGAACCCACTTCTTGGCTTCTCCCACCCTGAGGTCCAGCCCTCTTTTGTTCTAATTAGGCAAGAGTTGGACAGGCTCAGCCTCATGGAGGAAAGAAAGGAACCAAAGGGCAAATCAGTGGATCTGGCCAGCTTTCTCCTGGTCTTATGGCCATGAACTTTGGCTTCCCCAGTTGAAATGGGCCTGACCAGGCCTGCCTCACCCCCTCACAGGGTTATTTGAGGGTTGGTTGAATGGCAGTACGTTACAGCACTTTGTAGATCATCGAAGGAAACTATGGCCCCCATACTTGCCTTCTCAGGACCTTAACTCAACGCAGGCTGAAACTTTCACTCCAACCGGGGACTAAACCTGTGCCTTCCTGGCAGTGGAAGTGCCAAGTCTTCATCACTGGACTGCCAGGGAAGTCCCTCTTGCCACATTCTTTGGAGAGCATTTCCCTCCCCAGAAAACCAGATTCCAATTTCTCCTGGACTAGCTTTTTTGTTCCCAAATTTTCTCCTCTTGTGTTCTGGAGTCATTTAGATAGTGGTTCTCAAACAGGGGTGAATTTGTCCCCCAGGGAGCAATGTCTGCAGGCATTCTGTAGGGTCATAATTGGGGGATAACGTAGGCTTCCCTAATGGCTCAGTGGGTAAAAAGTCCACCTACGGTGCAGGAGACACAGGAGATAGGGGTTCCGTCCCTGGGTTGGGAAGATGCCCTGGAGAAGGAAATGGCAACCCACTCCAGTATTCTTGCCTGGAGAATCCCAGGGACAGAGGAGCCTGAAGGCTACAGTCCATGGGGTCACAGAGTTGGACATGACTGAGCCACTAAACCACCGCCATTGTCATCTGCTAGGAAAAGGCCAGGGGTGCTGTTAAAAATCCCACAAAACACAAGAAGTATACCCATCCACCCTCTCCCAGCAAAGAATCATCTGACCCCAGAACAGTATAAGTGCTGAAGCTGAGAGACACTGATCTGAACAAATTCCAAGTGAGCATCAGTGACTTCTTCCCACAGGACCCCCAGCTAGGTGGTGAGGGGGTGGCAAAGGTGCTCTGCTCACCCTCTGAACTCCTCTTGTTTCCCTACAGAGGTCTCTACAAGTAATACTCACTCGGGCTTGCAGGTTGAACTGAGGATTAACTTTTAGGCAAGTCAAGGGAACAAAAACCCCAAAATGCCAAGTCATTCTTAACAGGCAATTTTAAAAATCTAAGACTTGAGCCAATGTCTACAGTGCCTTCAGCAGGTTGGTTCTCTTTCAAAATTCCCTGTTTATCTTCATGACTAGTTATCTTGGAGATTAACAGACATGCAGTAATTTTGACATCACTGTTTGTGTTAATAAGTAATTTCTAAGGAGTGGCTAAGTACTAGAATGAGTCGGGGTTAAAAAAGAAAGCATTCAGTGGGAATGTCTGAAATATAAGAAACTTGGTTGGCTAGTAATTTAGATAATTCTAGGAGAAAGATAAAGTGGGTTTAAAAAAGAAATGTTACTGAGTTATAATTTATAAGCCATACAGTCGCTAAGTTGTGTCCAACTCTTTGTGACCCCATGGACTATACAGTATATGGAATTCTCCAGGCCAGATTACTGGGGTGGGTAGCCTTTACCTTCTCCAGGGATCGAATCCAGGTCTCCCATATTATAGGTGGATTCTTTACCAGCTGAGCCACCAGGGAAGCCCTAAGCCATACAAGTCCTCATTAAAATTTACAATTCAGTGGATTTGGAGTACATTCATAGATTTGTGCAACCATTACCCCAACTAATCTTAGAATATTTTCAATCACCCTCAGAATAAAGTCTTTTTTTTTTTTCTCATGTGAGTCATTTTTAAAGTCTCTATACAACTTGTTATGATGTCGTTTCTATCTTATGTTTGGGTTTTTTGGCTGCAAGACATATGGGATCTTAGCTCCTCAACCAGGAATTGAACCAGCTCCCTTCTGCATTGGAAGGTGAAGTCTTAACCAGTGGACCTCCAAGAAGTCCTCAGAATACTCTTTAGCATCAACAGCCATTCCTCAATCTCCCCTCTCCCTAGCCCCTGGCAACCCTCCTTTTCTGTCTCTATGGATTTGTTTATTCTGATCATTTAATACAAATGGAATATGTAATATGAATATGTGGTTGATTTTTTTTCACACAGCACACCTTCCAGGTCCATCCATGTTGCAGCATTACTTCTTATTGTGGAATAATATTTTGTTCTGGGGCTTCTCTGGTGGGTCAGATGGTAAAGAATCTGTCTGCAATGCAGGAGGCTTGGGTTCGATCCTGATATACTATACTCTATGTGTGTGCTTGTCAGACTTCTGCCTTATTTTACTTTTTGGCTCTTAATGAATAATGCTGCAGTGGACATTTGATCACAAGTTTTGTGTGGACATATGCTTTCACTTCTCTTGGGTATATATGTAGGAGAAGAATTGCTGGGCTGTATGGTAACTATATGTTTCACCTTGCTTGTTTGCTGTTCCGTCTCTAAATAGTGTCTGACTCTGCGACTACATGGACTGTAGACCCCCAGGCTCCTCTGTCCATGGGATTCTCCAGATAAGAATACTGGAGTGGGTTGCCATACCCTTCTCCAGGGAATCTTTCCCACCCAGGGATCAAATCCAGGTCTCTAGCACTGGCAGATGGATCCTTTACCACTGAGGCACCAGGGAAGCATATTTCATCTTTGCTGTGCTTAGTCACTCAGTCGCATCGACTCTTTGCAGCCCCATGGACTGTAGCCCTCCAGGCTCCTCTGTCCATGGGGATTCTCTGGGCAAGAATACCGGAGTGGGTTGCCATGCCCTCCTCCAGGGGATCTTCCCGACCCAGGGGTTGAACCCAGGTCTCCTGCATTGCAGGAGAATAATTTTACTGTCTGAGCCGCCAAGGAAGCCCCCAAATACTGGTTTGGGTAGCCTGTCCCTTCTGGTGAAATATACATATAGTAGAAACGACCATTTTAAAGGGTGCGGTTCAGCGGCCCTTAGCACACCCTCACCACTATCTAGTTGCAGAATGTTGTCATCACCCCAAAGGGAAACTCTTTCCTCATTAAGCAGTCACTCCCCACACCCCCCTCCCCACAGCCTTTCAGTTCAGTTCAGTCACTCAGTCGTGTCCGACTCTTTGCCATCTCATGGACTGCAGCACACCAGGCCTCCCTGTCCATCACCAACTCCCAGAGTCCACCCAAACCCATGTCCTTTGAGTAGGTGATGCCATCCAACAATCTCATTCTCTGTCATTCCCTTCTCCTCCTGCCCTCAATCTTTCCCAGCATCAGTTTTTTCCAATGAGTCAGCTCTTCACATCAGGTGGCCAAAGTATTGGAGTTTCAGCTTCAATATCAGTCCTTCCAATGAATACTCAGGACTGATCTTCTTTAGAATGGACTGGTTGGATCTCCTTGCAGTCCAAGGGACTCTCAAGAGTCTTCTCCAACACCACAGTTCAAAAGCATCAATTCTTCGGCACTCAGCTTTCTTTATAGTCCAACTCTCACATCCATATATGACTACTGGAAAAACCATAGCCTTGACTAGATGGACCTTTGTTGACAAAGTGATGTCTCTGCTTTTTAATATGCTGTTTGGTTGGTCATAACTTTCCTTTCAAGGAGTAAGCGTCTTTTAATTTCTGACTGCAAGCACCACCTGCAGTGATTTTGGAGCCCAGAAAAATAAAGTCAGCCACTGTTTCCACTGTTTCCCAATCTATTTGCCATGAAGTGATGGGACCGGATGCCATGATCTTAGTTTTCTGAATGTTGAGCTTTCAGCCAACTTTTTCACTCTCCTCTTTCACTTTCATCAAGAGGCTCTTTAGTTCTTCTTCAATTTCTGCCATAAGCGTGGGGTCATCTGCATATCTGAGGTTACTGATATTTCTCCTGGCAATCTTGATTCCAGCTTGTGCTTCTTCCAGCCCAACTTTTCTCATGATGTACTCTACATAGAAGTTAAATAAGCAGGGTGACAATATACAGCCTTGACGTACTCCTTTCCCTGTTTGGAACCAGTCTGTTGTTCCATGTCCAGTTCTAACTGTTACTTCCTGACCTGCATATAGGTTTCTCAAGAGGCAGGTCAGGTTATCTGGAATTCCCAATCTCTTTCTTTGGGACTGGAATGAAAACTGAACTTTTCCAGTCCTGTGGCCACTGCTGAGTTTTCCAAATTTGCTGACATATTGAGTGCAGCACTTTTGCAACATCTTTCAGGATTTGAAATAGCTCAACTGGAGTTCCATCACTCCACTAGCTTTGTTTGTAGTGATGCTTCCTAAGGCCCACTTGACTACACATTCCAGGATGTCTGGCTCTAGGTTGGTGATCACACCATTGTGATTATCTGGGTCATGAAGATCTTTTTGTATAGTTCTTCTGTGTATTCTTGCCTCCTCTTTTTAATATCTTCTGCTTCTTTTAGGTCCCTATCATTTCTGGTCTTTATTGAGCCCATCTTTGCATGAAACGTTCCTTGATATCTCTAATTTTCTTGAAGAGATCTCTAGTCTTTCCCATACTATTGCTTTCCTTTATTTCTTTGCATTGATCACTGAAGAAGGCTTTCTTATCTCTCCTTGCTATTCTTTGAAACTCTGCATTCAAATGGGTATATCTTTCCTTTTCTCCTTTGCTTTTAGCTTCTCTTCTTTTCACAGCTATTTGTAAGGCCTCCTCAGACAGACATTTTGCTTTTTTGCATTTCTTCTTCTTGAGGATGGTCTTGATTCCTATCTCCTGTACAATGTCAAGAACCTCCATCCGTAGTTCATCAGGCACTCCGTCTATCAGATCTAGTCCCTTAAATTTATTTCTCACTTCTACTGTATAATCATAAGGGATTTGATTTAGGTCATACCTGAATGGTCTAGTGGTTTTCCCCACTTTCTTAAATTTAAGTCTGAATTTGACAATAAAGCGTTCATGATCTGAGCCACAGTCAGCTCCCAGTCTTGTTTTTTCTGACTATATAGAACTTCTCCATTTTTGGCTGCAAAGCGTATATCAGTCTGATTTCGGTGTTAGCCATCTGGTGATGTCCACGTGCAGAGTCTTCTCTGGTGTTGCTGGAAGAGTGTGTCTGCTATGACCACACCTTTGGCAACCACTAATCCACTTTCTGTCTCTATGGATTTGCCTATTCTGAATATTTCCTAGAAATGGAATTATGGAATAGGTGGCCTTTTAGTATATGACTTCTTTACGTAGCTTAATGTTCCAAGGTTCATCCACATGAAATCAGTACATCTTTTTATGACTGAATTGCATTCCGTTGTATGTGTGGACTACATTTTGCTTATCCATTCGTCAGTTGATAGTTGTTTGGCTTTCCACTTTTTGCTATTGCAAACAGTGCTGCTATGAACATTTGTGTTCCAGTCTGAACATGTTATTTCAACTCTTTTGCGTATACACCCAGGAGTGTTGGAGTATACAGTAATTCTGTGTTTAACTTACTGAGAAACTGCCTAACTGTTTCCCACAGTGGCAGCACTATTTTATTTACTTCTAGCAATGTATGACTGTTCTGGAGATCTGCTTACTGTATAGCATGGTTAACTAGAGAGTTGATGACCCTGTATATACCCTGGAATGTTTCTGGGAATTCTTTGGCGGTCCAGTGGTTAAAACTCTGCACTTCCACTGCAGGAGGCCTGGATTCAATCCCTGGTCAGGGAACTAAGATCCTGAAAGCTGTGCAGTAGGTATTAAATATTCTCATCACCAAAAGAAATGGTAATTATGTGATGTGATGAAGGTGTCAGCTAACCCTACTGGGGTCACCATGTTGTAATACAGACATCATGTATTAAATCATCATGTTGTATACCTTAAACTTAAACATAAGTAGCTGAGATTTACCTGTTGAGTGCTTACTACATGCCAAGAACAATTTGGTGTGCTTTTCATGGATATTCCTTGCTGCCTAGATCCTCCTGCTAGCAGTATTTTTCATTCACCACTTTGTGTAAGATCTCTCCCTGGTGGTTCACCTGGGTTTATTTCCCTCCTTATACCTGCACTGTGTGAGCAAGCCGCTGTTCACTTAGCCCTGTTCCTACTGATGAGCATTTAAGTTGTCCCTTTTCCTTTTCAAGATTAAAATATGTAGTTTAGAAATCTAATTAACTCATTTATTTGACTGCGCTGGGTCTCTGTTGCTGTGTGGGCTTTTCCCTAGTTGCAGTGCGCAAGCTTTTCATCGCAGCAGCTTCTCTCGTTGCTGAGCACAGACTCTAGAGTGCTCAGGCTGCAGTAGTCACAGCACATGGATTCCATAGTTGCGGCTCCGGGCTCTAGAGCAAGGCTCAGAAGTTGTGGCACATGAGCTTGTCCCACGGCATGTGGGATCTTCCTGGACCAGGGACTGAATCCATGTCTCCTGCCTTGAAAGACAGATTCTTTACCACCGAGCCACCAGGGAAGCCCTAAAATGTGTTTTAAAGTTCCCCCAATCTGGGTCTCCCCCATAGTCTTGCCTTCTCTACCTCCCACAAATGTAATATGCAAGTTACTCCAAGATTCAGTCCACTCTCTCAGCTAGGAGATCTTGCCTCCCAGGACAGACCCACGGACAGGGCAGGACCCATGTCGCAGGACAGACGACCTGCCCATTCTCACTGGGCACCATCTCCCCAGGATAGTGACCCTGTCTTGGGCATCTTTGTACGCTTAGTCAGTGCCTGGCATGGGGAAGGCAGTGAATACACTCTTGAGGCTATTTGAACACCAGACTATATACTGTTCCCACATTATCTCAAGTTTCCAGTCCTTTGCTTAAGGTGGATCCTCTGCCTGTAGTTTGCCCTTCTCCAAGCAAGCCCTTTCCTCTGTGTATCAACAGGTGGCTCATTCATGTTTTAGTAGGCCACTTCTTGTTGCATGTCCATGATGTTTGTTTATCTTCCCCTAAAGGCAAAGATTAGATCTCGCGTTCCTCCACAGGCTTATTTGTGGTATGAAGTGAATGCAAAAGTGTCTGTGACAAATAACATACATTTTTAAATTTCTGAAAACTAGAAAATAGAACACACAGAACAGTACACCAAATATATACGCACATGTTAGTAGAAAAATATAAAGTGAGTAGCCTGTAAGTTTCACTGCAGTCTAGAAATAGTGAAAGGGAGGCAGGGCAAAGAAACTGCCTGCCATGCAGAAGACTCAGATTGGACCCCTGGGTAGGGAAGATCCCCTGAAGGAGGAAATGGCAACCTACACTAGTATTCCTGCTGGAGAATCCCGTGGAAAGGGGAACCTGGTGGGCTATAGTCCATGAGGTTGCAAGTCAGACATGACTCAGCCAGTAAACCACCACCATCAAGACATAGCACCCTGCCAGTGTATAGACACCCACCCTGGGTACCTGCTCCCCCATCGTAGCTCTTCCATCCTTGTTCTGGCCTCTGTGACACTTATTTCTTTGCTTTTATTTATGGTTTTGTCATCCAACTGTGCATCACTAAGTAATATAGGTGAGTTTTACTTGCTTGAGTACTCTATACACACAGAAACATACTGGAATTTTTCTTGCTTCTTTTGCTCAACTTTATGTATGAGAAACTCATGTCACGTGTTCTTTCAAGTTGTAGTCTGTTCATTTTAAGTACTGAAGAGTGGTCCATTGTATGAACATACCACAATTCTATTCTGATCCATTCTGCCGTTGGTGGACGTTGGGTTGTGTCCAGCTTTTGACTATTGTGGACAGTGGTACAATGGACTTTCTTGAGCTCCAAAATAATTTTGGACAGTAACACAGGTTGTGTCTCAGAGCAGCTTGCAGAGCCTCTCCTGAAGTCCAGGGGAGTTTACTGGGATGAATCACTTCCTAATGACTTTCTACAGTGGACACAATGAAGATGTTTTCAACTTGTTATAGATCTATTATCATATAGAGATCTCTGTGCCCTAATCTGAGTTTCTTTCAAGAAAATATGAGTGAGCATTAAATAGGAATGTCTCCAGTTCAGTTCAGTTCAGTTGCTCAGTCCTGTCTGACTCTGCAACCCCATGGACTGCAGCACGCCAGGCCTCCCTGTCCATCACCAACTCCCGGAATTTACTCAAATTCATGTATGTCCATGGAGGTGGTAATGCCATCCCAACCATCTCATCCTCTGTCATCCCCTTCTCCTCCTGCCTTCAATCTTTCCCAGCATCAGGGGCTTTTCCAATGAGTCAGCTCTTTGCATCAGGTGGCCAAAGTATTGGAGTTTCAGCTTCAACATCAGTTCTTCCAATCAATATTTAGGACTGATTTCCTTTAGGATGAATTGGTTGGATATCCTTGCAGTCCAAGGAACTCTCAAGAGTCTTCTGCAACACCACAGTTTAAATGCATCAATTCTTTGGTGCTCAGCTTTCTTTATAGTCCAACTCTCACATCCATACACGACTACTGGAAAAACCATAGCTTTGACTAGACGGACCTTTGTTGGCAAAGTAATGTCTCTGCTTTATAATATGCTGTCTAGGTTGGTCATACTTTCCTTCCAAGGAGTAAGCATCTTTTAATTTCTGGCTGCAATCACCATCTGCAATGATTTTGCAGCCCAGAAAAATAAAGTCTGTCACTGTTTCCACTGTTTCCTCACCTATTTGCTATGAAGTGATGGGACCAGATGCCATGATCTTAGTTTTCTGAGTATTGAGCTTTGATGCCGGGAGCCAGCATGAGGAACTCTGCCCATGGCAAAGGTCATGAGGAAGGAGGCTTTGGCATACGCAAAGGCAGGATCGAGTCTCAGGAAACCCCTTGTTCCCGAGCATCTACCCCTAAAACCAGAGTTTGTTTTATGCTCTCACCTATACCTTTGACTTTACCGGGGGCTGACCCCCCACCATCTCTCTCGGAGAAGGAGTTAACTTGCAGCTCCAGTTAATAAAGATTCCTGGGCGTGACAACAGTGTTTCAACTTACTCTGAAGGTTTTGTAGGCTGCCTGAGCAGGTTAGTCCAGCCACATGTGATTGTTTACAGCCTCCCAACCGTGAGAGGCACGAGATGCTTTAAACTTTCTATATACAGATTCTTTTGAGAAGTTACAAAATTATTAGTATAGTATTAGTGGGTTGATTAGAAATTATATTGGTGAAGGGTTTTTCATTTGTTGAGCCAATATTTGCTGCTAAATCTCCATATTCCCTGCCCTTATAATGAATATAACTAGCATATAGGAGAAATAAGTATTAACCTTTAAGATTAATCATGTTAAACCTTAGGCTAAGAAAATTCCTTTCTTGATTGTAAACCACTACACATTCACCCTATAGGAATGCAACTTTATTTGGAGGGTGGCGCCTGGTTTAAGAAAAAATCACACCTGCAAAAAATAAGTTTTCTGATTGACTGACTGTTATCAGAAAGGGCCATAAAATGTCAGCAGGCCTCATGGCCAGAAGATGATGTAAAACCCCTAAGACCTTTGTATAATTTTATATGAAGCACCTGATTTTGACAAGGGTCAGGTCTGCTGACCCCGCATGACTCTGTATTCATCCCTATGTGTAACAAAAAGTATATAAGCAAACCTGAAAATAAAGAAAACGGATCAGTTTCTGGAAAGACTGATTCCCCTGTGTTGTTTCTTTCTTGTTCTCTGTTTTTCTGGCTGAATTCCCATCTGGAGTGTGGGTACTCACCAAGCCTGCTAATTTTTCCTGGGCTTCTAAGATCGGACCAGGGAGGCCTCAGTGCCTCCTCTGCTTCAGGAGAACGGAAAGATGCCTGTGGCCTACGTAGGTGGTGCAAGCTTCTTGTCTCAAAGCTTTATTGGTATCCCATGTAAACCAAGTTATTCAGCCTCTTTTTCTCCACTAATTTTCCTACTAATTTTCCTTTTCTAATCTCTCTTTATATCTGTAATTAAATATGTATTTTCCTAGGATGCTGATTCTGTCTCCCCTTCGAATTACCCTGGATCCACCAGGGCTGGACCCCGGCACTTTAAGTCAACTTTTTTACTTTCCTCTTTCACTTTCATCAAGAGGCTTTTTAGTTCTTCTCCACTTTCTCCTATAAGGGTGGGGTCATCTGCATATCTGAGGTTATTGATATTTCTCTCGGCAATCTGGATTCCAGCTTGTGCTTCCTCCAGCCCAGTGTTTCTCATGATGTACTCTGCATAGAAGTTAAATAA
This sequence comes from Oryx dammah, assembly GCF_014754425.2. Classification (NCBI taxonomy): domain Eukaryota; kingdom Metazoa; phylum Chordata; class Mammalia; order Artiodactyla; family Bovidae; genus Oryx; species Oryx dammah. The sequence continues at coordinate 111,121,744 of NW_024070212.1, forward strand.
GCAGGGTGACAATATACAGCCTTGACGTACTCCTTTTTCTATTTGGAACCGGTTTGTCGTTCCATGTCCAGTTCTAACTGTTGCTTCCTGACCTGCATATAGGTTTCTCAAGAGGCAGGTCAGGTGGTTTGATATTCCCATCTCCTTCAGAGATCCACAAAGGCTTTGGCATAGTCAATAAAGCAGAAATAGATGTTTTTCTGGAACTCTCTTGCTTTTTCAATGATCCAATGGTTGTTGGCAATTTGATCTCTGGCTCTTCTGCCTTTTCTAAATCCAGCTTGAACATCTGGAAGTTCACGGTTCATGTATTGTTGAAGCCTGGCTTGGAGAATTTTGAGCATTACTTTATTAGCGTGTGAGATGAGTGCAATTGTGTGGTACTTTAAACATTATTTAGCATTGCCTTTCTTTGGGATTGGAATGAAAACTGACCTTTTCCAGTCCTGTGGCCACCACTGAGTTTTCCAAATATGAATGTCCCCAGGAAAGGATAATCTGTCAGCTTTTAAGGTAATCATTTGGGGGCTTATAAGCATTTGGTTTTTAAAGTCTCTGACTTTCGTTCTCCGTTAGGGATTTTTCCCCCCCTCCTGTGATGCTCATAGATAGATAGTTTTAAATTTAAACTTAAAATTAAAAATATTCACCAGCATCTGAAAGAAATACTATTAGCTATGAGGTCTTTTTCTGTTAATGTTTTCCATGGTAAATTTTGGTCTTCATCAGCTCAGGAAAGTTAAACACTTTTGCAATTGCAGTATATCTTTTCAATTTTTTAAAAACATTAATGCTCCTGAGGTATGATTGACATGCATCAGCGTAGCTTCACGTGGAGTGGTGTGAGTGCTCAGTCTCTGCAATCCTGTGCAGAGACTGCCCTCTGCCCACGGGATTTTCCAGGCAAGAATACTAGAGTGGTTTGCCACTTCCTACTCCAGGGATTGAACCTGTGTCTCTTGCGTCTCCGGCATTGGCAGGCAGATTCTTTACCACTGTGCCACTTGGGAAGCCCTTGCTGTGGTAAAATGTACCATTTTACTTGTACATTTCTGAGTTATAATAATTGTGTATACCCATGTAGCTATCACCACAGTCAAGATACGGGATACTTTCATCATGAGAGAGTCAATTCCTAGGTAGGTTGATAAGAAGTCCAGGGTCTCCGAGTTGGATAAAGGGGCCTGGAGCCCTTGAGAAGGAGAAAGCGGTCTGGGGCTCTCAAGGAGATAAGGACAAATGTTTTCCTCTACTTTGCTTTGTATTAGTCAACATAACAATGTATCTGGCTCCAGGACATGTTTCTCCTTAACAAGAACTTTCTGAATAATCCTGTCATCTTGAAATGTATATTATGGGAGTGGGTCTGGTTCAGCTCAGTTCAGTTCAGTCACTCAGTCGTGTCCGACTCTTTGCAACCCCATGAATCGCAGCACGCCAGACCTCCCTGTCCATCACTAACTCCTGGAGTTCACTCAGACTCATGTCCATCGAGTCAGTGATGCCATCCAGTCATCTCATCCTCTGTCGTCCCCTTCTCCTCCTGCCCCCAATCCCTCCCAGCATCAAAGTCTTTTCCAATGAGTCAACTCTTTGCATGAGGTGGCCAAAGTACTGGAATTCAGCTTTAGCATCATCCCTTCCAAAGAAATCCCAGGGTTGATCTCCTTCAGAATGGATTGGTTGGATCTCCTTGCAGGCCAAGGGACGCTCAAGAGTCTTCTCCAACACCACACTTCAAAAGCATCAATTCTTTGGCGCTCAGCTTTCTTCACAGCATAACTCTCACATCCATACATGACCACTGGAAAAACCATAGCCTTGACTAGATGGACTTTTGTTGGCAAAGTAATGTCTCTGCTTTTCGATATGCTGTCTAGGTTGTTCATAATTTTTCTTCCAAGGAGTAAGCGTCTTTTAATTTCATGGCTGCAGTCACCATCTGCAGTGATTCTGGAGCCCAAAAAAGTCTGACACTGTTTCCACTGTTTCCCCATCTATTTCCCATGAAGTCATGGGACCAGATGCCATGATCTTAGTTTTCTGAATGTTGAGCTTTCAGCCAACTTTTTCACTCTTCACTTTCACTTTCATCAAGAGGCGCTTTAGTTCCTCTTCACTTTCTGCCATAAGGGTGGTGTCATCTGCATATCTGAGGTTATTGATATTTCTCCCGGCAATCTTGATTCCAGCTTGTGCTTCCTCCAGCCCAGCATTTCTCATGATGTACTCTGCATAGAAGTTAAATGAGCAGAGTGACAATACACAGCCTTGACATACTCCTTTTCCTATTTGGAACCAGTCTGTTGTTCCATGTCCAGTTCTAACTGTTGCTTCCTGACCTGCATATAGGTTTCTGAAGAGGCAGGTGGGTCTGGTAAAATCTTTCTATAGTTAGTTCTAATCTTGTTAATTTAAAATGTTGATTGTGGCAGTGGGCCTGAAAAAAGTATATAAGGCCTTGATAAGCCTAGTCCTCTCTGTCCCTCTTCTGATGTCTATGTCAGAAGTTTCCTCTGTTCCATTTTACACTTTTAAAAAACTCTGGTACACAAAAGCTCTTGAGTGATCAGATCCCTGGTCCTGAAGCTAAATCTTCTTTGGAGCTCACAAATCCAATATTGTTCATCGAAAGCTATCGGTCACTTCAGTAACTGGCCTTGTCTTCTACCCCAGTCAAACGACATATTCCCTAGGCCTTAGGCAACCACTGATGCTATATCTGTCACTGAGATTACAGTGTACTTTCTAGAGTTTCTGAATGAAATTATACAAATATGAATGGAAGAAAGTTGCTGTGAATATTCGAGTCTGTGTATTTTGGGGAATAAATTGTGCTGTATTTCTTGGGTAAATGCTTGGGAGTAGGATTTCTGGGTCATATGGTAGGTGTATGTGTAACTTTATGAGAAACAGCCACACTATTTTGTAACGCAGTTGTAAAATATAAAACTATTTTATATTCCTGCCCCTCCACTCTTGGTGACACTTGCTATTGTCAGGTTTTTATATTTTAACCCGAATGTGGAATTTCATCCCGGTTTTAATTTGTATTTCCCTCTTTTCTTCTTTCCTTCCTCCCTCCCACTCTCTCTATTCCTTCCTGCCTGCCCTCCCTCCTCCTTCATTTCATCCTATTTTGGCCACGCTGCATGGGTTGTGGGGTCTTAGTTCCCCAACCAGGGTTTGGATCTGGGCCACAGCTGTGAAGGCTACAAATCCTAACAACTAGGCTGCCAGAGAACTCCTAATTTGCATTTCCTTATGACTGATAACATCTTTTCATGTGCTTTTTGATCACATGCGTACCTTTCTTTCACACAACTATCCCTTCAGAGTTGTGGATCTGGACTCATCATCTGTGCTCTTCTGCTCATTTTTATTGGGGTGTTTGTCTTCTTATTTCTGAGTCACAAGTGTTCTTTATGCGTTCCGTATACAAGTCCTTATCAGAAACATATCTTGCTTATGCTTTCTTCTAGTGTCTGGTCCACACTTTTATATTTTTAAAAAGGTATTCTTCAAAGAGAGAAGTTTTAATGTTTTGATAAAGTCTCTTGAATCGAGTTTTAATAGTCTGTACTTTTGTGTCCTAAGAAGTCTTCGCCTACTCTGAGGTGTGAAGATTTGGTCTTATGTTTCCTTCAAAAAAGTTGATGGTAAAGAATCCACCTGCAATGCAGGAGACCTGGGTTTGATCCCTGTGTTGGAAAATCCCTAGAGGAGGGCATGGTAACCCACTCCAGTATTCTTGCCTGGAGAATCCCCATAGACAGAGGAGCCTGGCAGACTATAGTCCCCGGGGTTGCAGAGAGTTGGACACAACTGAGTGACTGAGCACAAGGTGCAAAGATTTGGTCCTATGTTTCCTTCATAAAGTTTAATACAATAGTTTTAATTTTTATGTTTAGGTTTATGAGATTGGAAGTGTGGAAACACTCTCTCTCAGGGGTCATGCTCGAGAAATGTCCTTTTCTATTTTTGGACTTTTTTGGAGTGACCTCACACATACCCCTGGCTTCAGTCTCCACCATATGCTGAGGGTTCCAAGTCGATCTGTGCAGTTCAGACCCTCCTCTGCTCCAGACCCATGAAGCCAACTACCTTGGACATATCCTTCTGGTGCTTCATAGGCCAGGAAGATATGCTCCTCCCCCACCACAGCCCTGCTTTTCCCAAGCCCTGCCTCCATCTCTGCAAAGGTACCAGCATCCTCCATGGGTCCCGCTTTCCCCAGGGGCTCTGAGTTCAAGAAGTGCCAACAGAGATCAGATGACGTTAGTGTCTACACAAAATACCACTGAGTTAATTTAGAATGGGAGTGGTGGTGGCAGCACTCATCTGTGCCCTGCTCTTTTCGACTCCATGGACTGTAGTCCACCAGGCTTCTCTGTCCATGAGATTTCCCAGGCGAGAATACTGGAGTGGAGAGCCATTTCCTACTCCAGGCAATCTTCCCAATCCAGGGATCAACGCTGCAGTTTCTTCACTGGCAGCTGGATTCTTCACCACTGCACCACCTAGAATGGGGGAGAGAGCCCTTAAATGGGACAAGATGTGCCTGCCCCCATCCTGTACTCACAGTCCTTTTAATGGGTTTGGGGGATGAGTTCAGGGGCTGAAACATTTCACCCATAGCTAAGAAACCCTTTCTAGTGCCCTGTCTATGCACAGCTCCCAAATCCAAACCGTGCTATTTTGGGCGATGCAGGACGCCCTTAGCAGCCCTGCCTCTGCCTTCTCTGGGCCCATCCTTTATGCACTGCCGTAGGAACCTGGAATGTTAGGTCCATGAATTAAGGTAAATTGGAAGAGGTCAAACAGGAGATGGCAAGAGTCAACACTGACATTTTGGGAATCAGCGAACTAAAATGGACTGGAATGGGTGAATTTAACTCAGATGACCATTATATCTACTACTGTGGGCAAGAATCCCTTAGAAGAAATGGAGTAGCCATCATAGTCAACAAAAGAGTCTGAAATGCAGTACTTGGATGCGATCTCAAAAACGACAAAACGATCTCTGTTCTATTCCAAGGCAAACTACTCAGTATCACAGTAATCCAAGTCTATGCCCCAACCAGTACTGCTGAAGAAGCTGAAGTTGAATGGTTATACAAAGACCTACAAGACCTAGAACGAACACCCAAAGATGTCCTTTTCATTATAGGGGACTGGAATGCAAAAATAGGAAGTCAAGAAATACCTGGAGTAACAGGCAAGTTTGGCCTTGGAATACAGAATGAAATAGGGCAAAGGCTAATAGAATTTTGCCAAGAGAATGCATTGGTCATCGCAAACACCCTCTTCCAACAACACAAGAGAAGACCCTACATATGGACATCATCAGATAGTCAATACTGAAATCAGATTGATTATATTCTTTGCAGTCAAAGATGGAGAAGCTCTATAGAGTCAGAAAAAATAAGACCAGGAGCTGACTGTGGCTCAGATCATGAACTCCTTATTGCCAAATTCAGACTCAAATTGCAGAAAGTAGGGAAAACCACTAGACCATTCAAGTGAATTTGCTCAGTCTTTGTGACCCCATGGACTGTAGCCCACCAGGCTCCTCCATCCATGAAATTTTCTAGGCAAGAGCACTGGAGTGGGTTGCCATTTCCTTCTCTAGGGGCTCTTCCCAACCCAGGGATTGAACCCAGGTTTCCCGCATTGTGGGCAGGTGCTTTACTGTCTGAGCCCCCAGGGAATCCCTCTAGACCATTCAGGTATGACCTAAATCAAATCCCTTATGATTATACAGTGGAAGTGACAAATAGATTCAAGGGAATAGATCTGATAGAGTGCCTGAAGAACTACTGACGGAGGTTCGTGACATTGTACAAGAGGCAGGGATCAAGACCATTCCCAAGAAAAAGAAATGTAAAAGGCAAAATGGTTGTCTGAGGAGGCCTTAAAATAGCTGAGAAAAGAAGAGAAGCAAAAAGCAAAGGAAAGATGTATCCATTTGAATCCAGTGTTTCAAAGAATAGCAGGGAGAGATAAGAAAGACTTCCTCAGTGATCAGTGCAAAGAAAGAGGAAAACAACAGAATGGGAAAGAACAGAGATCTCCAAGAAAATTAGAGATATCAAGGGAACATTTCATGCAAAGATGGGCACAATAAAGGATAGAAATTGTATGGACCTAACAGAAATAGAAGATATTAAGAAGAGGTGGCAAGAATACACAGAACTATACAGAAACGATCTTAATCACCCAGATGACCACGATGGTGTGATCACCAACCTAGAGCCAGACATCCTGGAATGTGAAGTCAAGTGGGCCTTAGGAAGCATCACTACAAACAAAGCTAGTGGAAGTGATGGAATTCCAGTTGAGATATTTCAAATCCTAAAAGTTGATGCTGTGAAAGTGTTGCACTCAATATGCCAGCAAATGTGGAAAACTCAGCAGTGGCCACAGGACTGGGAATGGTCAGTTTTCATTCCAATCTCAAAGAAAGGCAATGCCAAATAATCCTCAAACTACTGCACAATTGCATTCATCTCACATGCTAGTAAAGTAATGCTCAAAATTTTCCAAGCCAGGCTTCAACAATACGTGAACTGTGAACTTCCAGATGTTCAAGGTGGATTTAGAAAAGTCAGAGGAACCAGAGTTTAAATTGCCAACATCTGTTGGATCATCGAAAAAGGAAGAGAGTTCCAGAAAAACATGTATTTCTGCTTTATTGACTATGCCAAAGCCTTTGACTGTGTGGACCACAACAAACTGTCAGAAATTCTGAAAGAGATGGGAATACCAGACCACCTGACCTGCCTCTTGAGAAATCTGTATGCAGGTCAGGAAGCAACAGTTAGAACTGGACATGGAACAATGGACTGGTTCCAAATAGGGAAAGGAGTATGTCAAGGCTGTGTATTGTCACTCTGCTCGTTTAACTTCTATGCAGAGTACATCATAGAAATGCTGGGCTGGAGGAAGTACAAGCTGGAATCAAGATTGCCGGGAGAAAGATCAATAACCTCAGATATGCAGATGACCCCACCCTTATGGCAGAAAGGGAAGAAGAACTAAAGAGCCTCTTGATGAAAGTAAAAGAGGAGAGTGAAAAAGATGGCTTAAAACTCAATATTCAGAAAACGAAGATCATGGCATCTGGTCCTATCACTTCATGGCAAATAGATGGGGAAATAGTGACAGGCTTTATTTTGGGGGCTCCAAACTTATTGAACATGGTGACTGCAGCCATGAAATTAAAATATGCTTGCTCCTTGGAAGAAAAGCTATGACAAACCTAGATAGCATAATAAAAAGCAGAGATATTACTTTGCCAAAAAAAGGTCTGTCTAGTCAAAGCTATAGTTTTTTGAGTAGTCATGTATGGATGGAGAGTTGGACTATAAAGAAAGCTGAGCACCAAAGAATTGATGGTTTTAAACTGTGGTGTTGGAGAAGACTCTTGAGAGTCCCTTGGATTGCAAGGAGATCCAAGCAGTCCATTCTAAGGGAGATCAATCCTGGTGTTCATTGGAAGGACTGATGTTGAAGGTGAGACTCCAATACTTTGGCCACCTGATGCGAAGAGCTGACTCATTTGAAAAGACCCTGTTGCTGGGAAAGATTGAAGGCAGGAGGAGAAGGGGACGACAGAGGATGCGATGGCTGGATGGTATCACCGATTCAATGATGAGTCTGAGTAAACTCTGGGAGTCGGTGATGGACAGGGAGGCCTGGCGTGCTGCAGTCCATGGGGTTGGAAAGAGTCAGAGATGACTAAGCGACTGACCTGAACTGAACTGAACTGAACTGAACGTTTGCTGTGACCGCCCCCTGCTGGAATAATTCCTGTACTGCCTCTCAATTGACTCAGTCCTCAAGATGGTTTCAACTGGGATACAGGCCCTCACCTCACACAAACAGCCTTTGAGGAGGACCCCTGGGGTCCAGACTGACCCCTCTGAATTATTCCCCACTTCTCTGCAAAAGGCATTCTTAGAAAGCACATACTTGGCCACACCGGCTTCAGTAGATACCCCAGTCTTTTGGATGAAGTTCCAGCCCCAGCCTGGCTCACACATCCCGGGGAGAGCTGGTGCTTGGTTATAGGTTGGATTGAGGCTGCCTCAAAAAAGATACGTTGTGGGACTTCCCTGGCGGCGCCGTGGAGAAGAGTCTGCCTGCCAATGCAGGGGACAAGGGGTTGATCCCTGGTCTGGGGAGATTCCGCATACTGTGGAGTAACTAAGTCCACGCGCCGCAGCTGAACCTGTGCTCTCGAGCCTCGGAACCACAGCCACTGAGCCCGTGTGCTGCAACAGCAAAAGCCCGTGAGCCTAGAGCCCCCGCTCCCGACGGGAGACGCCAGCACGAGGAGAGGCCCATGCGCTGCAGCGAGGAGGAGGCCCCGCCCACCACAACTAGAGAAAGCCTGCACCCAGCAACTAAGACCCAGGACAGCCAAAAATAAGTAAATGAATGTTTTTATCCTTGGGTCAGGAAGATCCCCTGGAGAAGGGAATGGAACCCACTCCAGTATTCTTGCCTGGGAAATCCCATGGATAGAGGAGTCTGGTGTGCTACAATCCAAAAATAAGTCCAGCATAGACAAAATAAATAAATAAATAAATAAATAAATGGTGATCCTAACACTCAACACCTCTGCATGTGAGTGTATTTGGATACTGTGTCTTGACAGAGGTAGTCAAGTTAACTGAGCTATGACTTGCTGCTGTTGTTGAGTCACTAAGTTGTGTCTGACTCATTTTTGACCCCATGAACTGAAGCCAGGCTCCTCTGTCCATGGAATTCTCCAGGCAGGAATACTGGAGTGAGTTGCCATTTCGTCCTCCAGGGGAATCTTCCCAACTCAGGGATTGAACCCAGGTCTCCTGCGTTGGCAGGCAGATTCTTTACCTCTGAGCCACCAGGAAAATGCTCAATGCAACTGCTGTCTTTATAAAGAGACTCGGTCACAGAAACAGCCATGCCCAGAAGGAAGACAATGTAAAGACACACAGGGGGAAGATGGGCAAAGTGATGTATCTCCAAGCTACGGAGGACCAAAGTTGCAGGCAGGCACCAAAGTCGGAAGAGGCAAGGAGAGGTTCCCCTTCAGAGCCTTTGGAGGGAGGGTGGCCCTGCGACACCTTGATTTGGACTATGCCCTTCAGAATGTGGGGCTGCCTTGATAGCTCAGCAGGTAAAGAATCTGCCTGCTATGCAGGAGCCACAGGAGACATGGGTTTGATCCCTCCAGATGAAGAGCCTCTGGAGACAGAAAGGACACCCTCTCCAGTATTCTTGCCTGGGAAATCTCATAGACGGAGGAGCCTGGAGGCTACAGTTCATGGGGTCGAAAAGAGCGAGACATGACTGAGTGCAAACACCTCCAGAATCAGTTTAGTTCAGTCGTTCAGTCATGTCCAACTCTTTTTGACCCCAAGAACTGCAGCATACCAGGCTTCCCTGTCCATCACCAACTCCCAGAGCTTGCTCAGACTCATGTCCATCGAGTCAGTGATGCCATCCAACCATCTCATTCTCTGCCATCCCCTTCTCCTTGTCTTCAATCTTTCCCAGCATCAGGGTCTTTTTCAATGAATCAGTTCTTCACATCAGGTGGCCAAAGTATTGGAGCTTCAACTTCAGCATCAGTCCTTCCAATGAATATTCAGGACTGATTTTCTTTAGGATGGACTGGTTGGATCTTCTTAATGTCCAAGGGACTCTTAAGAGTGTTCTCCAACACCACAGTTCAAAAGCATCAATTCTTTGGCGCTCAGCTTTCTTTATTGTCCAGCTCTCACATCCGTACATGACTACTCAAAGAAACAGCTTTGACTAGATGGACCTTTGTTGGCAAAGTAATGTCTCTGCTTTTTAATATGCCATCTAGGTTGGTCATGGCTTTCCTTCCAAGGAGCAAGAATCTTTTAATTTCATGGCTGCAGTCACCATCTGCAGTGATTTTGGAACCCAAGAAAATAAAGTCAGCCACTGTTTCTACTGTTTCCCCATGTATTTGCCATGAAGTGATGGGACCGGATGTCATGATCTTAGTTTTTTGAATGATGAGTTTTAAGCCAACTTTTTCACTCTCCTCATTCGTTTTCATCAAGAGGCTCTTTAGTTCCTCTTTGGTTTCTGCTGTAAGGGTGGTGCTATCTACAAATCTGAGGCTATTTGTATTTCTCCTGGCAATCTTGATTCCAGCTTGTGCTTCTTCCAGCCCAATGTTTCTCATGATGTCCTCTGCATATAAGTTAAATAAGCATGGTGACAATATATAGCCTTGACATACTTCTTTCCCTATTTGGAACCAGTCCACTGTTCCATGTCCAGTTCTAAGAGTTGCTTCTTGACCTGCATACAGGTTTCTCAGGAGGCAGGTCAGGTCTGGTATTCCCATTTCTTTGAGAATTTTCGACAATTTGTTGTGGTCCACACAGTCATCTTTGAGAATTTTCGACAGTTTGTTGTGGTCCACACAGTCAAAGGCTTTGGCATAGTCAATAAAGCAGAAATACATGTTTTTCTGGAACTCTCTTGCTTTTTTGATGATCCAACAGATGTTGGCAATTTAATCTCTGGTTCCTCTGACTTTTCTAAATCTACCTTGAACATCTGGAAGTTTTCGGTTGGCATATTGTTAAAGCCTGGCTTCAAGAATTTTGAGCATTACATTGCTAGTGTGTGAGATGAGTGCAATCGTGCGGTAGTTTGAACATTCTTTGGCATTGCCTTTCTTAGGGATTGGAATGAAAACTGACCTTTTCCAGTCCTGTGGCCACTGCTGAGTTTTCCAAATTTGCTGGCATATTGAGTGCAGCATTTTAACGACATCAATTTTAGGATTTGAAATAGCTCACCTGGAATTCCATCACTTCCACTAGCTTTGTTTGTAGTGATGCTTCCTAAGGCCCACTTGACTTTGGACTCCATACTGTCGGGCTCTGGGTGAGTGATCACATCATTGTAGTTATCTGGGTCATGAAGACCCTTTTTGTATAGCTCTGTTTATGTTGCCACCTCTTCTTAATATCTTCTGCTTCTGTTAGATCCATACCATTTCTGTCCTTTATTGTGCCCATCTTTGCATGAAGTGTTCCCTTCTTTTCTCTAATTTTCTTGAAGAAATCTCTAGTCTTTCCCATTCTATTGTTTTCCTCTGTTTCTTTCCATTCATCACTGAGGAGGGCTTTTTTATCTCTCCTTGCTGTTCTTTGGAACTCTGCATTCACATGGGTATATCTTTCCTTTGCACCTTTGCCTTCCACCTCTCTTCTTTTCTCAATTTAACTTGTAAGGCCTCTTCAGACAACCATTTTGGCTTTTTGCATTCCTTTTTCTTGGGGATGGTTTTGATCACTGCCTCCCGTACAACGTCACGAACCTCTGTCCATAGTTCTTCGGCACTCTGTCTATCAGATCTAATCCCTTGAATCTATTTGTCACTTCCTCTGTATAATCGTAAGGGGTTTGATTTAAATCATACCTGAGTAGTCAAGTGGTTTTCCCTACTTTCTTCAGTTTCAGTCTGAATTTGGCAGTAAGGAGTTCATGATCTGAGCCACAGTCAGCTCTCGGTCTTGTTTTTGCTGACTGTATAGAGCGTCTCCATCTTTGGCTGCAAAGGGTATAATCAATCTGATTTCGGTGTTGGCCAGCTGGTGATGTCCATGTGTGGAGTCTTCTCTTGTGTTGTTGGAAGAGGGTGTTTGCTATGACCAGTGCGTTCTATTGGCAAAACTCTGTTAGCCTTTCCCTTGCTTATTTTGTACTCCAAGGCCAAACTTGCCTGTTACTCCAGGTATCTCTTGACTTCCTACTTCTGCATTCCAGTCCCCTATAATGAAAAGGACATCTATTTTTGGTATTAGCTATAGAAGTTGTTGTAGGTCATCATAGAACCATTCAACTTCAGCTTCTTCAGCATTACTGGTCAGGGTATAGACTTGGATTACTCTGATATTGAATAGTTTGCCTTGGAAACGAACAGAGATCATTTTGTTGTTTTTGAGATTTCACCAAAGTACTGCATTTCAGACTCTTTTGTTGACTATGAGGGCTACTCCATTTCTTCTAAGGGATTCTTGCCAACAATAGTAGATATAAGGGTCATCTGAGTTAATTTCGCCCATTCCAGTCCATTTGAGTTCGCTGATTCCTAAAGTGTTGATGTTCACTCTTGCCATCTCCTGTATGACCACTTCAAATTTACCTTAATTCATGGACTTAACATTCCAGGTTCCTATGCAATGTTGCTGTTTTCAGCATTGAGCTTTGCTTCCATCACCAGTCACATCCACAGCTGGGTGTTATTTTCGCTTTGGCTCCATCTCTTCATTTTTCTGGATTTATTTCTCCACTCATCTCTAGTAGCATATTGGGCACCTACAGACCTGGGGAGTTCATGTTTCAGTGTCCTATCTTTTTGACTTTTCATACTATTCATGGGGTTCTGAAGGCAAGAATAGTGAAGTGGTTTGTCATTCCCTTCTCCAGTGGATCACATTCTGTCAGAACTCTCCACCATGACCCGTCCATCTTGGGTGGCCCTAGACGGCATGGCTCACAGTTTCATTGAGTTAGACAGGCTGTGGTTCATGTGATCAGTTTGGTTAGTTTTCTGTGATTGTGGCTTTCATTCTGTCTGCCCTCTGATGAATACGGATGAGACTTATGGAAGCTTCCTAAAGGGAGAGACTGATGGGGGAAACTGGGTCTTGTTTTGATGGGCAGGGCTAAGCTAAGTAAATCTTTAATCAGTTTCTGTTGAAGGGTGGGGCTGTGTTCCCTCACTCTTGTTTGGCCTGAGGCCAAACTGTCCACCCACGCCTCCACC
>NW_024070212.1:111134564-111193098 GCF_014754425.2 Oryx dammah
CCTAGTGTTTATTTCTCGTATAGCTCCACGTTTGTACCCTGAGACTGTCTGCATGCAATCCCCGTCCCCGCGTCTCCTGCCGCTGTTAGCCACAAATCTGGTTTCTCTTTCTATGTGCTCGCTTGCTTGCTTTTGTAGCATGTTGGCCTGCAGCACTTGTTTGCTCCTGTTATGCAACTTAGTATTTCAGTACTTTGATACACTTCAAAATAATCACCACAATAAATCCAGCTATGATAGTCATCAGAGAAATGTATTACATAACTATTGACTGTATTTCTCACACTCCTTTCATACCTGTGACATTTATTTTGGAGCCGAAAATTTGTATTTTAATCCCCCTCAGCCTTCTCTCTCCTTCCCTCACTCTTCTTTTTGTCAACTACCTGTTTGTTCTCTATGAGTCTGTTTCTGTTCATTTGCTTTGCCTTTTATTTTTCATATATAAGTGAAATCATGCAGTATTTCTCTTTCTCTCACTTATTTCACTAAGCCTGATACCCTCTGGGTCCATTCATGTTGTCACAAATGACAGGATTCCTTTCTTTCTTATGGCTGAGCAGTACTCAGTAGCCAATATTCTCGACTGTAGTAAACAAGGCTGCAATGAACATAGGGGTGTATATATCTTTTCTAATTAATGTTTTTTGGGGTATTTTTTTTTGGATAAATACCCAGGAGTGGAGTTGCTGGATGACATGACAGTCTTATTTTTAACTTTTTGAGTAACTCCATACTGTTTCCATAGTGACTGCAACAATTTACATTGCCCACAACAGTGCTCTAGAGTTCCCCTTTCTCTACATCCTCACCAACCTTTGTTATTTACTGTCTTTTTGATAATAGTCATACTGGCAGGTGTGAGGTGATAGTTCCTTGTTGTTTGATTTGCATTTCTCTGGTGATTAGTTATGTTGCTCATCTTTGCACGTGCCTATTGGCCATTTGTATGTCTTCTCTGGAAAAATGTCTCTTTAAGTCTCAGTCCATTTTTAATCATGTTATTATTATTATTATTATTATTTTTTTGGTTTGTATTGACTTGCATGATTTCTTTGTGTCTTTTGGATATTAACCTATTATCAGATATATTATTTGCAAATGGCTTCTTCCATTCCAAAAGTCAGCTTTCCCTTTGGTTTGTAATTTTCTTTGCTGTTCAAAAGATTTTATTTTGATAAAGTCCCATTTGTTTATTTTACTTTAGTCTCTCTTGTCTGAGGAATCATATCCCCCAAAAATGTAGTAGTAATATTATTAATAGTAATATTAAAAAACTTAAAGAGGTTACTGTCTTATGTCTTCTACCTGAAGTTTTACGGCTTTAGGTCTTTAATCTATTTTGAATTTATTTTTGTTCATAGTGTGAGAGAGCAATCCAGTTAGATTCTTTTGCGTGTAGCTGCCCAGTTTTGCCAATACCATTTACTGAAGAGGCTATCTTTCCCCCATTGTATATTATTACCTCCTTTGTTGTAGATCAGCTGCAATACAGATCTGAAGTTACTTCTGCTCTATATTCTGGTCCACTGATATACGTGTCTGTTTCTGTGTCAGTACCTCACTGTTTTGATCACTGTAGTTTTGTAGCATAGTTTTAAACCAGGAAGTGTGATTCCTTCAGTTTCACTCTTTTTTAAAAAACTGAAGTGCAGTTAATTTACAACGTTGTGTTAGTTTCTGTCATACAGCAAACTTATTCAGATATAGATTCTTTTTCATTACAGATTAATACAAGGTATTGAATATAGGTCCCTTTGCTATACATAGGAACTTGCTATTTGTCTCTTTTATGTATAGTGATGTGTAGCTGATAATCCCAAGCTCCTAATTTAACTCTCCCCTCTCTTTCCCTTTTGGTAACAAAAAATTTCTTTTCTATGTCTGTGAGTCTGTTTCTCTTGAAAAATAAGTTCATTTGTATCATTTTTTAGATTCCACGTATAAGTGATACCACATGACATGTGTCTTTATCTGATTGTTTCACTTAGTAGGATAATCTCTAAGCCCCATCCCTGTTACTGCTCCAGTTCTGTTCTTTTTTCTCAAGATTTTTTTGGTTACTCAGTCTTTTATGCTTCCATAAAAATTTTAGAATTATTTTTTCTTGTTCTTTGAAAAATGCCATTGGTGTTTTGATAGATTGAATCTGTAGCTTGCCTTGGGTAGTATGGTCATTTTAATAATGTTAATTCTTTCAATCCATGTATCCACAGTGTATCTTTCTATTTGTTTGTGTCAGCTTCAATTTCTTTCATCAGTGTCTTATAGTTCCCAGAGTATAGGTCTTTAACCTTCTTAGATGTATTCCTAGGTGTTACATTCTTTTTGATATGATTGAAAATAGAATGGTAATATTATTAATAATTTCTTTTCCTGATAGCTCACTGTCAGTGTATAGAAATGCAGTAGATTTCTGTATAATAATTTTGTATGCCTTAATATTACTGAATTCACTGATGAGTTCTAATAGATTTTGCTGGTGATTTTAGAATTTTCTATGCGTAGTGAGTATCGTGTAATTTGTGAAAAGTGACAATTTTACTTTGTCCTGTCAACACCAATCCCAGAGCTTGTGTTATCCTGCTGTGCCGGGGTCCAGCCCCGGTGGATCCAGGGTAATTCAAAGCGGGGATGGAGTCAGCATCCTAGGAATTAATTGCATAAAGATATGGAGGGAGATTAGAAAGAAATAGTGTAGTAGGAAAATACTAGTGGAGAAAAAGAGGCTGAATAACTTGGTTTACATGGAAAACCAATAAAACTCCAAGACAAGGAATTTGCACCATCTACATAGGCCACCGGCGCCCACTTGAATAGCAGACGGTGCCCCTCCTTGGGCTCCCTCTCACGTGGGTCTTAGAAGCCAGGGAAAGTAAGTAGACATGGCGAGCCTCCACACTCCAGATGGGAATTCAGCCAGAAAAAAAGAGAACGAGAAAAGACCACATGGGGGAAAGCAGTCTTTCCAGGAACTGGTCCGTTTTCTTTATTTTTCAGGTTCACTTATATACTTTTTGTTATACATAGGGATGAATACAGAGTCACGTGGGGTCAGCAGACCTGACCTTTATCAAAATCAGGTGCTTCATATAAATGTATACAAAAAGGTCTTTAGGGGTTTTACATCATCTTCTGGCCAGGGTCCTGCTAACATTTTATGATCCTTTCTTTCTGATAATGGTCAGTCAACCAGAAACTTATTTTCCAGGGGTGATTTTTCTTAAACCAGGTGCCACCCTCCAAAGGTACCAGATAAAGTTGCATTCCTATAGAGTGAGGGTGTAGTGGGTTACAATTAAGAAAGGAATTTCCTTAGCCTAAGGTTTAACATGATTAATCTTAAAGGTTAATACTTATTTCTCCTATATGTTAGTTATATTCATTATAAGGGCAGGGAATATGGAGATTAAGCAGCAAACATTGGCCCAATAAATGAAA
Source organism: Oryx dammah (assembly GCF_014754425.2). Taxonomy (NCBI): domain Eukaryota; kingdom Metazoa; phylum Chordata; class Mammalia; order Artiodactyla; family Bovidae; genus Oryx; species Oryx dammah. The sequence goes on from NW_024070212.1 coordinate 111,138,006, forward strand.
AACCCTTCACCAACATGATTTTTATCTTTAAAAAAACCCAATGCTAACTAAGACTTTCAAAATACTCCAAACTCTCTGTGCTGTTTATGGTTGAGAGGTTGTAAACAATCATGTACATAGTAGCCAGAGTGTGGATAATCCTGTCACACAAGCTACTCTGCCAGCAGAGAGGTTTGACCTGAGACACCCTTGTCACACCCAGGAGTTTTTATTAACTGGAGCTGTAGGTTAACTCCTTCTCTGAGAGAGGTGGTGGGGGACGGCCCCCCGTAAAGTCAGAGGTGTAGGTGAGAGCATAAGGCAGTAACGTAGGCAGACTCTGGTTTTGGGGGTAGATGCTCGGGAACAGGGGGTTTCCTGAGGCTCGATCCCACCTTTGCGTATGCCGAAGCCTCCTTCCTCATGACCTTTGCCATGGGTGGAGTTCCTAACACTGGCTCCTGGCACTGCTGGAGGGTAGGTGAGGCCCAGGAGCACTGGAAGGCAATTCTAGGTCCCAGGTGGCTGGGAGCTCAGGGGATTCTAAGGGAGCTGGTCACTAGCGGATGGGTCTGCGTCTCTACTCAACCAGCCCTTTCACATGAGGCATCCTTGTACGGGTGTTGACAGGCTGATGGGTGGGGCTGGGTCCTGATACTAATGATTTCAAAATGGCACTAGCCAGCACAGTGTCACTGTTAGAGCTGAGCTCCCCCAAAACAGTTGGTGCCTGTATTTATACCTCAGAATGATGTCTGTCTCCTGCCTCTCTGGGAGGCTGTTTAAGTTCAGCAGGTGGGTCTGACCAGGCTCCTTTCTGATTGCTGCTTCTTCCCTGGTCCCTAGACTATGTGAGATTTTGTGTGCATGCTTTGAGAGTGGAATCTCTATATCCTACAGCCCCTGGCTCTCCTGAAAGTAAGCCCCACTGGCCTTCCAAGCCCAACATTCTGGAAGCCCTTCTTCCCATTTCAGGACCCCCAGGCTAGGAAGCCCAATGTGGGCTCATATCTCTCACTCCTGAGGGAGAACCTCTGCAATACTAATTAACTCCCATTTGTGGATCGTCCACCCTGGGGTGTGGGTCTTGATTATACCATGTCTTCAGTTCAATTCAGTCGTTTAGTTGTGTCTGACTCTGTGAGACCAGGGACTGCAGCACGCCAGGCCTCCCTGTCCATCACAAGCCCCTGGAGTTTACCCAAACTTGTGTCCATTGAGTCGGTGATGCCATTCAACCATCTCATCCTCTGTCATCCCCTTCTCCTCCTGCCTTCAATCTTGCCCAGCATCAGGGTCTTTTTCAATGAGTCAGCTCTTCGCATCAGGTGACCAAAATATTGGAGTTTCAGCTTCAACATCAGTCCTTCCAGTGAACACCCAGGACTGATCTCCTTTAGGATGGACTGGCTGGATCTCCTTGCAGTCCAAGGGATTCTCAAGAGTCTTCTCCAACACCACAGTTCAAAAGCATCAATTCTTCGGCACTCAGCTTTCTTTATAGTCCAACTCTCACAACCATACATGGCTACTGGAAAGACCATAGCCTTGACTAGATGGACCTTTGTTGACAAAGTAATGTCTCTGCTTTTTAATATGCTGTCTAGGTTGGTCATAACTTTCCTTCCAAGGAGTAAGCGTCTTTTAATTTCATGGCTGCAGTCACCATCTACAGTGATTTTGGAGCCCAGAAAAATAAAATCAGCCACTGTTTCCCTATCTATTTGCCATGAAGTGAAAGTGAAAATCTCTCAGTTGTGTCCAACTCTTTGTGACCCCATGGACTGTAGTCCATGGAATTCTCCAGGCCAGAATACTGAGTGGGTAGCCTTTCCCTTCTTCAGGGGATCTTCCCAACCCAGGGATCAAATCCAGGTGTCCTGCATTGCAGGCGGATTCTTTACCAGCTGAACCACCAGGGAAGCCCAAGAATACTGGAGTGGGTAGCCTATCCCTTCTCCAGTGGATCTTCCATACCCAGGAATCAAACCAGAGTCTCTACAAATCTTCTTGTGGTTCCTTCTTTATATACTTAGTTGTGGAAGATCTTTTCAGCTAGTCTTTGGTGTTTCACATCAGTATTTGCTCCGTAAGTTGTAATATTGGTAAGCCTGTTAGAGCAAGTGAACCAAAAGGTCTTCCTAGTCTAACATCTTGGCCAGTTTCCTCAATATAAAATTATTAATGAGATACTTCAGAATTAAAAATGTCATACTAAGTCCTCCAGACCTGGTATGTCTTTTATACATACAGCACATAGCAGTTTGGACTCTACATATTTGAAGTACTCAATATTCATGCGTAGTCAGTGGCTACTATATGAGAGAGCGTATGATCAATGTTTGTAAACATTCCATATGTAAACCTAAAGATGTATGTTTTAAATTTTTCTATTAAGAAAAGCTCAATGTGCCCAATTCAGAAAATAATACCTATAAATATTCCCCCATTTAACTGAATTTTTCTCAAATTACATTTGGAAGTTTTACAAGTTTTTCTTTAGATATATAGCTTTTAGATTGCTGCACACAGGTTTATGACTGTTGTGTTTTCTTCATAAAATTTTCTTTTTAATGCTTAAGCGTGGTAAAATATCCCTAACATAAGATGTGCCATCTTAACCATATGTAAGTATACAGCTTAGTAGTGTTAATTATAGTCATATTGTTGTGCAACCAATGTCCATAACTCTTCGTCTTGAAAAAGTGAAACTCTCTACCCCTTAAATGACATCTCTCTATGTCTCCCACTTCATAGCCCCTGGGAACCACCATTTTACTTTCTGTGTCTATGAATTTGAGTACTCTAGATATCTAATGGATTTGTACAGTATTTGTCTTTTTGATATTGGCATTTTCACTGGGCATCATGTTCTCCGGATTCATTCATGTTGTCGTATATGTTGTTAGAATTTCTTTCCTTTTTAAGGCTGCAATATATTTCATCGTATGAATGGGGTACAGTTTGCTTATCTGTTTATCATCCAATGAACATGGTTGGCTTCCACCTTTACGCTATTGGGGATAATGCTGCTGAACATGGATGTACAAATACCTCTTTAAGACTCTGTTTTCAATTCTTTTGTGCATGTACTAAGAAGTGGAATGGCTGGATCATCTGGTGTTTAAGTTTTTGAGGAGCTGCCATTCTGTTTTGACAGTGGCGACAACAATTTACATTCCCATCAACAGTACACAAGAGTTCCAATTTTTCCACATTTTTTCCCAAGCCTTGTTTTCTGTCTTGTTTGTTTTATGATTGCCATCCTAATGGTGTGAGGAGACATCTCATTGTAGCTTTGATTTGCATTTCCCTAATGATTATGTTAAGCATCTTTTCAATGCTTATTGGTTATTTGCACATATTCTTTCAAGAATTGTCTAAGTTGTTTGTCTATTTTGAATCACGTCTTTTGCTGATGTTGAGTTTCATGAGTTCTCTATATATTCTGGATGTTAATCTTGTATCAGATATATTTGTAAATGTTTTCTTCCACTTTATGGTGTGTCTTTTTGGTTTTGGCTTCTCTGGTGGCTCAGATAGTAAAGAATCTGCCTGCAATGTGGGAGACTGGGATTAGATCCCTGGGTTGGAAAGATCCCCTGTGGAAGGGAATGGCAACCCACTCCAGTATTCTTGCCTGGAGAATCCCCTGGACAGAGGAGTCTGGTGGGCTACCGTCCATGGGGTTGCAAAGAGTCAGACATGACTGAGCGACTAACACAAGAAGTTCATACATAAATACGTATATATCTGTATCTTAAGTTTGAATTTATTCTAACAACTCTGTGCTTTTACTCTGTTGTTAATACCATTTGATGCACACATTTAAAATTTTTTCATGTAGTCCAATTTTTAATATTTTATTAGCTATTTGTTGGTGTAATTTCAAGAAATCTTTGCCAAATGTTGTATTGTTTTCTCATATGTCTAGTTTGAAGAGTTTTATAGCTTTGGTCTTACATTTAGGTCTTTGATTTTGAGTTGAACTTTTATATGGCATTGGACTTCCCTGGTGGCTCAGTGGTAAAGGACATGCCTGTCAATGCAGCAGACACAGGTTCAATCTCTGGGTCAGGAAGATCCCTGGAGAAGGAAATGGCAACCCATTCTAGTATTCTTCCCTAGGAAATTCCATGGACATAAGAGCCTGGTGAGGTTTCAAAAGAGTCTGACACAAATTAGCAATTAAACAAATATAAAATAATATATGGCATTAGTAAGAGTCCAATTTCATTGCTTACATTCAGACACCCAGTTTTCCCAGCACCATTTGTTGAAAAGATGGTTCCTATTGAATATTGTGCAGCCTTGCCCAAAATCACTGACCATATATGTGAAGTCTATCTCTTTTCACTTGAAAAATGTATTTAAAAGTTGTTTGAGAGCATTGATCTCATAGGAGTCACTGCTATCAGAAACCAGAAATGCTTCTAGGTGAATTTTTTGGGTCATATTACAAATCTCAATGAGATTTGACTTGACTTATTGTTTTATCTATACCTTAATTTGGTGCAAAATCAAGAGTTAGACTGTTCATTCTTCCCAGGCATGATGTTGTATGCCTCTTCATTTATTTTATTTTAGTGTAGATTTAAAGCTCTAACTGGACCAGAGAAAATACTATTAGTTTCCAATCCCCCAAGTGCACTGTGTAGCCTTAGTTGGCTTAGTATATGTGATACTTTGAATGGCAAGCACTGGGCAGCTGATCACATTTTTGCTGGTCTGGGGATGAGCAGCCCAAGAAGTCCTCCCACATCGTCCCCAGGGCAGATGGGACACAGTGAGCATCAATCTCTGTAGCAGGGACACCTCATGGGCCCAAGATGCAAGCAGTTGCACAGGCCCCATCTCAGAAGGGTCCCACAAATTTAGGAGCCCCTCTGTTTTGGAGGAATCTATCCTTATAAGGATTCAACACTGTAACTGACCTTGGAGAAAAATCTGAACATAAACTATAAGATATAATAAAAGCCCAGATTAAGGAATACCCCAGTCCCTAAACAGAGTAGCAGAAGACTGACGCCTTCAGCATCAGAGGAGGATTCAGAGAGACTTGTTGGGGGCAAGGGGACAGCTCCCTGCTGTCCAGGGTGTGAGGATCTTTGGGACTGGTGCTCTCTGACCCCACTGTGTCATTGCTCAGTGTTGCCTTGCCCATTGATGGTTTAGATAACAGAAACTCTTCTTCCAGGAAGTTAATACAGATGTTTCCAACATCACTTCTGTTGTTTTCATCAGGAATTTCATCAGATATTTCCATATACGACAGCTCCTCCAACAGACTCTCCCCTGAACAGTGTGGAAGAGGAACGAAAAGACAACCAGGTTCCCTCCTGCTGAGAGAAAGCTGTCTCAGCGATGTTATATCTTTCCCTGGAAATGAACAATGAAGTGCTCCTTGTTCACCCATCAATCAGGAGAAAGAGTTTAAAGAGTTCTCAGATAAGGTCACATGCACCAGAGGTTCTGGGTGGGGACTGGGACAGAGGTGACTTCTGAGAGTTCAGTCCAGGCCTGTAGAGCGTGATTAGCAGAGAGGCAGAAGTTGATCAAAGGGCATGTGCCCACGCAGCCTTGCTTTGGGAATTGGATGACAAATATTTCAGTCCCTAGAATGTTCCCTACCAGGAGCAGCAGAGTCAGAGGAGATTTTCCAAGATAAGGGAGGAAGGGACTTTCCCGGCGTGAAATCGGAGGTAATGAAACCCAGGCATGGACTTATCCTGTAATGATTAATGTAGAGATGGCAAACTGCCCTCCAATGCCACACCATTTTGCTTAAGTGACTTGATGATAAGATAAAGGGGACAAATATGGGTGGCATAGCTCGGCCAGAGACTCAGTAGCTTCTGGTTTGTGTGGAGGTGGCCCTGGGACTGCAGCTTCCGTGGCAGGTGCTGGCTGGACTCCTGCTCTGTCTAAGCATCAAGTGATGGACCGAGTCTGAGAATATGCTGGTGGTCCCCATGCAGGGCAGCCACTTGCTTAGCATGCAGGGAGGCCATTAAAGAGCTCCAGGCCCAAGGCCGCGGAGCAGTGGCTGTTCCTCTGCAGGTGAATATACACACCCAGGCAGAGCGCTTTTTCACGACGAAAATCTATGCGATTCCTGACACACAGGAAGAATATGATTCTCTCATGAGGGGTCATATTCATCTGCTTTGTGAAAGAGGATGTTTGCTAGCACTGTTTCTGGAAGCTGTGGTGTCTGTAACGACTGTTGTTTGCTCTCTGTAAGGTCTTTTGAGGGATTGTTGTATTCCAAGGAACTGATCAGGCACGCGAATGCCAGTCCCTTTGATGCAGTTTTAAGGGACCTTATGTGCCGCGGCGGGGCTGTCTTGCCGATCCAATTCACAGCAACAACTGTTCCGTTGTATCCCACTTGCGCAATGTTTGTTGAACCCGTGGTAGGCAAGGAGCCAGCTACGAGGCTGGAATAAGACTCAAGGAGCCGTGGAAACTGCAGACGCGTTTCTTCTCTCCCGGCTGGCACAGCAGCCGTAGCAGCAGACACCCTATATTCTCTCCTCTCGTGGCTGACCCAACGGACACAGCCGTGAGGCAGTAGTAATGCCGCAGCTCTTTAGGCGGAGCTCAGTCAGGCACACCGCACAAAGTAGGCCGGGACCAAGCAAGTACCTCCTGAGGCGCATGAGCAACGCTAGACAACGCGCTCAGCTGTTCAGTTCAGTTCCCTCGCTCAGCCATGTCCGACTCTTTGCGACCCCACGGACTGCTGCAGGCCAGGCCTCCCTGTCCATCACCAACTTCCGGAGCTTACTCAAACTCGTGTCCATCAGGTCAGTGATGCCATCCAACCATCTCATGCTCTGTCACCCCCATCTCCTCCTGCCCTCAATCTTTCCCAGCATCAGGGTCTTTTCCAGTGAGTCACCTCTTTGCATCAGGTGGCCAAAGTATTGGAGTTTCAGCTTCAGCATCAGTCCTTCCTGAACTGGTTGATTAGCTGTCTTCCCCACAGGGGCTGGCTAAGTACAGATTTCCTCTGTATTTATTTATTTATTGTGTTCCCTCTGTGTGACTTAAGATTTTGAGGGCATGCTGCTGGGAGTTCCCAAGTGAAACATACTTTTTATAAATGTCTTACTTCCAGGTGCTTAATATATATTGATCTTTCTAGAAGTTCCTACCTCGCATTCTCCTTCTAACAGCCTCTATTGTGGTGGATCGTTTAAGTGCCTGCAGTAGTGTAGTAAAGGTCGTGATGGTCTTTGAGAGGAGTGACCCTCAGGGATGAGGGTCTGCAATAGGACTGATAAGCGATCCTGTTTGATATTCAACTGTGATTGCCCTTTTGTGAAGGCACTGTTGTAACCATTGTCCGATTTTCTCCAGCTGAGTAGGAGCATGTTTGTTGAGCTGAGAATCCATCCATCAGGAGTTTTTGCCTGAGGGTGTTCCATGGAAGGAGGAAGAGAAATAGCAGATGGCATTTGTTGAACTGATAGTGGTTTTGTCTTGGAAAGGACTGTGGTTGCAGGAAACCTAAATACCAAAAGCAATCTGAAATTTCAGAGAGGTAGAGTAAGTGGAAGTGAGATAATACTGGAGAGAGAAGTCGGGGTTTCCGTGATCAGAGAAAGGAATAATTGAGCCCAACTTCTCAGAGATGGAGCTGTGCTGACCAGGACTTGGTGTCTGGAGTAAATGGGGTGATGTACGGGGTTGGATTGCGTGTCATGTAGGTCTTCAAGGTGGGACACTGAGGTCATCAAAAGGTAGTGGTGGGGGCTGGAAGGAGGTAAACTGAGCCTATGAATGCAGTGAAGGTGGGGGCAGTGATGCTGAGAACTGAGTCTCAGAGTGGAAAGATTTGACCACATCACCAAATCTGCCCCAGCCCTGACCACTCCACCCCAAGTTTCCACGATGCGAACTACGGCTTTCTTCACAGTTTCACAGTCTTCTCATGTTAACTCTGGATATTTGGGTTTAATTGAAATAGGACTTTTGGGGGCAGGATTTGTTTCTTAATCCACTGAGTTAGCTTTTTTTTTTTTTGCTGACTTGTGTCTCATGTACTTAATTTATATTAACTTCCATGACTTTAGGTCTCATAGCTTTTGTATTCAATTCTGGGAGATCTTTTTATTGCTGATTCAACTTCATTACTGGTAATTGGTTTGTTAATATTTTCTATTTCTTCCTGGTTCAGTCTTGGGATGCAGTCCTTTTCTAAGAATCTGTCCATGTCTTCTAATTTTTCATTTTATTGGCATATAACTGTTCACAGTAATCTCTTATAATCCTTTATATGTTTTATGTGTTTGTTGGGACTTCATCTTTCTCATTTTGGCTTTTATTTACCTGGACTTCCTTTCTTCTTGATGACTCTGACTGAAAGTTTATCAACTTTATTGTTTTCCAAGAATCAGTTCTTTGTTTCATTGATCTTTTAAATTTCTGGCTTAAGCTTTATGATTTTTTTTTTCTTTATATTACCTCTGGATTTTGGTTATTCTTTTTAGTTACTTTGGGTGTAAGTTTAGGTTATTTCAGATTTTTCTTATTTCATGAGCTATGCTTGTATGGCTAAAAACGTTCCTTTTAGAACTACTTTTACTGTTTCCCATAGATTTTGGATTGTCATGTTTTCATTTTTATTTGTCTTGAGGTATTTGTTTAGTTTCTTCAATGACCCATTGACTGTAACACATTGTTTTGCCTCCATGTGTTTTTGCAGCTTTTCTTTTGTAGTTCAGTTTTAGTTTCGTAACATCATGGTTGGAAAAGGTGTTTGATATGATTTCAGTATTCTTAAGTTTAGTAACACTTGATTTGTGTGATTTATCAAGACAGATATACCATGTATACTTGAAAAGACTGTGTATTTTGCTGCTTTTGGATGGAATGTTTTGTGTATATCTATTAAGCCTAGCTGGTCTAATGTGTTGTTTAGGACAAGTGTTTCCGTATTGGTTTTCTGTCTGAATGCTGTGTCCATTGATGCATGTGAGATTTTAAATCACCCTAATATTGTTGCTTACTGTCACCTTGTCTTTTTATGTCTGCTAATACTTGCTATTTGTATTTAAGTGCTCCTATGTTGGGGCCAGATATGTCTGCACATATATCTAATGGTGGCCCACTGGTAGGTTAATCTGGGTCCTGGAGTCCCTGTCTGTAGAGCCCAAGTTTCCTGGAGCTGGTGTCAGTCTGCTGGAGGGTGGGGTGAGGTCCAGCGGTGTCCTGGGCTCGTGCTGGTGCACTGGTAGGTAAGTCCAGCTCCTTGGCACTATGGTGCCCAGGGCCTGGGCCTGGGCCTTCTGGTGGATGGGGCCAGGTCCCAGGTGGCCTGTTCTCAGAGGATTAATGCAGCTGTCCTACTAGTGGATGACTCTGTGTCTCCACTCAACTAGCTACTTGACCTGGAGAATCCTAGTACTAGTGCTGACTAACTGATGGATGAGGCTGTGTCCCGATGGTAATAATGTAGAGGGATGATCCAAACAGCACTTGCTGGCACAGTATCATTGTGGAAGAATGAAGCTCTCCAGAATTGCTGCTGCTCATGTCTCTATCCCAGGATGATCTCTGTTTGTCTTTTGCCTTTCTGGAAGGTTCTTCAATATCAGCAGGTGGGTCTGACCCAGGTTCCTTTCAGATTACTTCTTCCCTACATCCTAAAGTGTGTGAGATTTTGTGTGCACCCTTTGAGAGTGGTGGAGAAGGAAATGGCAACCCACTCCAGTACTCTTGCCTGGAGAGTCCCATGGATGGAGGAGCCTGGTAGCCTGCAGTCCATGGGGTTGCAAAGGGTCAGACACAACTGAGCAACTTCACTTCACTCGCTTCACTCACTTCATACTTTATCACTGGAGAAGGAAATGACAACCCACTCTAGTGTTCTTGCCTGGAGAGTCCATGGACAGAAGAGCCTGGTTGGCCGTGGTCCATGGGATTGCAGAGAGTTGGACATGACTGAAGTGACTAAGCATGCATGAATTTGAGAGTGGAGTCTCTATGTCCTCTGGCTCCTGGCTCTCCTAAAAGGAAGCCTTGCTGACCTTCCCAGCCCAACATTCTGGAAGCTCCTCTTCCTGGTTCTGGACCCCCATGCTGGGACCCCAATGTGGGGTCATATCCCTCACTTCTTAGGGAGAAGGTCTGCAATTGTAATTATCCCACATTTGTGGACTGTTTGCCCAGGGGTATGGGTCTTGATTATACCATGTCTCCACCTCTCTCTGGGCTTCCCTGGTGGCTCAGATGGTAAAGCATCTGCCTGCAATGCGGGAGTACCCGGGTTCGATCCCTGGGTCGGGAAGATCCCCTGGAGAAGGAAATGGCAACCCACTCCAGTATTCTTGCCTGGAAAATCCCATGGACAGAGGAGCGTAGTAGGGGGTCCATGGGGTCGCAAAGAGTCGGACACGACTGAGTCACTTCACTTCACCACCTCTCTTACACATCTTGTTGTCATTCCATCTTTACATATTTAGTTGTGAAAGATTCTTCAGCTAGTCATCAGGTCTTTCTCATCAATGTTTATTCTGTAAATTGCAATATTGGTGTGCCTGAGGGAGGAAGTGATCTCAAGGTCTCCCCAGTCCGATATCTTGGCCACTCTTCTCAGTGTAAATTAATTAATGACATACTTCACATTTTAAAACTTCATACTAAGTCTTCAGAATCTGGTGTATAGTTTAACTTACAGACATATCCATTTATACTCTACATATTTCAAGTGCTCAATAGTCACATGTAGCTGGTGGCTACAATAATAGCATATGATCAACATTTGTAAACATTACGTAGATAAACCAAAAGATGTATATTTTCATTTTTTGTTAGAAAACCCAACATCCCTAATTCTGAAAATGATGTCTTAAAATATTTCTTAATTTAACTGAATTTTTTCAATTTATGTTTAGAATTTTTTATAGTTTTTACTTTAAAAATATGGCTACTAGATTGACACACAAAGTTTTGACTGTTGTGTTTTATTCATAAAGTTTGCCTGTCCAAAATGTTTAATTGTGGTACAATACCCCAGCGTGATTTACTATCTTGACCATTGTATGTGTACAGTTTAATAGTGTTAATTATACTCACATTACTGTGTAGCCAATCTCCAGAATGCTTCCTTATGAACAACTGAAACTCTGTACCCCTTAAATATCTCCCCATTTCCCTCACTCTGTAGTTCTTGGGAACCACCATTTTACTTTCTGTCTCTATGAATTTGAGTACTCTAGGTTCCTCATATTAGTGGAATCATACAGTATTTTTCTTTTCGATACTTAGTATTTCACTTAGCAGGCTGGCCTCTGGGTTTATTCATGTTGTGTATATGTTGTTCAAATTTCCGTTCTTTTAAAGACGGAATAATAATCCATTGTATAGACAGACCACAGTTTGCTTATCTGTTCATCTGCCAGTGAACATGGGTTGCTTTCATCTTCTGGGCATTGTGAATAATGCTGCTATGAACACGGGTGTACAAATATGTCTTTGAGACTCTGCTTTCAATTCTTTTGGGTATATACCCACAAGTGCAATGGTTGGATCATCTGCTTTTTTTTTTTTTTAATTATTTGAGGAACTTTCATCCTGTTTTCCACAGCGGCTACACCATTTTATATTTTCAGCAACAGTACTTGAGGGGTTCAGTTTCTTCACATACTCTCCAAGGCTTGTTATCTTTCTTCTTTCTTTTATTTTTATGATAGCTATCCTAATGGGTGTGGCCCGACATCTTGTTGAAGTTTTGATTTTCATTTCCCTAATGATTAATGCTGTTGAGCATCTTTCATTGCTCATTGGTCATTTGCACATATGACCAATGTCTAAGTCCTTTGTCCATTTTTGAGTCAGGTCTTCTGTTGTTGAGTTATAGGAGTTCTCTGTATGTTCTAGATATTAATCCCTTATCAGATATATTTTGTGTCCGACTCTTTGCGACCCCATAGACTATATAGTCCATGGAATTCTCCAGGCCAGAATACTGGAGTGGGTAGCTTTTCTCTTCTCCAAGGGATCTTCCCAAACCAGGGATCAAATATAAATATTTTCTTCCATTCTATGGTTTGCCTTTTTACTCTGTTGATAATATCTTTTGATGCACACACTTAAAATTTTTTCATGAAGTCTAATTTGTTAATTTTTCTTTAACTATGCTTTGGTGTAATTTTCAAGAAATCTTCGTGAAATGCAATGTTCTGAAGTTTTGTTCTATGTCTTCTTCAAAGAGGTTTATAGGTTTAGGTCTTACATTTATGTCTTTGATCCAAACTGAGTCAAACTTTTATATGGCATTTATAAGAGTCCAAATTCATTGTTTACATTTGGACATTCAGTTTTCCCGGCACCATTTGCTGAAAGGACTGTCCCTTTTGAATATTCTTTGCACCTTTGCCAAAAATAACTTGACCATATATGTGAAGTCTATCTCTTTTAATTTGAAAATTTTATTTAAATGTGGTGTGGCAAATATGTATGGGAGTATTGATATGATAGGAGCTACTCCTATCAGAAGCCAGAAATGCTTTTTGTTCTTGTTGTTTAGAGCTAAGTTGTGTCTGACTCTTGTTGTTTAGAACTAAGTGTGTCTAAGTTGTGTCTACTCAAAGGACTGTAGCCCACCAGACTTCTCTGTCCATGGGATTTCCCAGGCAAGAATACTGGAGTGGGTAGCCATTCCCTTCTCCAGGGGATCTTCCTGACCCTGGGAACCTGAGTCTCTGCATTGCAGGTAGATTCTTTACCATCGGAGCTACCAGAGAAATGCTTTTAGGTGAATTAAAAAATGTATATATATTTTTGTTCATAATACAAATCCTGGTGACATTTTGCTCAATCTGCCATTACATCTATAGCTTAATTTGGGGGCAAAATCAAGAATGTCAGAGTGTTAAATCTCCCTATGCATGAGGCTGTATGCATCTTCAGTTATTTTATTCTAGTCTAGATGTATATTTCTAACTGTAGCAGAGAAAACACCACACCCCTTGTCAATCCCGTAAGTGCACCGTGTACCCTCACTTGGTTCATAGTATCCATGTAGGTTGAGTGCCAAACACAGGGCAGCTGATCACAGTGAGAGAAGCCAGAAAGTTGTCCCGTAACCTTTATGACATGCAGTTAAGAGCCAGACAATTAACAGGGGTCACTGAGTTCTTAGTGAGTCAGTTCTTATCAGGTGGCCAAAGTATTGGAGTTTCAGCTTCAACATCAGTCCTTCCAATGAACACCCAGGACTGATCTCCTTTAGGATGGACTGGTTGGATCTCCTTGCAGACTCTCAAGAGTCTTCTCCAACATCAGAGTTGAAAAGCATCAATTCTTCTGTGCTCAGCTTTCTTTATAGTCCAACTCTCACATCAATACATGACCACTGGAAAAACCATAGCCTTGACTAGACGGACCTTGGTTGACAAAGTAATGTGTCTGCTTTTTAAAATGCTGTCTAGGTTAGTCATAACTTTCCTTCCTAGGAGTAAGCGTCTTTTAATTTCATAGCTGCAGTCAAACATCTGCAGTGATTTTGGAGCCCAGAAAAATAAAGTCACTCACTGTTTTCACTGTTTCCCCATCCATTTGCCATGAAGTGATGGGACCAGATGCCATGATCTTAGTTTTGTGAATGTTGAGCTTTAAGCCAACTTTTTCACTCTCGTCTTTCACTTTCATCAAGAGGCTCTTTAGTTCTTCACTTTCTGCCATAAGGGTGGTGTCATCTGCATATCTGAGGTTATTGATATTTCTCCCAGCAACCTAGATTCCACCTTGTGCTTCCTCCAGTCCAGGTCTTGGTGGAGAGTTCTGACAAAATATCATCCACTGGAGAAGGGAATGCAAACCACTTCAGTATTCTTGCCTTGAGAACCCCATGAACAGTATGAAAAGGCAAAATGATAGGACACTGAAAGATGAACTCCACAGGTCAGTAGGCACCCAGTATGCTACTGGAGATCAGTGGAGAAATAACTCCAGAAAGAATGAAGAGATGAAGCCGAAGCAAAAACAACACCCAGTTGTAGATGGGACTGGAGATAGAAGCAAGGTCCAATGCTGTAAAGAGCAATATTGCATAGGAACCTGGAATGTTCAGTTTAGTTCGGTTCAGTCACTCAGTCGTGTCCGAATCTTTGCAACCCCATGAACTGCAGCACACCAGGCCTCCCTTTCCATCACCAACTCCGGGAGTCCACCCAAACCCATGTCCGTCGAGTCGGTGATGCCATCCAACCATCTCATCCTCTGTCATCCCCTTCTCATCCTGCCTTCAAACTTTCCCAGCATCTCCTTTCCAGTGAGTCAGCTCTTCGCATCAGGTGGCCAAAGTATTGGAGTTTCAGCTTCAACATCAGTCCTTCAGTCCTACCAAAGAACACCCAGGACTGATCTCCTTTAAGATTGACTGGTTGGATCTCCTTGCAGTCCAAGGGACTCTCAAGAGTCTTCTCCAACACCACAGTTCAAAAGCATCAATTCTTGGGTGGCCTTACATGGCATAGCTTAGTTTTCATTGAGTTAGACAAGGCTGTGATCCATGTGATTAGATTGGAGATAATCTCGAGAGGAGATTCTCCATGTCCCCCACCTTCAAGGTAAGGAGCAGCGGCTGGACTTAGCTGGAGCAGCCATGAAGAGACACCCCATGTCCAAGTTAAGAGATACCCCAGTAAGATGGTAGGCACTGAGAGAGGGCATCAGCGGGCAGACAGACTGAAACCACAATCACAGAAACTAACCAATCTAATCACTGACACTTTAGATAACAGCAATTCTAATTCCATGAAGTGCAAATAAAATTAACCAACTCTTTAGCTCTCTTCCTCAAGGATCCCTCCAGATATTTGGATGTTTGACAGCTGTCCCAATAGACTTTTCCCTGAACATTGCAAGAGGTGTCTCAGTGTTGAACAGGACAAAATGGACAGCGAGCATCCCCTATCCGCTAAGAGAAAGCTGTCATGGCAATGTCATGTATTAATATCTCCCTAGAGGTGCTCTGAGTTCACCCATGAATAGGGAGAAAGAGTTTAAAGAGTTCTCAGATAAGGTCACATTCAGCAGAGGTTCTGGGTTGGGGCTGGGGCAGAGGGGACTCCTCAGCATTCAGTCCAGCCCCAGAGAACACGGTTAGCAGAGAAATAGGAGGTGACCAAGGGAATGCGCAGGCACAGCCTTGCTTTGGGTCTTGGATGAAGAACAAGAGAGTGAACTAGAATGCTCCCCAGAGGAAGCAGCAGGTCAGAGGAGTTTTTCCAAGATAAGGGGGAGTGATCTTTCTTTGGGTGAAACCAGAGGTGATGAAACATGGGCATAGATTTATCTTGTAATGATTAATGTTCAGAGGGCTCAGCGCCTCCAATGACATGCTATTTTGCTCAAGTGACTTGATCATAAGGTAAATGAAACAAATATAGGAGGCAAAGCCTGATCAGTAAGTCAGTTTCTTCTGGTTTATGCAGAGATGGCCCTGGGACTGCAGCTTTGCTGGCAGGTGCTGGCTGGACTCCTGCTCTGTCTGTGTGTCGGGTAGTGGGCCGAGGCTGGGGAGGTGCTGGTGGTCCCAATGGAGGGCAGCCACTGGCTCAGCAGGCGGGAGGCCGTGCGGGAGCTCCATGCCAGGGGTCACCAGGCAGTGGTCCTGTCTCTGGAGGTCAATGTTCACATCAAGGCAGTGGACTTTTTCACCATGAAAACCTATGCCATTCCGTATATCCAGGACGATTTTAATTACTTCCTGATGGGCAGTTTTAATATGTTTTTTGAAAGAGTGCATTTTCTAACACTGTTTTGGAAAACTATGACAGCTACGAAAAATCTGTCTTTGGCTTTTGAAAGGTCTTGTGAGGCACTGTTGTATAACAAGGACCTGATCAGAGACCTGAATGCCAGTTCCTTTGATGTGGTTTTAACGGACCCTGTTTATCCCTGTGGGGCAGTGCTGGCTAAGTACCTGTCCATTCCTGCTGTGTTTTTCTTGCGTTTTATTCCCTGTGACTTAGATGCTGAGGGCACAGCATGCCCAAACCCTTTCTCTTATGTTCCTACGTTGTTAACAAGGAATTCAGACCACATGACATTCTTCCAGAGGGTCAAGAACATGCTCTACCCTCTGAGCCTGAAGTACCTTTGCCATTTTTCTTTCACTCCTTATGCACGTATGGCCTCTGAGCTGCTTCAGAGAGACGTGTCGCTGGGGGAGATTTTTGGCTCTGCATCTGTGTGGCTGTTCAGAGGAGACTTTGTGATGGACTACCCACGGCCGATCGTGCCCAACATGGTGTTCATTGGGGGTTTCAACTGTGGCAACAGGAAACCATTATCTCAGGTCTGTATTGCTGCTTTTGTTCAATCAGTGTTTCAAGTGGAACACATTATTTTCAACGAAAAAATTAAAAAAAATTTTATGCCATGCTTCACATCTTATGGGATCCTAGTTCACCCACCAGAGATTTAACCCAAGCCCTTGGCAGTAAACGCTTGGAGTCCTAACCACTGGACAACCAGGGAATTCCCAAGTGAAATATATTTTTAGGAAACAACTTACTTCCAGCTTCTTTCTTATCTACTGTTCTTTCTAAAGAGTCTAATCTTCAAATTCCTTCTAGCAGTCTTTGGTGACATAAGCTGTTAAAATGCCTCCAGTAGTGTAGTAAAAGTTTGTGATGGTCTTTGAGAGGGTTTCCCTATTAGTTCAGCTGGTAAAGAATCCACCTGCAATGCAGGAGACTCCAGTTTGATTCCTGGGTCAGGAAGATCTGATGGACAAGGGATAGGCTACCCGCCCTAGTATTCTGGGGCTTCCCTGGTAGATCAGATGGTAAAGAATCTGCCTGCAATGTGGGAGACCTGGGTTTGATCCCTGGCTTGGGAATACCTTCTGGAGAAGGGAACAGCCACCCACTTCAGTATTCTGGCCTGGAGATGTCCAGGGACAGGCTACAGGCTACAGTCCTGACAGTCCATAGGGTGCAAACAGTTGGACATGACTGAGCTAATTTCACTTTCCTTTCACTTTGAGAAGAATGAGTGGCAGAGATTACGTTCAGTAACAGGTTGACAGGAAACGGTGTAATTCAACCATGATTATCCCTTGTAAAGGTACTGTTGTAATTGTTGTGCAACTTTCTTCAGCTTAGTAGGAGCACAGAACTTGAGCTATGAATCCATCCATAAGGGATTTTACATTGAAGTGTTCAAATGAAGGATGAGAGAACTGGCGAAGTATATTTACTGACCTGATAATTCTTAGTGGTTTTGTCTTGGAAGGGATTGAAGTGTGACCACGGGAAACCTAACACCCAGAGGAAATAAGTTTCAGAGAGGTCAAATAAATTAAGTGGAAATGAAATAATACTGGACAGAGAAGCTGGGCTCTCTATGATCAGAGAAAGGAATAATAGATCCAGCTTTTCCGAGATGAAGCTGTGCTGACCGAAAGTCTTCTGACCAGGAGTTGGTGTCTGGAGAAAAATGTGGGGCTGTACAGAGCTAGATTGGGCTTTTTAGTGGCTTAGCTGGTAAAGAATCCACCTGCAATGTGGGAGACCTGGGTTTGATCTCAAGGTTGGGAAGATCCCTGGGAGAAGGGAAAGGCTACCCACTCCAGTTTTCTGGCCTGGGGAATTCCATGGACTGAGAAAAGAAGAGAAGCTAAAGGAAAAGGAGAAAAGGAAAGATATATCCATCTGAATGCTGAGTTTCAAAGAATAGCAAGGAGAGATAAGAAAGGCTTCCGCAGTGATCAATGCAAAGAAATAGAGGAAAAGAATAGAATGGGAAAGACTAAAGATCTCTTCAAGAAAATTAGAGATACCAAGGGAACATTTCATGCAAAGATGGGCTCAATAAAGGGCAGAAATGGTATGGACCTAACAGAAGCAGAAGATATTAAGAAAAGGTGGCAAGAATACACAGAAGTACTATACAAAAAAGATCTTAATCACCCAGATAACCACGATGGTATGATCACTCACCTAGAGCCAGACATTCTGGAATGTGAAGTCAAGTGGGCCTTAGGGAAGCATCACTACGAACAAAGCTAGTGGAGGTGATGGAATTCCAGGTGAGCTATTTCAAATCCTGAAAGATGATGCTGTGAAAGTGCTGCATTCAATATGACAACAAATTTGGAAAACTCAGCAGTGGCCACAGGACTGGAAAAGGTTAGTTTTCATTCCAATTCCAAAGAAAGGCAATGCCAAAGAATGCTCAAACTACCGCACAATTGCACTCATCTCACATGCTAGTAAAGTAATGCTCAAAATTCTCCAAGCCAGGCTTCAACATTACGTGAACCATGAATTTCCAGATGTTCAAGCTGGTTTTAGAAAAGGCAGAGGAACCAGAGATCAAATTGTCAACATCCGCTGGATCATTGAAAAAGCAAGAAAGTTCCAGAAAAACATCTATTTCTGCTTTATTGCCTACGCCAAAGACTTTGACTGTGTGAATCACAATGAACTATGGAAAACTCTTCAAGAGATGGGAATACCAGACCACCTGACCTGCCTCTTGAGAAATCTGTATGCAGGTCAAGAAGCAACAGTTAGGACTGGACATGGAACAACAGACTGGTTCCAAATAGGGAAAGGAGTGCGTCAAGGCTGTATATTGTCACCCTACTCATTTAACTTAGGTGCAGAGTACATCATGAGAAATGCTGGGCTGGATGAAGCACAAGCTAGAATCAAGATTGCCGGGAGAAATATCAATAACCTGAGATATGCAGATGACACCACCCTTATGACAGAAAACAAAGAGGAACTGAAGAGCCTCTTGATGAAAATGAAAGAAGAGAGTGAAAAAGTTGGCTTAAAACTCAACATTCAGAAAACTAAGATAATGGCATCTAGCCCCATCACTTCATGGCAAATGGATGGGGAAGCAATGGAAACAGTGAGAGACTTTATTTTGGGGGGCTCCACAAATTTGTGGTGGCTGCAGCCATGATATTAAAAGATGCTTGCTTCTTGGAAGAAAAGCTATGATCAACCTAGATAGCATATTAAAAAGCAGAGACATTACTTTGTCAACAAAGGTCTGTCTAGTCAAACTATGGTATTTGGAGTAGTCATGTATGGATGTGAGAGTTGGACTGTGAAGAAGGCTGAGCACCAGAGAATTGATGCTTTTGAACTGTGGTGTTGGAGAAGACTCTTGAGAGTCCCTTGGACAGCTAGGAGATCCAACCAGTCAATCCTAAAGAAAATCAGTCCTGAATATTCATTGGAAGGACTGATGCTGAAGCTGAAACTCCAATACTTTGGCCACCTGATGCGAAGAGCTGACTCATTTGAAAAGACCCTGATGCTGGGAAAGACTGAAGGCACGAGAAAGTGATGACAGAGAATGAGATGGTTGGATGACACCACCAACTCAATGAACATGGGTTTGGGTGGACTCCAGGAGTTGGTAATGGACAGGGAGGCCTGGCGTGCTGTGGTTCATGGGGTCGCAAAGAGTTGGACACGACTGAGTGACTGAACTGATCTGAACTGATATATGCACAAGAGGGTGCTCAGTGAGAGAGAGCACTGGGCAGCACAGGGAGCCCGCCCTTATCATCCCCAGGGTGGACAGGATACGGAGATGTCGTGTCCTGCTGAGTGCATGTGGGCATCAGTCTCTGTAGCAGGGCTACCTCATGGGCCCAAGATACAATCTGTGGCACAGGCCCCACATGAGAAGGCTCCCACAAATTCAGGAGCCCCTCAGTTCAGAAGAATTTGTCCTTATTAGGACTTAGGTCTGTAAATGACCTTGGAGAAAAATCTGAACGCAGAGCATACGGTGTACTAGGGGTCCAGATTCACGTACACGCCAGGTCCTAAGTAGAGCAGTGGAAGATTGACACCATCCGCATCATAAGAGAAATCCAGAGAGCCTTCTGTGAGGCCAGGAGAGTGCTCGCTCCTGTCCTAGGGTGAGCTGACATTGGGGGCTGGCCCTCTCTGACCCCAGTGTGTCATTGCTAAGGGTTATTGTCATTGCTAAGCCCAGTGATACTTTAGATTACAGTCGCTATTATTCCATGAAGTAGATACAGAATTGTCCAACAGCCATTCTACTGCAGATGTTTCTATATGTGACATCTGCTCCAATCAAAAGACTCTCCCCCGAAACATTGCAGTAGGTGTCCCAGGGTGGACCAGGAGAAAAATTGACAGCCAGTGTCCCCTCCCTACTGAGAGAAAGCTGTCTTAGGAATATCATGTATTTCCCTGGATGTACTCCAAATTCACCAGTGAATTGGGGTAAAAGAGTTTAAAGAGTTCTCAGATAAGGTCAAAATCAGCAGAGGATCTGGGTGGGGATTGGGGCGCAGGTAACTGCTTAGAGTTCAGTCCAGCCCAACAGAACTTGATTAGCAGAGAGGTCGGAGGTGACCAAGGGATCCTGCTGACACAGCCTTGCTCTGGGTCTTGGATGAAGAGCGAGCGAATGAACTAGAATGCCCCCCAGAGCAAGCAGCAGGGTCATCGGAGTTTTTCCAAGATAAGGCGGAGGGATCTTTTCCACAAGGTGTAACCAGAGGTGATGAAAAAAAGGCATAGATTTACCTTATAATGATTAATGTATAGAGGGCACACTGCCTTCCAATGACATGCAATTTGCTTAAGTGACTTGATAAAATAAAGATAAGGGGACAAATATAGGCAGCACAGCCCTACCAGAGACTCAGTGGCTTCTGGTTTGTGTGGAGATGGCCCTGGGACTGCAGCTTTGGTGGCAGGTGCTGGCTGGCCTCCTGCTCTGTGTGTGCGTCAGGCAATGGGCCGAGGCTGGGAAGGTGCTGGTGGCCCCCATGGAGGGCAGCCACTGGCTCAGCATGCGGGAGGTTGTGCGAGAGCTCCATGCCAGAGGTCACCAGGCAGTGGTCGTTGCTCCGGAGGTCAATGTGCGCATCAAGGCAGAGGACTTTTTCATCAAGAAAACCTACGCCATTCCGTACACCCAGGACGATTTTAATTACTTCATGATGGGCCGATTTAATCTGTTTTTTGAAAGAGTGAATTTTCTAACACTGTTTTGGAAAACTGCTGAAGCTACAAAAAATACATCTGTAGTCTTTGCAAGGTCTTGTGAGGCACTGTTGTATAACAAGGACCTAATCAGAGACCTGAATGCCAGTTCCTTCGATGTGGTTTTAACGGACCCTGTTTACCCGTGTGGGGCAGTGCTGGCTAAGTACCTGTCCATTCCTGCTGTGTTTTTCTTGCGTTTTATTCCCTGTGACTTAGATGCTGAGGGCACAGCATGCCCAAACCCTTTCTCTTATGTTCCTACGTTGTTAACAAGGAATTCAGACCACATGACATTCTTCCAGAGGGTCAAGAACATGCTCTACCCTCTGAGCCTGAAGTACCTTTGCCATTTTTCTTTCACTCCTTATGCACGTATGGCCTCTGAGCTGCTTCAGAGAGACGTGTCGCTGGGGGAGATTTTTGGCTCTGCATCTGTGTGGCTGTTCAGAGGAGACTTTGTGATGGACTACCCACGGCCGATCATGCCCAACATGGTGTTCATTGGGGGCATCAACTGTGCCAACAGGAAACCATTATCTCAGGTGTGTACTGCTGCCTTTATTCAATCAGTGTTTCAAGTGGAACATATTATTTTTAAAGAAAAAATTAAGAAAAATTTATATGCCTTGCCACGCATCTTGTGGGATCCTAGTTCACCCACCAGGGATTGAACTCAAGCCCTTGGCAGTGAATGCTTGAAATCCGAACCACTGGGCCACCAGAGAATTCCCTAGTGAAATATATATTTTTTAAAACAACTTACTTTCAGGTTCTTTCTTATCTGCTGATCTTTCTAAAGATTTCTAACTTTCAATCTCCTTCTAGCAATCTTTGGTGAGATAAGTTGTTGAAGTATGTCCAGTAGTGTAGTAAAAGTTTGTAATAGTCGTTGAGAGGAATAAGAGGCAGAGGTAATGGCAATAATAGGTTGATAAGAAATGGTGTGACTCAACCATGATTGTCCTTTGTAAAGGTACTGTTATAACTGTGTGAAATTTTATCCAGATGAGTAGAAGCAGAGAACTTGAGCTGTGAATCCACCCATCAGGGATTTTTCATTGAGGTGTTCAACTGAAGGATGAGAGAACTGGCCTGATAATCCTTAGCAGTTTTGTCTTGGAAGAGATTGAGGTATGATCACAGGAGACCTGACACCCAAAGGAAACAGAAATTTCAGAGAGGTCAGATATATTAAGTGGAAGTGAGACAATGCTGGATAGAGAATTTGGGCTCTCTGTGATCAGAGAAAGGAGTGATAGACTCAGCTTTTCAGAGATGGAGCTGTGCTGACTGGAAGTCTTCTGACTAGGTGTTGGTGTCTGGAGAAAAACGTGGTGTCATATAGTGTTGGATTGCATGTCATGTAAATCTTCAAACGGGACACTGGGGTCATCAAAGGCTAGTGGTGGGGGCTGGAGAGGAGGTAAAGCTGAGCCTAAGAGCACAGTGATGGTGGCGACTGTGATGCTGAGAACTGAGTCTCAAAGAGGAAGCATTCTGACCACATCATCAAACTTACCCCAGCCCAGTCCGCCCTACCCCAAGTTTCCATTATGGGAATTACTGCTTTCCTCATAGTTTCAGAGTCTTCTTATGCTAACCCTGAATATTTGGGTTTAATTGAAATAAGACTCTTGGGGGCAGTTGCTTCTTAATCCACCGAGTTAATCATGATTTTGCCCATCTATGACACATGCAGTGAATTTATATTAACTTTCACGACTTTTGGTCTCAATGTTTTTGTTGTTTTTCATTTTTTGTTGAATCTTTTTATACTAATTGAACTCCGTTACAATAATTAGACTGTTGCTATTTTCTATTTCTTCCTGGTTCAGCTTTAGGAGATTGTGCATTTCTAGGAATCTGTCCATGTCTGCTACTTGTTCATTTTTTGGTTTATTGTTGTTCACAATAAGATCTTATGATCCTTTACATTTTTGTGGTGTTGGTTGTGCCTTCTCTGTTTCATTTCTGATTTGATTTATTTTGACTGTCTCTCTTTTTCTCCAGATAAATCTGGATGAAGTTTCAGAAAATTGAGGTGTATCAATTTTCTTTATTTTTTTCAAAAAAATAGCTCTTCATTTCATTTAGCTTTTATATTTCAGCTCTTATTTGTATTTTTTTCTGTATACTGTCTTGGATTTCATATATTCTTTTATTTACTTTTGGTATAAGGTTAGGTTATTTATTTGAGATTTCTCTTATTTCTGGATGTACACTTGTATTGCTATAAACCTCCTTCTTAGAACTGCTTTTGTTGTTTCCCACAGATTTTGGATTATTGAGTTTTTATTTTCATTTGTTTCCAAGTATTCTTAATTTCCTTTTTGATTTCTTCAGTGACCTATTGGTTGTTTGTTGTACATTGGTTAGCTTCCATGTGTTTGTGTTTTTGAAGTTTTTTTCTTTGTAGTTGAATTTTGGTTTCATAACATCATGGTTGGAAAATGTGCTTGATATGATCTCAGTCTTCTTAAATTTGCTGTGACTTGTTTTGTGGCCTTACATGTGATCTGTCCTAGGGGACGTTCCATGTTCCCTTGAAAAGAATGTGTATACTGCTGCTTTTGGATGGAATGGTCTATGTATATCAATTAAATCTAAGTGATCTAAAGGGTTGTTTAAGGCCAGTGTTCCCTTACTGATTTTCTATCTGAATGATGTGTCTATTCAGAGAAGGCAATGGCACCCCACTCCAGTACTCTTGCCTGGAAAATCCCATGGATGGAGGAGCCTGGTGGGCTGCAGTCCATGGGGTCACGAAGAGTCGGACACAACTGAGGGACTTCACTTTCACTTTTCACTTTCACTTTCACTTTTCACTTTCATGCATTGGAGAAGGAAATGGCAACCCACTCCAGTATTCTTGCCTGGAGAATCCCAGGGACGGGGGAGCCTGGTGGGTTGCCCTCTATGGGGTCGCACAGAGTTGGACATGACTGAAGCAACTTTGCAGCAGCAGCAGATGTGTCTATTAATGTATGTGGAATTTTAAAGTACACTAATATGGTTGTTTGCTGTCAACTTCTCTTTTTATGTCTGTTAATACTTGCGTTTTGTATTCAAGTGCTCCTATGTTGTGGCCGTATCTGTCTATATATATATACCTAATGGTGACACACTGGTTGCTGGGTCCTGGAGTGTCTTGCTGTGGGCCTGGGGGCTGGACCTGGTGTCAGCATGCTGGAGGGTAGACTGTGGCCCAGAGTTTCCTGGGCTGATGCTAGTGCACTAGTAGATGATTCCACATCCTGGGCCCCCTGGAGGACAGGGCCAGGTCCTGGGACTTCTGGTGGATGAGTCTATGTCCCAGGTAGCTGGGATCTCAGCAAGTCTTAAGACAGTTATCCTGTTAGTGAACCAGTTTGTATCTCCACTCAACTATCTCCTGTACTTGAGGCAACATAGTACTGGTGTTGACAGGCTGATGGGTGGGGCTGGGTCCTAAGGCTAATATGCCATAGGTATGATTCAAAAGTGGCACTTGCCAGTGCAGTGTTTTGGGGTAAAATGTAGCTCCCCAAAAAGGCTACGGTCAGTATCTATAGCCCCAGGATGGTCTCTATTTGCCTTCTGCCTCTCTGGGATGCTCTTCTAAATCAGCATGTGGGTCTGATCCAGGCTCCTTTCAGAATATTGTTTATTCCCTGGGTCCTAGAGTGTGTGAGATTTTGTGTGCACCCTTTGAAAGTTGAGTCTCTATATCCTACAGTTCCTTGACGCTCCTGAAAGTAAAAGCAAGCCCCACTGGCTTTCCACCCCCAGTGTTCTGGGCACTCTTCTTCCTGGTTCTGGACCCCAAGCTGGGAGGCTCAGTGTGGGTTCATAGGCTTCACTCCTTAGGGAGAGCCTCAGCAATTATAATTATCCTCTATATGTGGATCATCTGCCCAGGTGTATTGGTCTTGATTATACTGTGCCTCCTCCACTCCCACACATCATGTTGTGGTTTCTTATTTATATATTTTGTTGTAGAAGACCTTTTCTGCTAGCCTTCAGGTCTTTCTTACCAAAATTTGCTCTATTAATTGTAATATTGGTGTGTCTATGGGAGGAAGTGAGTTCAAGGTCATCCCAGTCTGACATCTTAGACTCATTCTCCAAATAAAATTATTAATGAGAGATCTTATATTAAAAAAATCATAGTAACCTCTCAAAAGTAATGTCTTTTATACATACAGCACATATCACTTTGGGCTATCCACATTTCAAGTGCTCAATAGTCAAGTGAAGTTAGTGGCTACTGTGTCAGACAGTCTATGATCAACATTTGTAAATGTTCCATCCCTGGGAGGGAAGATCCCTTGGAGGAGACCACAGCAACTCACCCCAGTATTCTTGCCTGAAGAATCCCATGGACAGAGAAGCCTGGCAGGCTACAGTCTATGGGGTTGCAAAGAATCGGACACAAGTGAAGTGACTTAGTGTGTGCACACACACACACACACACGTTTCATAGATAAGCCCAAAGATGTACATTTTCAACTTTTTTATTAAAGAAAGCTCAATGTACCCAATTCTGAAAATGATGTCTTAAAATATATCTTCATTTAACTGAATTTTGCTCAATTTGCTTTTGGAATTTTTAATAGTTTTTCCTTTAAACATATAACTGCTAGATTGTTGCACAGAGGTTTATGACTGCTGTGTTTTCCTCATAAAATTTGCTTTCTAACAATGTTAAATTGTGATAAAATACCTCTAACATAAGATTTGCTCTGTTAACCATTTCCAAGTGTACTGTTTAGTAGTATTGATTACAGTCATATTGTTGTACAACCAGTCTCCAGAACTCTTCATCTTGAAAACCTGGAACTGTATCCCCCTAAACAACATCTCTGCAGTTTCCCCCACTCCGTAGTCCATACTCCACCACTTTACTTCCTGTCCCTATAAATTTGACTACTCTAGGTACCTCATATTAGTGGAGCCATATAATATTTTCATTTTTGATACTGACATATTTCCATTAGTATCTTGTCCTCTAGGTTCAATCATGCTGTCATATATGTTGTCAGAATTTCCTTCCTTTTTAAGGCCAAATAATATTCCATTGTATAGCTAGACCAAATTTGTTATCCGTTTATCTGCCAATGAAATGGGTTGCTCTCCCTCCTATAGTTGTGCATAATGCTGCTTTGAATATGGATGTACAAATGCCTTTTTGAGACTTTTTTCAATGTTTTTTTCCTGTGTGTACCTAGAAGTGGAATGGATGGATCACCTGGTATTTCTGGTTTTAATTTCTTGAGGAGCTGCCATACTGTTTCCACAGTGGCTACACCCTTTACCTTCCCATCACCGTTACACAGACGGGATGCACATTACGTTGTACATGACACATTGCATGTCACACGTGTACATTTCACTGATGTGCAAGTGCTACACCCTTTACACTCCCATCACCGTAACTTTCCCAGTACATGAGGGCTCTAATTTTTCCACATTTGCTTCAAGACCTGTTTTCTGTTGTTGTTTTTTTTTAATGATCAGTTGCCTAATGGTGTAAGGTGATATCTGATTTCCCTAATGATTAATGATATTGAGCATCTTTTCATTGCTCATTAGTCATCCGCACACATTCTCTCAAGAAATGTCTAAGTCGTTTGTCCATTTTTGAATCAAGTCTTTTTGTTATTGTTGAGTTATAGGCGTTCTCTATATTTTCTGGATATATTAATCCCTTATCAGATATATGATTTGTAAATACTTTCTTCTATTCTGTGATTTGCCTTTGTACTCTGTTGATAATATCTTTTAATACTTGTACTTAAAAATTTTCAAAGTCCCAATGTGTTATTTTTTTATTAGCTATGTAATTTTAAAGAAAGCTTCACCAAACACAAGATGGTGAACTTTTGTCATATGTCTTTGTCTTTTTATAGTGTTTGGTCTTACATTTATGTCTTTGATCCATTTTGAGTTCAACTTTTATATGTCATTTGTAAGTGTCCAAATTCATTGTTTACATTCAGACATCTAGTTTTACAAGCACCGTTTGTTGAAAAGAGCTTCTCTATTGAATATTCTTTGCAATTTGCCAAAAATAACTTACCATATATATGAAGTCTATCTCTTTTAACTTGAAAAATTTATTGAAACATTGGATGACACATATGTTTGGTAGTATTGGTCTGATAGGAACTACTCCTATCAGAAGCCACACATGCTTCTAGGTGAGTTGAAAAAAATTTTTCTTATAATATTACAAACCCCAGTGACATTGTACTTGGTCTGTCACTACATGTGTAGCTTAGTTCAGTTCAGTTCAGTCATTTAGTCGTGTCTGACTCTTTGTGACCCCATGAATCGCAGCACACCAGGCCTCCCTGTCCATCACCATCTCCCGGCGTTCACTCAGACTCACGTCCATCGAGTCCGTGATGCCATCCAGCCATCTCATCCTGGGTCGTCCCCTTCTCCTCCTGCCTCCAATCCCTCCCAGCATCAGAGTCTTTTCCAACGAGTCAACTCTTCGCATGAGGTGGCCAAAGTACTGGAGCTTCAGCTTTACCATCATTCCTTCCAAAGAAATCCCAGGGTTGATCTCCTTCAGAATGGACTGGTTGGATCTCCTTGCAGTCCAAGGGACTCTCAAGAGTCTTCTTCAACACCACAGTTCAAACGCATTAATTTTTCAGCGCTCAGCCTTCTTCATAGTCCAACTCTCACATCCATACATGACCACAGGAAAAACCATAGCCTTGACTAGACGGACCTTAGTCGGCAAAGTAATGTCTCTGCTTTTCAATATACTATCTAGGTTGGTCATAACTTTTCTTCCAAGCAGTAAGCGTCTTTTAATTTCATGGCTGCAATCACCATCTGCAGTGATTTTGGAGCCCCCAAAAATAAAGTCTGACACTGTTTCCACTGTTTCCCCATCTATTTGCCATGAAGTGATGGGACCGGATGCCATGGGGCAAAATTAAGAGTGTTAGAGTGTTAATCTTCCCATGCACAATGTTGCATACTTCTTCGTTTATTTTATCCTAGTCTAGATTTATATCCCTACCTATAGCAGAGAAAACACCACCACCATTTCCAATCCCTAAGTGAACTGTGTTTCCTTACTAAGCTTATGGTATCTGTGTTAGGGCTTTCCTTGTGGCTGAGCTGGTAAAGAATCCACCTGCAATGCAGGAGACCTGGGTTCGATCCCTGGGTTGGGAAGATCCCCTGGAGAAGGGAAAGGCTACCCACTCCAGTATTCTGGCCTAGAGAATTCCATGGATTGTATAGTCCATGGGGTCGCAAGGAGTCGGAAACGACTGAGCGACTTTCACTCACTCACTCACTCATCTGTGTTAGGTTCCGTGGCAAACACAGGGCAGCTAATACAGTGAGGGAAGCCAGAACATTGATCAGATACTTGCAAACAGGTGTCCACTGCAATCAGAACCAGACGATTAACAGGGGCCAGTGAGTTCTTAGCAGAATGAAGGGGAACAGACTGGGCTATGCTGCTTCTGCTACCAGATAGGGAGCCACTAGATTCTCCGGTGAAAAGAAACTGAATCAGTAGCTTCTCTTGCTAATGACAGTGATAGCAGCTTCAGCAGCAACAAACATGAAGTCCCACCTTTCCAGCTATCCTCCTTCCTTCTCTCACATGCCTTTCTACCCTGAAGGTAGGACATGAGCAGCCTTGATCCTGCACTCTCAAGAAATTCTTCATGGCTGTTTATAGAAGTTAATGGGGGACAGAAATGATAGGAGTATACAGGGAATAGAGGGCTGAAACTGAGCATTGTGTAAAACATACCATTATGTTACTGGGACAGAATGAAGATACAGAAAAAGAGAGCATAGATATTGATGTGGGAGATCCTGGAACCTGGACTCAAGGCCTCTGAAGATGGTTAAGGCAAACATCCTGGCACAGTGGCAGCCTGTGTGATCCAGGAGGCATATTGGTGTGCATGCATTTTCTCAGTGGTGAAATGTGTTATCAACATGGATCCCAAATGGGGGAAAACTTTCTTCCAAAGGAAAGTGTCAGCCTGGTAGGTCGTGTGGCTGAGGGCAGGATGTCACTTTGGCAGAAGCCATGGATACAGAAGAGGGTGCTCATTTCAAGGGAGAGCTGGGCAGCCCTGGAAGCCCTACCCCATCATCCCCAGGGTAGATGTGGCACGGAGATGTCACATCCTGCTGACTACACGTGGACATCTGTCTCGGTAGCAGGGCAGGCCTCATTGGCCCAAGACATAAACAGTTCCACAGGCCCCACCTCAAACTGGTCCCACAAATTCTGGAGCACCTCTGATCTGGGGGAATCTGTCCTTATCAGGACTTAGGTCTGTAACTGACCTTGGAGAAAAATCTGAACATAAACTATTAGTTCAGTTCAGTCACTCAATCATGTCTGACTCTGCAACCCCATGGACTGCAGCATGCCAGACTTCCCTGTCCATCACTAACTCCCAGAGCTTACTCAAATTCATGTCCATCGCGTCGGCGGTGCCATCCAACCATCTCATCCTCTGTCATCCCCTTCTCCTCCCACCTTCAATCTTTCCCAGCATCAGGGTCTTTTCCAGCGGGTCAGTTCTTTGCATCAGGTGGCCAAATGTAGTTTTAATAGACCCTGTTTACCCCTGCAGGGCAGTGCTGGCTAAGTACCTGTCCATTACCGCTGTGTACTTTTTGCGTTACATTCCCTGTGGCTTAGATGTTGAGGGCACAGCATGCCCGAACCCTTTCTCATATGTTCCCAGGTTGTTAACAAGGAATTCAGACCACATGACATTCCTCCAAAGAGTCAAGAATATGCTCTACCTTCTGGCCCTGAAGCACATTTGCCAGGCTGCTTTCACTCCTTATGCACGTATGGCCTCTGAGCTTCTTCAGAGAGAGGTGTCACTGGGGGAGGTTCTTGCCTCTGGAACCATGTGGCTGTTCAGAGGAGACTTTGTGGTGGACTACCTGCGGCCAATCATGCCCAGCATGGTGTTCATTGGGGGCATCAACGGTGCCAACAGGAAACCGTTATCTCAGGTGTGTACTGCTGCTGTTGTTCAATCAGTGTTCCCAGTGGAGCACATGTTTTTAATTTAAAAAATAAAAAAAAAATCTTTGGTCAAGCCACATAGTGTATTGGATCCTAGTTTCCTAACCAAGGATTGAACCTGGGCCCTTGGCAGTGATGGTGTGCAGTCCTGAATACCTGATTGCCAGGGTATTCCCAAGTAGAACATATTTAAAAACAAACAAACTTATTTCTAGTTGCTTAATTATGTATTGACCTTTCTCAAGACTTCTACCTCTCATTCTCCTTCTAACAGTCTTTGGTGAGATAAATTGTTAAAGTACTTCCAGTCATGTAGAAAATGCTTGTGATGGTCTTTGAGAGGCCTGAGAGGCAGAGGTAAGGGTCCATAATAGGGTTGACAAGCAATGGTGTGATTCCACCATGGCTGTCCTCTTGTAAAGGTACTGTTGTAACAGTTGTGTGATTCTCTCAATCTCAATAGCAACAGAGAACTTGAACTGTTCATCTGAGTGATTCAGGGAAGTGAGACCATGTCAGAGAGAGAAGTAGGGGTTTCTGATCAGAGAAAGAAGTAACTGCGTCCAAGTTTTCAAGATGGAGCTGTGCTGACCACAGGTCTTCTGACCGGGAGTTGGAGTCTGGAGAAAAATGTGGGGGCATACAGAATTGAATGGCATGTCAGACAGGTCCAGCTTGGGACACTGAGGTCATCAAAGGCTAGAGGTGGGGGCTGGAAGGAGGTAAAACTGAGCCTATGAATGCAGTGAAGGTGGGGGCAGTGATGCTGAGAACTGTGTCAAAGATGATGAATTTGACCACATCAACAAACACACATATGTATATGTTCCATAGGTAGACCTTAAGATGTATATTTTCAATTTTTATGTTAAAAAAAGCTCAGTGTGCCTAATTCTGAAAATGATTTCTGAAAATATTTTCCCATTTAACCAGATTTTTCTCAATTTGCATTTGGAATTTTTGTTTTCATTTTAGACATATACCTGCTGGATTGTTGCACACAGGCTTATGACTGCTGTGTTTTCTTCATAAAATTTACTTTTCAACATTGTTTAATTTTGGAAAAGTATCCCTAACATAGGATTTAACATCTTAACCACTTTAAGTATATAGTTTAATAGAGTGAATTACACTCACACCGTTAAGCAACCAGTGTCCTAAACTCTTCATCTTGAAAAACTGAAGCCATGTACCCCTTAAACAACATCTCCTCATTTCCCTCCATTCCATAGTGTCTAGCTGCCACCATTTTACTTTTTGTTCTCTATGAGTTTGACTGCTCTGTGTACCTCATATTAGTGAAGTCATACAGTTTTTATCTTTTTCATATTGCCTTATTTCATTTAGCATCATACTATCTAGGTTCCCAGGTAGCTCAGCTGGTAAAGAATCTGCCTGCAGTGCGGGAGACCTGGGTTCGATCCCTGGGTTGGGAAGATCCCCTGGAGAAGGGAAAGGCTACCCACTTCAGAATTC
Organism: Oryx dammah; assembly: GCF_014754425.2. NCBI lineage: Eukaryota > Metazoa > Chordata > Mammalia > Artiodactyla > Bovidae > Oryx > Oryx dammah. The sequence continues at coordinate 111,169,491 of NW_024070212.1, forward strand.
TGGCCTGGAGAATTCCATGGACTGTATAGTCCATGGGGTCCCAGAGAGTCAGACACTACTGAGCGACTTTCACTCTCCTTTCCTCTAGGTTCAACAATGTAGTCAGAATTTCCTTCTTTTTAAAGACTGCATAGTATTCCATTTTACAGATAGAGCACATTTGGCTTATCTATTCATCTGCCAATGAACATGGGTTGCTTTTACCTTCTGCTGTGGTGAATAATGCTGCTATGAACCTGGTTGTACAAATACCTCTTGAGACCATGCTTTCAATTCTTTTGGGTATATACCCAGAAGAGGAATGGCTGGATCATTTGGTATTTCTATTATTTATTTTTGGGGGGGCTGGATATATTTTCAACAGTGGCTGCACCATTTTACACTCCCACTAACAGTACACCAGGGTTTCATTTTCTCCACATCCTCTTCAAGACTTGTTTTCTGGGTGTTGGCTTTCATTTTTACGATAGTCATCCTAATGGTGTGAGGTGACTTTTCATTGTCGTTTTAAAATTTTTTATTTTATTTTTAATTGGAGGATAATTGCTTTACAATATTGGGTGGTTTCTGCCATACCTCCACAGGAATCAGCCATTTGTTGCTCAGTTGTGACCCAATCTTTGGGACTCCATGGACAGCAGCACACCAGGCTCCCCTGTTCTTCACCACCTGCTGGAGCGTGCCCAAGTTCATGTCCATTGAGTCGGTGATGCCATCCAACCATCTCATCCTCTGTCGTCCCCTTCTCCTCTGGCCCTCAGTCTTTCCCAGCATCGGGGTCTTTTCCAATGAGTTGGCTTTTCAAGTGGACAAAGTATTGGAGCTTCAGCTTCAGCATTAGTCTTTCCAATGAATATTCAGAACTGATTTCCTCTAGGATTGACTGGTTTGATCTACTTGTAGTACAAGAAACTCTCACTAGCCTTCTCCGACACCACTGTTGAAAAGCATCAATTCTCTGGTGCTCAGTCTTCTTTATGGTCCAACTCTCACATCCATATATGACTACTGGAAAAACCATAGCTTTGACTAGATGGACCTTTGTCAGCAAAGTAACGTCTCTACTTTTTAATATGCTGTCTAGGTTTGTCATAACTTTTCTTCCAAGGAGCAAGCGTCCTTAATTTCCTGGCGGCAGTCACCATCTGCAGTGATTTTGGAACACAAGGAAACAGGGCAGAGGTGACTCTTCAGCGTTCAGTCCAGCCCCAGGGGTACGAGGTTAGCAGAGAGGTAGGAGGTGACCAAGGGAATGGGCAGACACAGTCTTGCTTTGGGTCTTGGATGAACAAGAGAGGGAACTAGAATGTTCTCCAGAGACAGCAACAGAGTCAGAGGAGATTTTCCAAGGTAAGGGGGTATGATCTTTCCCTGGGTGAAATCAGAGGTGATGAAACACAGGCATAGTCTTATCCTGTAATGATTAATGTTCGGAGGGCACACTGGCTTCCAATGACATGCCATTTTGCTTAAGTGATTTGATGATAAGATAAGATAAGGGAACAAATATAGGTGGCAGAGCCCCACCAGAGACGGAGCACCTTCTGGTTTGTGCGGAGATGGCCCTGGGACTGCAGCTTCGGTGCTGGCTGGACTCCTGCTCTGTGTGTGCGTCAGGCGATGGGCCGAGGCTGGGAAGGTGCTGGTGGTCCCCACGGAGGGCAGCCACCGGCTCAGCATGCGGGAGGCCGTGCGGGAGCTCCACGCCAGGGGTGCCAAGCAGTGGTCGTTGCTCCGGAGGTGAACCTGCACGTCAAGGCAGAGAACTTTTTCACCACGAAAACCTCCGCCGTTCCCTACGCACAGGACAATTTTGATTCCTTTGTGAAGACTCACGTATGTCTACTGTTTAAAAAAGTACATTTTGTAACAATGTTTCTGGAAACTATAGCATCTTTGAAAAATGTGTCTTTGCTCTTTGCAAGGTCTTGTGAGGCACTGTTGTATAACAAGGACTTGATCAGAGACCTGAATGCCAGTTCCTTCGATGTGGTTTTAACGGACCCTATTTACCCCTGTGGGGCAGTGCTGGCTAAATACCTGTCCATTCCTGCTGTGGTTTTTTTTTTTTGCATTCTGTTCCCTGTGACTTAGATGCTGAGGACACAGCGTGCCCAGACCCTTTCTCTTATGTTCCTCAGTTATTAACAATGAATCCAGACCACATGACATTCTTCCAAAGGGTCAAGAACATGCTCTATGCTCTGGCCCTGAAGTACATTTGCCTGGTTTCTCTCACTCCTTTTGCATGTATGGCCTCTGAGCTTCTTCAGAGAGAGGTGTCACTGGGGGAGATTCTTGCCTCTGGAACCATGTGGCTGTTCAGAGGAGACTTTGTGGTGGACTATCCGTGGCTGATCATGCCCAACATGGTGTTCATTGGGGGCATCAACTGTGCCAACAGGAAACCGTTATCTCAGGTGTGTACTGCTGCTGTTGTTCAATCAGTGTTCCCAGTGGAGCACAATCTTCATAAAAAAATTTAAAAAACTTTTTCACCACATTGCAACCCCAGGCTGTTGCAGTGAAATGGCAGGTCCTAATTACTAGACTGACATGGAATTGCCAAGTGAAACATATTTTTAAAAAACAACCTACTTGCATGTGCTTACTTATCTACTGATCTTTCTAAAGATTTCTACCTCTCATTCTCCTTCAAATGCTCTTCAGTGAGATAAATTGTTAAACTGCTCCAGGAGGGTAGTATAGATTTGTGATGATCTTTGAGAGGATTGAGAGGCAGGGTTGAGGGTCCATATTTGGTCTGAGAAAGAATTGTGTGGGTCAACTATGACTGCCTTTTTGTAAAGACACTGTTGTGATGGTCATGCAGTTTTCTCAATCTAGTAGGAGCCAAGAGCTTGAGCTGTGAATCCATCCATCATGGGTTTTTGCTTGAGGCTGTTCAATAGGAAAAGGAAAGAACTGGCAAACTGCATTTATTGTCCTGATAGTTTATCGTGATTTTGTCTTGGAAAGATCTCAGGTGTGGTCGCTGGAAATCTAAACACTGAAAGGAAGTGGAAGTTTCAGAGAGGTTGAATGAATTAAGTGGAAGTGAGACAATACTGCAGACAGAAGTTGGGCTCTCTCTCATCAGAGAGAGAAATAATTGAGTCCAACTTTTTAGAGATGGAGCTGTGCTGACCAGAAATCTTCTGACCAGGAGTCGGGGTTTAGAGGGGAGGCGGGGAGGTACATAGTTAGATGCGTGCCAGATGGGTCATCAACTTGGGATACTGAGGTCATAAAAGGCTAGTGGTGGGAGCTGGAGAGGAGGAAAACTGAGCCTATGAACACAGTGGCAGAGGGCACAGTAATGAAGAAAACTGAGTTTCAAAGAGGAAGGGTTTGACCTCATCACCACGCCTACCCCAGCCCAGTCATCACACCTCACATTTCCATGGGGGGAGCTACTGCATTCCTCGTCGTTTCAGAAGTGAAGTGAAGTGAAGTGAAGTCGCTCAGTCGTGTCCGACTCTTTGCGACCCCGTGGACTGTAGCCTACCAGGCTTCTCTGTCCATGCGATTCTCCAGGCAAGAGTACTGGAGTGGGTTGCCATTTCCTTCAGAGTCTTCTTGTATTAATCCTGAATTGTTGCTATTGTTCCATTGCTAAGTTACCCCATGGACTTCAGCACAGCAGGCTTCCCTGCCCTTCGCTATCTCATGGAGTTTGCTAGAATCATGTTCATTGACTTGGTGATGCCATCCAATCATGTTATCTTCTGTCGTCCCCTTCTCCTCCTGCCTTCAATCTTGTCCAGCATCAGTGTCTTTTCCAATGAGTCGGGTATTCACCTCAGGTGGCTAAACTATTGGAGCTCCAGCTTCAGCTCAGTCCTTCCATTGAATTTTCAGGATTGATTTTCTTTAGGATCGATTGGTTTGATCTCCATGCAGTCCAGTGGACTCTCAAGAGTCTTCTCCAGCACAATCAATTCTTCGGTGCTTAGTCTTCTTTATGCTCCAGCACTCACATCTGTACATGACTACTGGAAAAATTGTAGCTTGACTCTGTTGAATTTTGTTGGCAAAGTAATGCCTCTGCTTTTTAATACTCTGTTTAGGTTTGTCATAGCTTTTCTTCCAGGGAACATGTGTCTTTTATTTTTGAAGCTGTAGTCAACGTCCACAGTGATTTTGGAACGCAAGAAAATAACACCTGTCACTGTTTCCAATTTTTCCCTATTTATTTGCCATGAAGTGATGGGACTGTATGCCATGGTCTTAGTTGTATGAATGTTGAGTTTTAAGCCAGCTTTTTCATTGTCCTCTTTAACTCTCATCAACAGGCTCTTTAGTATTCTTTGTTTTCTGCCATTAGAGTGGTATCATCTGCATATCTGAGGTTGTTGATATTGCTCCTGGAAATCTTGATTCTAGGCTGTGATTCATCCAGCCTTTGCATTTTGCATGATATACTTTCATCTAAGTTAAGTAAGCAGGGTGACATTATACTGCCTTGAAGTACTCCTTTCCCAATTTGGAACAGGTCTGTTGTTCATGTCCAGTTCTAACTGTTGCTTCTTGACTGCATACAGGTTTCTTGGGAGGCAGGTAATGTGGTTTAGTATTCCCATCTCTTAGAATTTTCCAGTTTGTTGTGATCCAGTCAAAGGCTTTCACATAGTCAATGAAGCAGAAATAGATGTTTTTCTGGAGTTCTCTTGCTTTCTCTATGATCCAACAAATGTTGGCAATTGGATTTCTTGTTCTTCTACCTTTTCTAAATTCAGCTTGCACATCTGGAGCTTTTGGTTCACATAGTGTTGAAGCCTCAGTTCAGTTCAGTCTCTCAGTCGTGTCCGACTGTTTGTGACCCCATGAACCGCAGTAAGCCAGACCTCCCTGTTCATCACCAACTCCTGGGGTTCACCCAAACTCATGTCCATTGAGTCAGTGATGCCATCCAGCCATCTCATCCTCTCTTTCCCCCTTCTCCTGCCTTCAGTCTTTCCCAGCATCAGGGTCTTTTCAAATGAGTCACCTCTTCGCATCAGGTGGCCAAAGTATTGGAATTTTAGCTTCAACATCAATCCTTCCAATGAACACTCAGGGCTGATCTCCTTTAGGATGGACTGGTTGGATCTCCTTGCAGACTCTCAAGAGTCTTCTCCAGCACCACAGTTCAAAAGCATCAATTCTTTGGTGCTCAGCTTTCTTTATAGTCCAACTCTCACATCCATACATGACCACTGGAAAAACCATAGCCTTGACTAGATGGACCTTTGTTGGCAAAGTCTGCTTTTTAATATGCTGTCTAGGTTGGTCATAACTTTTCTTCCAAGGAGTAAGTGTCTTTTTATTTCATGGCTTCAGTCACCATCTGCAGTGATTTGGGAAATAAAATCTGCTACTGTTTTCCACTGTTTCTCCATCTATTTGCCATGAAGTGATGGGACCAGATGCCATGATCTTTGTTTTCTGAATGTTGAGTTTAAGTCAACTTTTTCACTCTCCTCTTTCACTTTCATCAAGAGTGTCTTTAGTTCTTCTTCACCTTCTGCCATAAGGGTGGTATCATCTGCATATCTGAGGTTATTGATGTTTCTCCCGGCAATCTTGATTCCAGCTTGTGCTTCTTCCAGCCCAGCGTTTCTCATGATGTACTCTGCATATAAGTTAAATAAGCAAGGTGACAATATACAGTCTTGACGTACTCCTTTTCCTATTTGGAACCAGTCTGTTGTTCCATGTCCAGTTCTAACTGTTGCTTCTTGAGCTACACAGATTTCTCAGGAGGCAGGTCAGGTGGTCTGGTATTCCCATCTCTTTCAGAATTTTCCACAGTTTATTGTGATCCACACAGTCAAAGGCTTTGGCATAGTCAATAAAGCAGAAATAGATGTTTCTCTGGAACTCTCTTGATTTTTTGATGATCCAGTGGATGTTGGAAATTTGATCTCTGGTTCCTCTGCCTTTTCTAAAACCAGCTTCAACATCTGGAAGTTCACGGTTCATGTATTGTTGAAGCCTAGCTTGAAGAATTTTGAACATTACCTTGCTAGCACGTGAAGTGAGCCCAATTGTCCAGTAGTTGGAACATTCTTTGGCATTGCCATTCTTTGAAATGAGAATGAAAACTGTCCTTTTCTAGTCCTGTTGCCACTGCTAAGTTTTCCAAATATGCTGGTGTATTGAGTGCAGCACTTTAACAGCCTCAACTTTAGGATTTTAAATAGCTCAGCTGGAATTGTTCCACCTCCACTGGCTTTTTTTTTTTTTTTTTTTTGTAGTAATGCTTCCTAAGGCCCTCTTGACTTCACACTCAATGATGTCTGGCTTTGGTGAGTGACCACACCTTCGTGGTTATCTGGGTCATTAAGACCTTTATTGTACAGTTTGTGTAGACTCTTCTGTCTGTGGAATTTTCCAGGCAAGCATACTAGTATGGGTTACCATTTCCTACTCTAGGGGATCTTCCTACATCCACCCTAGGGATTGAATCCACATGTCTTTTGTCTCCTGCATTTGTAGGAGAATTCTTTACCACTGCACCATCTGGGAAGTCCTGAACATGAACTATAGATGTAATAAAGATCCAGAATAATGCTCTCACTTCATCCCTACACAGAGCAGTGGAAGCCTAGTGGGGTCCGCATCAGAGGAGGATTCAGAGAGCCTGCATGGAAGCATGGGTCTGATCCTCCTGTCCAAAGTGAAGCAGGCCCTGGAGCCTGGCATCCTTTGAACTCCACTGTCATTACAAAGAGCTGCCTTGCCCACTGATGATTTAGATAAGAGGAAGTTCTATTCCACGAGACAGAGAAAGAATTCTCAAGCAGCCCTTCTGCTGTTGTCCTCAAGGATCCTTCCAGATGTTTCCATATCAGGCAGCTGCTCCAACAGACTCTCTCTGGGAAGTGCAAGAGGTGTCCAGTGTGGAACAGGAACAAACCAGGGAGCCACCATCCTGACTCAGCCTGCTGAGAGAAGGCTGTTCTCGTGATCTTATATGTTTCCCTGGATGTGCTCCGTGTTCACCCATGATGGAGGGAAAGAGTTTAAAGAGTTCTCAGATAAGGTCATATGCAGCAGAGGTTCTGGGTGGGAATGGGGCAGAGGTGACTCCTCAGAGTTCAGTCCAGCCCCAGAGAACAGGGTTAGCAGAGAGGTAGGAGGCAACCAAGGGAATGCGCAGGCAGTCTTGCTTTGGAAATTGGATGAAGAACAAGAGAGTGAACTAGAATGCTCCCTATTGGGAGCAGCAGGTCAGAAGAGTTTTTCCAAGATAAGAAAGGTAACCATTCCCTGGGTGAAATCAGAGGTGATGAAACCCAGGCATGGACTTATCCTGTAATGATTAATGTAAGGAGGGCACACTGCCTTCCAATGACATGCCATTTTGCCTAAGTGACTTGGTGATAAGATAAAGGCAACAAATACAGATGGCACAGACCAGACAGTCTGGCTTGTGTGGAGATGGCCCTGGGACTGCAGCTTCAGCAGCAGGCACTGGTTGGACTCCTGCTCTGTCTTTGCGTCGGGTGATGGGCTGAGGCTGGGATGGTGCTGGTGGTCCCCATGGAGCGCAGCCACTGGCTCAGCATGCGGGAAGCCGTGCAGGAGCTCCATGCCAGAGGTCACCAAGCATTATCTCTGGAGGTCAATGTGCAAATCAAAGCAGAGGAACTTTTCATCACGAAAAGCTGTACCATTCTGTATACCCAGAATGAATTTGATTTCCTCATGTAGGGCCATTTTATTCTGAGTTTTGAAAGAGTACATTTTGTAACGATGTTGTTGGAAACTATGGCAGCTTTGAAAATGTGTCTTTGCTCTTTCAAAGGTCTTGTAAGGGGCTGCTGTTTAACAAGGACCTGAATGCCAGTTCCTTTGATGTGGTTTTAACGGACCCTATTTATCCCTGTTGGAGAAGGCAATGGCAGCCCACTCCAGTACTCTTGCCTGGCAAATCCCATGGACGGAGGAGTCTTGTAGGCTGCAGTCCATGGAGTCGCTAGGAGTCAGACATGACTGAGCGACTTCACTTTCAATTTCACTTTCATGCATTGGAGAAGGAAATGGCAACCTACTCTAGTGTTTTTGCCTGGAGAATCCCAGGGATGGTGGAGCCTATCCCTGTGGGGCAGTGCTGGCTAAGTACCTGTCCATTCCCGATGTGTATTTTTTTTTTTTGCGTCTGTTCCCTGTGACTTAGATGTTGAGGGCACAGCATGCCCAAACCCTTTCTCATGTGTTCCTAGGATATTAACAACGAATCCAGACTGCAAGACATTCTTCCAAGGGGTCAAGAACATGCTCTACCCTCTGGGCCTGAAGTACATTTGCCAGGCTGCTTTCACTCCTTATGCACGTATGGCCTCTGAGCTTCTTCAGAGAGAGGTGTCACTGGGGGAGATTCTTGCCTCTGGATCCATGTGGCTGTTCAGAGGAGACTTTGTGGTGGACTATCCACGGCCGATCATGCCCAACATGGTGTTCACTGGGGACGTCAACTGCGCTAACCGGAAGCCATTTTCTCTGGTGTGTATTGCTGCCTTAAGCAATGTGTGTGCTAAGTCTCCTCTTTGGTGTCCAACTCTGAGTGACCCTAAGGACTGTGGCCCCCACCAGGCTCCATGGGATTCTCCAGGCAAGAATACTGGAGTGGGTCGCCATGACCTCCTCCAGGTGGTCTTCCCGCCCCAGGGATGGAACCCGCATCTCTTTGGTCTCCTGCATTGTCAGGCGGGTTCTTTACCACTCATGCTACCTGGAACACATTAAAAAACAACAACAACAACAACTTAATTCCAGGTGCTTCAGGATGTACTGGTCTTTCTGATGATTTCCACCTCTCATTCTCCTCTTCACCGTCTGTGGTGAGACACATTGTTAAAGTGCCTCCAGGAGTGCAGTAAAGGCTTCCAGTGATCTCTGAGACGAGTGAGAGGCAGGGTTGAGGGTGTGTAATAGGATTGACAGGCAGTGGAGGCCCTTTTGTAAAGTCATCGGTGTAACTGTTGTGCGGTTTTCTCCAGCAGAGTAGGAGCAGGAAATTGAGCTGTGAATTTATCCTTTAGGGGATTTTGCCTGAGAGTGTTCAGTTGAAGTGTAAGCAAAGTGGAGTCTGGTTGCTTGCGGCTCAAAAGACAATAAAGAAGCAAGACTGGTGGATGTGAAAGTTTGCTTGGATGAATGTTCCTGGGATGGGGGTGCAGAGAGGCGAGTCCTGTCCAAACACTTCTTCCCTCCTTGGACAATCCAGGGTAAGCACTTTTACTGACAGAGGGAAGGGCCTCTGTGTAGAAACAGCACAGTCAGCTCTGACAGTGGTCTTGAAGTTGGTCATCAGTGGTCTGACCACCATCATGTTGATTGCTTTGTGCTCAGTCGCTCAGTTGTGGCCAACTCTTTGTGATCCCATTGATGGTGGCCTGCCAGGCTCTTCTTTCCATGGAATTTTCCAGGCAAGAATACTGGAGTAGGTGGCGGTTTCCCTCTCCAGGTTTAATTGCTTTAAGTACAGTTAATCTTCTGTCCCAGGGCTGGTTTGTTCCCATTTCCTTGAGGCCAGTTCTCAGAACTGTGCCAGCTTCTATGTCATGGCTACATCTGGTCACCATGTAGTTAACTTCTTCCACCTCATAGGGGTGTCAGTGTCTATTACAGCTCACGGGATATGGCTCAGAGCATTAGCCATGGCCCCTGAGGAGGAACTAAAGGTCCTTGACTTTGCTTACTGACCATTTAGTTTTGTTGGACTGTTTTCCTTTGTTTTTGCATTTTCTCACTTCACTGACTAAAGTCATTCTTGGGCTAAAGTTTTTCCACAGACAGAAGGCAGATAGAGGAAATGGCTGGTAAGGAACATGGGGTCTGGCACCATCAAAACCAAGAAAGAATTGGCAGATTGTATTTGTTGATCTGATAGTTCTAAGTGGTTTTGTCTTGGAAGAGATTGAGGTGTGGTTACAGGAGAATTAAATACCAAATGGGAGGAGAAGTTTCAGAGAGGTTGAATAAATTAAGTGGAAGTGGGACAATAGTGGAGAGAAAAGTCTGGGTCTCTGTGATTGGAGAAAGAAATAATTTGGTCCAACTTTTCAGAGATGAAGCTGTGCCTGCCATAAGTCTCTGAGCAGGAGTTGGGGTCTGGAGTGAAATGTGGGGATATACATAGCTGAATGGCATGTTAGATAGGTGTTTAAGGTGGGACGTCATCAAAGACTAGTGATAGGGCCTGGAGAGCAGTGATGTTGAGAAGTGGGTCTCAAAGAGGAAGTTTTTGACTACATCACCACACCTACCCAGCCCAGGTCACTGCACCCCAAGTTTCCATGATGGAAACTACCACTTTCCTCATGGTTTCAGATTCTTCCCATTTAACCCTGAATATTTGGGTTTAATTGAAATAGGACACATAGGGGTACGGTTTGTTTTTTAATCTTAGTTAGCCCTCTCTTTTTTTGCCCACTTATATGACATGTACTGAGCTTATATTAACTTCCATGACTTTAGATCTCTTAAAGTTTTTGTATTCTTACTTTTATATCCCTTTATAGTACTGTATTTATTATGGCAAAGGACTCTATCTTCACATTTCATTTTTGCTCACACCACAGTCTATTCTACTTAGTTTTCTTCCTATATGCAGTGCATTTGTCCAATTATAAACTATGTATGTATCTACTAGATTTGTAAAAGGTGGAAAGTAAGGAAGCATTTAAAAAGCATTTGCCACTCTGTTCTTTTTAGTTTTTCTGTGTAAATATATTCTCTAGAGGTAGCTGTATTGGTTCAAATCCTCACTCCCATTTTTCTAGCTGAATTACCTTGGCCGTGTGACCTAACTATTTTGACTTAATACTGTCATTGTAAACACGCAAACAGTATCTAATTATTCTAAAGTGCCCAGCAGGACATGGTGTATCATCTGAAGGCATTTGGATATGTTTGTGCCAATTTATGTGGTACGTGAAAAATCATGTACACTGAAATTCTCAAATGTTACCGTGGTAAACACACTATTAATCACTTTTGCTCCACTCTACTGTTTTTTTTTTACTTTGAGATTTTGTCACTCATTTATTTAGTGTGGTTTACACTTAGAGGTTTACCTTTGGAGGTGGGCTTCCCTGGTAGCTCAGATGGTAAAGAATCCGCCTGCAATGCAGGAGACCCTGGTTTGATTCCTGGGTCTGAAAGGTCCCCTGGAGAAGGGAATGACTGCCCGCTCCAGTATTCTTGCCTGGAGAATGCCGTGGACAGAGGAGCCCGGTGGGCTACTGTCCATGGGGTTACAAAGAGTCGGACATGACTGAACGACTTTCACTTTACCCTTAGAGGTGATGTCTTTGATGTTAATGGACAATTATTTCAAAATATGAAATATTAAAATCTAAATCTTTTGCATTTTTGTTTCTTCTCCTTCTTAAGGCTTATGACATGTTGAATTATTTTACTGGTGTTCTCAAAGAAATAGCTTATGGGTTTGCTTGTTCTTTTTACTATTTTTGTTTTCTATTTCATTAGTTGCCACTTATTTTTTATTGATGATGTCATCCTTGCTTAGTTGATTGTATAGCCGTTTTCCTGCTTTCCTTAGGTAAGCATTAATTTTCTTTTGTTTTCCTAATAATAAAGACTTGATGGTCATAAATAAAGCATTTCTTAGATCCCTTAGATTTTGAAATAAATTGTTCTCATATTCTTTCTATTTTTTAAGGTAAACTTTGTTTTTGATTTCCTCTTTGAGTCAGCGACTATCTGCTTTTTTACATTACTGTATTGGTTATTTATTTTTGGCTGCGCTGAGTCTCTGTTGCTGCTCAGGCTTTCCTCTAGTTGCCGCAAGCAGGGCCTGCTCTTCATTGCAAGGTACAGGCTTCTCATTGCGGTGGCTTCTCTTGTTGGGGAGCACAGACTCTAGGGCGTGCCGGCATCAGTAGTTGTGGAACGTGGGTTCATTAGTTGTGGTTCCCAGGCTCTAGAGCACAGGCTCAATAGGTGCGGCCCTTGGGCTCCGTTGCTCTGAGGCATGCGGGATCTTCCCAGATCAGTGATTGAACCTGGGTCTCCTGTGATTGCCCGTGGATTCTTTTCCACTGATCCACCAGGGGAGCCCTGCTGTTCGTTGTTGCTGGTGTTAACAAGGTTGCTTCTTAGTTCCCATGTGGTTAAGATTTATTGTGGCTACCTTTCTCCTATTTTTTCTGTTTATTTTGGATTGTAATCAGAGAATGTTTCTTGTGAAGTCACTGCTATAAAAAATTTCTTAATAGGTCTTCTTTCTGGTCTATTACAGAATTACCCAATAGAAGTATAATGCATACCACATGTGTAACTGAAAGCTTTTTAGTTGGCATACTTAGAAAAACAAAAAGAGGGTTACATTAATTTTAATAGTATATTTTATTAAATCATATATATATATAATATCCTTTAAAGATATACTCAGTGTAATAAATTTTAAGGTGTTCGTTTGCTATCGTTTCTTTCAGTTTTATTGAGTTATAATTGACAGGCAGCCTTGAATAAGCTTAAAGTGGATGGCAGAGTGATTTGACTTTCCTAGATCATGAGGCGATTGCTATAACAAGTTTAGTGATCATTCATCATCTTATATAGATACAAAATTAAAGGAGCAGAAAAGTTTTTTTACCTTGTGATGAGAATTATTAGAATATACTCTCTTAACGATGTTCACATGTAATGTACAATAGTGTTAATTATATCTATCATGTTGTACATTACACCCCTGTCCTTATTTCTCTCATAATTGAAGCTTGTCCCCTTAGACTGCCTTCATCCATCTCCCCTTTGCCCCTGCTCTCTGCCTCTGGTAGCCACAAATTTGATTTCCATTTCTATGCATTTGTTGATTTTTGAAACATAATTGACTACAGCGCTGTGTTAGTTCTGTTAGACAACATAGTGATTCAGTACTTCCATACCCTTCAAAAGAATCACCATGATAAATCCAGTTATGATATTCACAGTAGAAAGGTGTTACATAACTTTTGACTCTGTTTCTTGCACTCTTGTTTCATACCTGTGACATTTATTTTGCAACTGGAAGTTTGGATCTTTTAAAAAACTTTTTAATTTGAGGATAATTGCTTTACAAAATTGTCTTGGTTTCTACCATACATCAACATGAATCAGCCATAGGTATATGTATAACTCCTCTCTTTTGAACCCCTCCGCATCTCCCACTCCACCCCACCCCTCTAGGTTGTCACAAAGCGCCTGATTGGAGCGCCCTGCGTCATACAGCAAATTTCCCCTGGCTATGTGTTTCACATATGGTAATTTATATGCTTCCCTGCTATGCTCTCAATTTATCCCCACCTCTCCTTCCCTCACTGTGCCCACAAGTCTGTTCTCCATGTCTGTGTCTCCATTGCTGCTCTGCAAATAGGTTCATTAGTACAATCTTTCTAGATTCCATATACATGCATTGAAAGAAAGTGCCAGTCAGTCATGTCTGACTCTTTGTGACCCCATGGACTGTAGCTCACCAGCTTCCTCTGTCCAAGGAATTCTCTGGGCAAGAACACTGGAGTGGGTTACCATGTCCTTCTCCAACATAGGCATTAATATGTATTTGTTTTGCTCTTTCTGACTGCTTCACTCTGTGTGGCAGGCTCTGGGTTCATCTGCCTCCTTCGGGCTGACTCAAGTGTGTGCTTTATATGGCTGTGTGATATTCCACTGTGCTTCTGCTCCACAGGAAAGTCTGCATTCTCATCCCCCGTGCCCTTCTCTCTCCTCTCCCCTCCCCATGCCCTCTGTCAGCTGCTTGTTTGTCTGGATCTATGAGTCTGTTTTGCCATGGTTGCTCATTTGCTTTGTCTTTTTTCCCACGTGTAAGTGAAATCGTACAGTATTTGTCTTTCTCTGTCTTACTTCACTAAGCATAATACCCTCTAGGTCCATCCGTGGACCTAGACAAGATGACAAGATTTCTTGTCATGATTCTTGTAAAGATTCTCAAATGACAAGATTTCTTTCTTTCTTATGGCTGAGTAATATTAAATAGCCAAAATATCTTGGCTATTGTAAACAGCAGTATAACAAACATAGGGTGCATATATCTTTTCTAATTAGTGTTTTCCATTTCTTTGTACGAATACCCAGGAGTAGAATTTCTGGATCATATGGTAGTCCTATTCTTACCTTTTTGAGAATCTCTGTAGTGTTTTCCGTAGTGGCTCTCCCAATTTACATTGACACCAACAGTGCCCTAGAGTTCCCTTTCTCTGCATCCTTGCCAGCACTTGTTATTTATTGTCTTTTTGATAATAGTCATTCTGACAGGTGTGAAGCAATAGTTCCTTATGATTTGATCTGCATTTCTCTGATAATTAGTGACGTTAAGCATCTTTTTATGTGCCTGTTGGCCTTCTGTATGTCTTCTCCGGAAAAATGTGTGTTTGAGTCTTCTGCCCATTTTTAATCATGTTTTGTTGTTGTTGACTTGTATGAATTATTTGTGTACTTTAGATATTAGCCTATTATTAGATATGTCATTTGCAAATATCTTCTTCCATTCAGTAACTAGCCTTTCCCTTTTGCTTGTAATTTTCTTTGCTGATCAAAAGATTTTAGTTTGATAAAGTCCATTTGTTTATTTTACTTTTATTTCTCTTGTCTGAGGAGTCATATCCTCCCAAAATATGTATTACTAATATCAAAGTTAAAGAGCATACTACCTATGTTCTCTACTAGAAGTTTTATGGTTTTAGGTCTTACATTTAAGTCTTTATTTTGAATTTATTTTTGCTCATGGCATGAGAGATTAATCTAGTTTGATTCTTTTGCATGTAGCTGTCAATTATGCTTGAAGCATAATTAATTTGCAATCTTGTGTTAGTCTCTGTTGTACAGTAAAGTGATTCAGATATACATTCCTTTTCAGATTCTTTTCCATTATAGATTCTTACAAGGTATTGATAACTTCCCTGTGATATCCAGTAGGAACTTGCTGTTTATCTGTTTTATATATACAGATGGATATCTGTTATCGGAACATAAGCTAGAAGATGTAATAAAGGCCTAGATTAATGTACACTTCAGTCCCTAAACAGTGTAGTGGAAGACTGGCACCTTCAGCATCAGAAGAGGAGTTCAGAGAGCCTGTTCTGAAGTCAGGGGAAACCCTCCTGTCCCAGGGTGAGCAGACCTTGGGGGGTGGCGCCCTTTAACCCTGCTGTGTCGTTACTAAGGTCTGCTTCCCCACTGATGCTTTGTTGCTGTTCTTCTTCTTCAGTCGCCAAGTATTGTCCAACTCTTTGTGACCCCATGAACTGCAGCATGGCAGGCTTCTTTGTCCTTCACTATCTTCTGGAGTTTGCTCAAACGCATGTCCATTGAGTCAGTGATGTCATCCAACCATCGCATCCTTTGTCACCTCCTTCTCCTCTTGCCCTCAGTCCTTCCCAGAATCAGTGTCTTTTCCAATGAGTCGGCTGTTCACATCAGCTGGCCAAAGTATTGGAGTTTCAGCTTCAGCATCAGTCCTTCCGACGAATATTCAGGGTTGATTTCCTTTAGGATGGACTGGTTGGATCTCCTTGCAGTCCAAGGGACCCTCAAGTTCTTCTCCAGCACCACAGTTAGAAAGCATCAACTCTTTGGTGCTCAGCCTTCTTTATGGTCCACTCTCACATCTGAACATGACTACTGGAAAAACCAATGCTTTAGGTAACAGCAACATGTATTCCATACAACAGATAAAGAATTCTTAACCAGTCCTTCTGCTGTCTCCATCAAGGATCTTTCCAGATGTTTCCATATCTGATGGCTGCTCCAATAAACTGTCTCCTGAACAGTACAAGAGGTGTCCATCGTGGAACAGGAAAAAACCAGAGCGCCACCATCCTCTTTTCGCTGCGAGAAAGCTGTCTTAGCAATGTGATATGTTTCTCTGGATGTGTTCTGTGTTCACATGAATGGGGGGAAAGAGATTCAAGACTTCTCAGATAAGGTCACATCCAGGAGAGGTTCTGGATGGGGACTGGGGCGGAAGTGACTCCTCAGTGTTTAGTCCAGCCCCAGAGAACACGGTTAGCAGAGAGGTAGGAGGTGACCAAGGGAATGGGCAGGCACAGTCTTGCTTTGGGTCTTGGATGAAGAACAAGAGAGTGAACTAGAATGCTCCCCAGAGGGAGCAGCAGAGTCAAAGGAGTTTTTCCAAGATAAGGGGGAGTGTCTTTCCGGGTGAAAGCAGAGGTAATAAAACACAGGCATAGACGTATCCTGTAATATATGGTGTAATCATCGATCCCTGCCTTCCAATGACATGCCATTTTGCTTAAGTGACTTGATGATAAAATCAAGATAAGGGAACACATATAGGTGGCACAGCCCGACCAGGGACTCAGTTCCTTCTGGTTTGTGTGGGGATGGCCCAGGGACTGCAGCTTTGCTGGCAGGTGCTGGCTGGACTCCTGCTCTGTGTGTGCGTCGGGAGATGGGCCGAGGCTGGGAAGGTGCTGGTGGCCCCCATGGAGGGCAGCCACTGGCTCAGCATGCGGGAGGTTGTGCGAGAGCTCCATGCCAGAGGTCACCAGGCAGTGGTCCTGTCTCCAGAGATGAATATCCACATCAAGGCAGAGGACTTTTTCACCACGAAAACCTACGCCATTCCGTACACCCGGGAAGAGTTTGATTCCATCATGAAGGGCCGTCCCGATGAGGTTTTTGAAAGAGTACATTTTCTAACACGGTTTTTGGAAACTATGGCAACATTGAAAAATGTGTCTTTGCTCTTTGCACGGTCTTGTGAGGCACTGTTGTATAACAAGGACCTGATCAGAGACCTGAATGCCAGTTCCTTCGATGTGGTTTTAACGGACCCTGTTTACCCCTGCGGGGCAGTGCTGGCTAAGTACCTGTCCATTCCTGCTGTGTTTTTCTTGCGTTTCCTTCCCTGTGACTTAGATGCTGAAGGCACAGCATGCCCAAATCCTTTCTCATATGTTCCTCGGTTATTAACAATGAATCCAGACCACATGACATTCTTCCAAAGGGTCAAGAACATGCTCTACCCTCTGGGCCTGAAGTACATTTGCCTGGTTTCTCTCACTCCTTATGCACGTATGGCCTCTGAGCTTCTTCAGAGAGAGGTGTCACTGGTGGAGATTCTTGCCTCTGGATCTGTGTGGCTGTTCAGAGGAGACTTTGTGATGGACTACCCGCGGCCAATCATGCCCAACATGGTGTTCATTGGGGGCATCAACTGTGCCAACAGGAAACCGTTATCTCAGGTGTGTACTGCTGCTGTTGTTCAATCAGTGCTCCCAGTGGAGCACATTATATTTTTTTAAAAAAACAACAATTCAGGGTGTTTTGTTATGTACTGGTCTTTCTGATGATTTCCACCTCTCATTCTCCTCCTCACCGTCTGTGGTGAGACACGTTGTTAAAGTGCCTCCAGGAGTGCAGTAAAGGCTTCCAGTGATCTCTGAGACGAGTGAGAGGCAGGGTTGAGGGTGTGTAATAGGATTGACAGGCAGTGGTGGCCCTTTTGTAAAGTCATCGGTGTAACTGTTGTGCGGTTTTCTCCAGCAGAGTGGGAGCAGGAACTTGAGCTGTGGATTTATCCTTCAGGGGATTTTGCCTAAGGGTGTTCAATTGAAGTGTAAGCAAAGTGGAGTCTGGTTGCTTGCGGCTCAAAAGACAATAAAGAAGCAAGACTGGTGGATGTGAAAGTTTGCTGGATGAATGTTCCTGGGATGGGGGTGCAGAGAGGCGAGTCCTGTCCAAACACTTCTTCCCTCCTTGGACAATCCAGGGTAAGCGCTTTTATTGACAGAGGGAAGGGCCTCTGTGTAGAAATAGCACAGTCAGCTCTGACAGTCATCTCAAAATCAGTGGTCTGATCACCATCATTTTGATTGTTTTCAGTACAGTTAATCTTCTGTCCCAGGGCCGGTTTGTTCCCATTTCCTTGAGGCCAGTTCTCAGAACTGTGCCAGCTTCTATGTCATGGCTACATCTGGTCACCATGTAGTTAACTTCTTCCACCTCATGGGGGTTTCAGTGTCTATGACAGCTCACAAGATATGGCTCAGAGCATTATCTATAGCCCTTGAGGAGGAACTAAAGGTCCTTGACTTTGCTTACTGACTATTATTTTTGTTGGACTGTTTTCCTTTGTTTTTGCATTTTCTCATTTCTTTGACTATACTCATTCTTGGGCCAAAGGTTTTTCCACAGACTAAAGGTAGACAGAGGACGTGGCCAGTAAGAACCATGGGGTCTGACTCCATTTCAAAAGGAAGAACTGACAGATTGCATTGGTTGACCTGATCGTTTTAGTGGTTTTTGTCTTGGAAGCCGCTGAGGTGTGGTCACAGAAGACCTAGATCCCGAAAGGAAGCAGAAGTTTCAGAGGGATTGAATAAATCAAGTGGAAGAGACCGTACCAGAGAGAGACGTTGGGGTCTCTGTGATTGGAGAAAGAAATAGCTGAGTCCAGCTCCTCAGAGATGGAGTTGTGCGGACCAGAACTCTCTTGACCAGGAGTTGGGGTCTGGAGTAAAATGTGGGGATGTACGCAGTTGGATTCTGTCAGCTAGTTCTCCTTCACGGGACACTGAAGTCATCAAAGGCTGGTGGTGGGGGCTGGAGAGGAGGTCAGTCTGAGCCTATGAACACAGTGGACGGGAGGAAGGCAGTGAGGTTGAGAACTGAGTCTCAGAGAGGAAGGGTTTGACCACATCATCACACCTACCCCAGCCCAGGTCACTACACCCCAAGTTTCCATGATGGAAACTACCACTTTCCTCATGGTTTCAGAGTCTTCCTATGTTAACCCTGAATATTTGGGTTTAATCAAAATAGGACTCTTGGAGCAGGATTTGTTTTTTAATCTACTTAGTTAGCCCTCTTATATTTGCCCACTTATATGACATACACTGGATTTATATTAACTTCCATGACTTTAGATCTCTTAGAGTTTTTGTAGTCATATTTTTATATCTCTTTATATTAATGCATTCATTATTGCACAGGACTCTAACTTCAGTTTTCTCTTTTTGCCCCCACCACAAAAGATCTATTCTACTTTGTTTTCTTCTTTCTTCATGCAGTGCATTTGTTCAATTATAAAATATGTATGTATCTATTAGATTTGTAAATAGTGAAAATGAGGGAAGAATTTGAAAAGTAAATGCTGCTGTTTTCCTTTTAGTTTTTCTGTGTGAATATATTCTCTAGAGTTAATAGCATTTGCTCACATCTTCACTCTCATTTTTGTAGTTGAATGTCCATGGGTGGCAGACCTAACCATTCCGACCTTAATATTGTCACTGTGAACATGCAAATGGTATCTATTATCATCATTAAAAGGTGCCCAGCATGACAAGTTATGTCATCTGGAAGCATTTAGATATGTTTGTGCCGATTTATTTGGTACATGTAAGAACATTTACCCTGTAATTCTCAAGTGTTATCATTTTTGTTCCACTAAATTTTTAGTTTGAAATTTTTGTCATTCTCATTTATTTGGTTTACCCTTAGATGTGACTCCTTTAAATGTTTATGGAAATTTTCATCAAAATATGAAATATTAAAGTTTAATTTTTTAAATATTTTTGTTCCTTCTTATAATTTATGATATGTTGAATTACATTATTGGTCTTCTCAAAGAAATAGCTTTTGGATTTGCTTTTTCATTTTACTCTTTTTGTTTACTATATCATTAATTGTAGCTTGTTGTTTTATTGTTTTTGTAAATGATACCATCCTTGCTTCCTTTGGTTTATTTTATGGCTGCATTTCTAATTTCCTTAGGTAAGCATTAAGTTCCTTTATGTTTTCTTAATAATTAAGAACTGAGGTTTCTTTATTCATAAATAAAACATTTTTCTCAATCCCTTAGAGTTTTGCATAAATTGCTCTCATTTTTTTGACTTAAATTTATGTTTTTGATTTGCTGTTTGTGTCAGTGGCTTCTATTTATTTTAAAGAAGGTTGTTTCTTAATTCTCATATAATTAAGATAATTGCAGTCATTTTTCTCTTATTTTTCTAATTATTTTGAATTATAATCAGAGATTGTTTTTTTGTGAGTCACTATTTAAAAAAAAAATTCTTAATATGTTTTCTTTATGGTCTAGTACCAAATTGTCCAATAGGAATCTAATGTAAGTCATATATGTAATTGAAGGCTTTTTGGTATGTATATTAAAAAAAGTAAAAAGAGGATTTATTGAATCAAATATATTAAAACATTATCCTTTAAACATATACTCAATATAAAATTGTATTCAGGTGCTTGTTTGCCATTGTTTCTTCCAGTTTTATTGAGACATAATTGACAAGCAACTTTGGTTAAACTTAAGGTGGATAGCAGCGTGATCTAACTTTCTAGATCATGAGACTTTTACCACAAGTTTTGTGATCACGCATCATCTAAGTACAAAATTAAAGGAATTAATGTTGTTAACTACAGTCTTGGTATTTATTTTTCTTATAACTGGAAATTATGGACATGAGTTTGGGCATGCTCTGGGAGCTGGTGATGGACAGGGAAGCCTGGCGTGCTGCAGTCCATGGGGTTGCAAAGAGTTGTACATGACTGAGCAACTGAACTGATGACTGGAAATTAGTACATAGACTGCTTGTGTGCTCAGCTGCTTTAGTCATGTTTGATTCTCTGTAACCCTATGGACTGTAGCCTACCAGGCGCCTCTGTCCATGGGATTTTCCTGGCAGGAATACTGGAGTGGGTTGCCTTGCCCTCTGCCAGGGGGTGGTCTTCCAGACCCAGAGATGGAATCTGCATCTCCTGCTCTGCAGGCAGATTCTTTATCGCTCCCCTTCCTCCCATCCCCTGCCTCTGGTAGCCACAAAGCTGATTGCTATTTCTGTGAGCATGCTTCTTAGTTTTCAAAGTATGACTGGCCTGCAGCTCTATGTTTGTTCCTATTACACAACATGGTGATTCAGTCCTTCTATACACTTCAAAATAATCACCAAGTAAATCCAGCTATGATATTCATCACAGAAATGTATTATGTAACTATTGACTGTATTTCTCACACTCTTATTTCATACCTATGACACTTATTTTGCAACTGGAAGCTTGGCTCTTAATCCCCCTCACCCTTTACTCTCCTTTCCCTGCTCTGATCCCCTGTGATAGCCCGTTTGTTCTCTGTATCTGTGAGTCTGTTTCTGTTTTGTTATGGTTGTTCATTTTCACTGCCTTTTATTTTCCACATGTAAGTGAAATCATACAGTATTTATCTTTATATGTCTTACTTCACTAAGTGTAATACCCACGAGGTCCATCCCTGTTGTCGCAATGGCAAGATTTCATCCTTTTTTATGGCTCAGTAATAGGTGTTCATTGGAAGGAATGATGCTGAAGCTGAAACTCCAGTACTTTGTCCACCTCATGCGAAGAGTTGACTCATCGGAAAAGACTCTGATGCTGGGAAGGATTGGGGGCAGGAGGAGAGGGGGACGACAGAGGATGAGATGGCTGGATGGCATCACCGACTCGATGGACATGGGTTTGGGTGGACTCCGAGAGTTGGTGATGGACAGGGATGCCTGGTGTGCTGCGATTCATGGGGTCACAAAGAGTCGGGCACGACTGAGCGACTGAACTGAACTGAATATTCAATAGCCAATATTTTTGGTTATTGTAAATAATGCTGCAATGAACCTTGGGGTGCATATCTATTTTCTAATTACTGTTTTTGTTTTCTTTGTGTAAATACTCAGGAGTAGAATTGCTTCATCGTATGACAGTTGTACTGTTTTCCATTGTGGATGCACCAATTTACATTGCCTCCAACAGTGCACTAGAGTTCCCTTTTCTTTACATTCTTACCAACCTGTGTTTTTTACATTTTTTTTCACACCATCTTTTGTTATTTGCTTAATCACCATGTACATGTAACAGTTCTCTGAAAAATGCCATTTGTATTGTGATAAGTATTTTATTAAATCTGTAGATTGCCTTAAGTAGTATAGTTGTTTTAACAATATTAACTATTCCAATCCATGAATATGGTATACATCTTTCCATCTGTTTGTGTTGTCTTCAATTACTTTTATCAGTGCCTTATAAATTTCTCAGGATAGGTCTTTTATCTTCTTATCTCTATTTTTAGGTATTTTATTATTTTGATGTTACTGCAAGTAGATTGTTTCCTTAATTTCTCTTTCTGATAGTTCATTGTCAGTATATAGAAATGCAACAGATTTCTGTTAATAATTTTATATCCTGCAGCTTTGCTAAATTCATTAATGAGTTCTAATAGTTTTCTTGGTGGCATCATTAGGGTTTTCTGTGTGTAGTGTCATGTCATCTGAAAACAGTGACAGTTTTACTTCTTCTTTTCTAATTTGATTTTTTGTGTGTGTTATAGATGTTTGGTTGGTGGTTACCATGTTGTTTCCTTGGTAGCAATCTCTCTATATATGTGATTATTTTAAATTGTTAATATTTTAAGTTCAAAAGCATTTTAACAACTCTGTTTTCAAACTCTCTCCACATTTACTATTTTTGACATATTTCAGACCTTTTTGTTTTGTGTATCCCTTAGTTACTCACTGTGGATGATTTCACTACTTTTGTCTTTTAACCTTCCTGCTGGCCTTATATGTGGTTGATGTACTCCCTTTGTTGTATGTTTATCTTTACCAAAGAAATTTTTTTTCTTTTGTAATTTTCATATTTCTAATTGTGGCCTTTACTTTTCCACTTAGAGAACACTCTTTAAAAATTCTTTTAAACCTGGTTTCATGGTGCTAGACTGTGAGTTTTTTTTGTCTGTAAAACTTTTGATCTCTCCTTTGAATCTGAATGAAAGCTTTGTCAAGTAGGGCACTTTTGGTTGTTTTTCATCACTTTAAATATATCATGCCATTTCCTTCCAGCCTGCAGAATTTCTGCTGCAAAGTTAGCTTATAATCTGATGGGTTGGCTGTGGGGTCTGGAGTGTCACAAAACTTGTTTTGGCACTCTTGGGTTGAGTCTTGGGGCTAATGCTGGCCCACTTGTAGGTGGAGCTGGGTCGTGGAGTCTCTGATTAAATGGCCCAGGGGTCCATGATCTGGTGTCAACTTGCTGGAGGATAGGGTCAGGGTCCAAGGTAGTCCAAGGGTTAGTGCTGGCTCCTTGGTGGGTGGAGTTGTGACCCAGGGTCTCTGGCTGCAGGGCCTGGGGGTCCTGGATTTGGTGTTGTCCCACTGGAGGATGAGGCTTGGGCCCTAGGCATCCTTGGGCTAGTGCTGGCGCACTGGTAGGAGTCCAGGTCCTTGGCCCTCTGGTGAATGGGTCCAGGTGCTGGGTGGCTGAGAACTCAGGGGGTCTTAGGCAGCTGGCCTGTTAGCAAGTGGGCCTCTGTCCCCACTTGGCTAGCTGCTTGACCTGAAGCATCGTAGTACTGGTGCCTACAAGCAAGGAGAGTGGGACGGGGTCCTGATGCTAATAAGCTCGAGGGTTGATCCCAGAATGGCCCTGGCCAGCGCAGTGTCATCATGATAGAATGGAGCTCTCCAAAGAGCTGCTGTCAGTGTCCACATCCCCAGGATGACCTCTGTTGCCTCTTGCCTCTCTGGGAGGTTCTCTGAGCCCCATATCCGGTGTCCCAGACAGCAAGAAGAACTTCCAGAATATCTGGCTTTGAAGGTCA
>NW_024070212.1:111193498-111223632 GCF_014754425.2 Oryx dammah
TGACCTTCAAAGCCAGATATTCTGGAAGTTCTTCTTGCTGTCTGGGATACCTGATATGGGGCTCAGATTCCTCACCACAGGGTTCCTTCACTGGAACCCTCATAGTGCTGTTGGTGGGAGTGTAAAATGGTACAGTCATTGTGGAAAACAGTATGTCAGCTCCTCAAAAAATTAAAAATAGAATTACCAGATGATCCAGCAACTCCAATTCTGGGTATATACCCAAAACAATTGAAAGCAGCATCTCAAAGAAATATTTGTATACCCATGTTCATAGCATTATATACAACAGCCAGAAGGTGAGAGAAACCCATGTCCAGTGGCAGATGAACAGATAAGGAAAATGTGGTCTATCTATACAATGGAATATTATTCAGCCTTAAAAATGAAGGAAATTCTGACAGCATATATGACAACGTGAATGAACCTAGAGGACATGATGCTGAGTGAAATAAGTCAGTATCAAAAAGACACATACTGTATGACTCCACTAGCATGAGGAGCCTAGAATAGTGAAATTCATAGAGACAGAAAGTAAAATGGAGGTTGCTAGGGACTATGAAGTGGGGGAAACTGTGGAGATGTTAAGGGCTATACAGTTTCAGCTTTTCAAGATGAACAGTTCTGGAGACTGGTTGCACAACAGTATAACTGTAATTAACACTACCAAACTGTACACTTAAAAGTGGTTAAGATGGTAAATCTTATGTTGGGGTATTTTATCATGATTAAACATTTTTAAAAGGCAAATTTTATGAGGAAACAGTCAAACCTATGTGTGCCAATTCAGCAGCTATATGTTTAAAGTAAAAACTATTAAATATTTCAAATCTAAATTGAGCAAAATTCAGTTAAATGGGGAAATATTTTAAGACATCACTTTCAGAATTAGGTGTGTTGAGCTTTTTAATTAGAATATTGAAAATATGCATTTTTAGATGGATTAATGGAACATTTACAAACATTGTTCATATGTTATCTGATGAAGTTAGCCACTAACTACATATGACTACTGGGCACTTAAGATGTGTAGTCCAAATTGACATAAGTGTAAGTGTAAAATACACTGTAAGTGTAAAGTACATAGCATGATTTGAAGACTTAATGTGAAATATCTCATTAATTTTATATTGAGGGCAGTGGCCAATATGTTGAAGGAAGAACTCGAATTCACACCCTCCCATGCTGTAGTTACTCAGTTGTGTCCAATTGTTTGTGATTCCACGGACTGTAGCCTGCCAGTCTCCTCTGTCCATGTGGATTCTCCAGGCAAGAATACTGGAGTGCATTGCCATGCCCCTCTCCAGGGGATCTTCCCAACCCAGGGATCAAACCCAGGTCTCCCACATTGCAAGTGGATTCTTTACCATCTGAGCCACCAGGGAAGCCCAAGAATACTGGAGTGGGTAACTAATCCCTTCTCCAGGGGATCTTCCTGGCCCAGGAATTGAACTGGGGTCTCCTGTATTGCAGGTGGATTTTTTTTACCAGCTGAGCTACTGACCCAGGAATGGAACTGGAGTCTACTGCACTGCAGGCAGATTTTTTACCAGCTGAGATACCAGGGAACACCAGTATTACCATTTATAGAATGCTGATGTGAAAGGCCTGAAAACTAGCAGAAAAGACAAGTTTATAATTAAAGATAAAAAGAAGGAACCACAATGAGATGTGTAGGAGAGATGAAGATACAGTATAATCAAGACCCATACCCTAGGTGGTAGACTCACAAATAGAGTGATTATAATTTCAGATGAGAAAACAAGCTGCATTTTTTAGCCTGTCCAGTTCAGATATCTTTTCACTCTCATGCCTTATGCTAACCTTTCTTTGGAGATGACCAACGGGTGAGGGTTGCACACTTTGTAATGGAATATCCTAAAGCAACTATGCCCCAAAAGATTTTGAGGGCATAAAATGTGCCAACAGAAAGCTACCTCTCAGATCTGTGTATGTTGCACCACTCAATCAATATTCCAAACTTTCCACTATTCGAAGCTTTCCAAAATTTCTGGCTTTTGTCAACCTGAGATGAGATACATTGTGCATGTGGCAATGGGAAAACTGTGTGTAGTCTTACGGAAATGCTTTTTACATTTCCAGCCGTCATAGTTGCAGAACCAATCAAAAGCTAGCAATGCGATTTTCATCGTTTTTGGTCATCACCACCACTATTTTTGTTTGTTTGTTTGTTTTTTCATTATTGCTTAAGTCAAGCTATCTGAATACTGTCCTGAGGCTGCTCATAATCAATTGTGTACTGTGAGGAATTCACTTAAGTGTCTTGCCCTAGCCTTTGGAGGGAGAATGAGTTGGGGGCGGGGAGAGAGAGAGAATGTGTATGTATGTGTGTGTGTAGTCGCTCAGCTGTATTAGACTCTGCAACTATTTGGACTACAGCCCGCCCATCCGTGTTCCCTGTAGTGACTTCATTCCTATAAAACCAACTTCAGATTTCTGACCTCCAGAACTTTAAGAGAATAAATATACATTGTTCCAAGTCACTGAATTTGTGGTAAATTGTTGGTGCAGGCATGAGAAACTAACTGCATTACCTTTACCAGGTTTACCTGTTTTTAAAAAGCCTAGGCTTAACGTTTTATTTAAACAGTTAACTCTTACTGTGTCACCCGCAATATGTGGAACTAAACGGCATCTCTAAACCAAAAGTATTATTAATATATTCATATCTCTTACTTCTTTGTGCTAAAAAAAATGGAAGTAAACTGATTTATCTTGGCAACATTAACTTCAGAGCAAACCACCAGGTTCACGTTGCAAATAAAGTAGAAAGGCCAGGTTGAAGATGCCCTGGTAAACATTCTGTCTCAGTAACACGAAATAAGCAGCGTCTGCCCTGGGGTTATGTTTAATAAATAGCAAAGTGCATACAGATATTTACAACAGTTTTAAAGAAAAACAGAGGTCCTATTCTGTGGCCCAGCAGTAGCAACAAATTGGCGTTGGCATGAACTGTTCATAAATTCTTGAGTACAGTTGTTTTGCAAGTAGAGCTCGCTTACAATCTTCAAAAAACAAAAAAAAAAAAAAAAAAAAAAGAAGAAGAAGAAGAAGAACGCCGCGCTATTCTCAAGTTGTGCTCTAAGTTCAGCGTGGACCAGGATCACTTGGTGTCAGTGCTTCACAACTGCTCTTTGCCATTTATTATCAGGGACTTCAGCTCCCCGTCTTCTTCCACTTCTATCCTTTCTTGGCCATTCTCCACGATTCTCTTGGTGGTGATCATTTTGCCGTTCATGATTTCGGTGGAAGTCGACATAGATTTAAAGTTGCCCGTCCCCCCACTACCACAGGACATGGAGACGGAAGAGAGGCCCCCATTCCCAATGGAACCAAATGAGGTAAACCCTGTATCAAAAGGAGAAAAACCACCTCCAAATGCTGGAAATTCACTGAAGGCGGAGGAGAGCGACATGGACCCCCGGCTTCGGCTTCCTCGGGATCTCCTCCGACCCCCCAAAAAGTTCTCCAGCGGGTCTCCAAAGAAGTCGAACGAAAACGGGTCCCGGCCGCCGAAGAACTCTCTGAAGACGTCGGCCGGGTCCCGGAAGGTGAAGACGCACTCGAAGGGGTCCTCGAATGGCCTGCCGCCGCCGGCGCGGCCGCCGCCCTCCACTCCCGCCTCGCCGTACCGGTCGTACACGTTTCTTTTCTTGGTGTCGGACAACACCTCGTAGGCCTGGGCCACTCGTTTGAATCGCCTCTCCGCCTCCTCCTTGTTCTCGGGGTTTTTGTCCGGGTGCCACTTGAGCGCCAGTTTGCGGTACGCCTTCTTGATGGCTTCTGACGAGGCCTCGCGGGGCACGCCCAGCACCTCGTAGTAGTCTACCATATTGGAAGGCCGGGAACGGCCCCGCGGGCCAAGGACAGGTGCTGGCCGGCAGCCCCCGGGTCGCGGACCCGAGTGCCCACCAGGCCAGGCTGCCCGGAGTGGGCACCCTTGTGATGAGGCCGCATCTCACTGGGCGAGCCCAGAATGCATTGCTCACACACGGTGCTCTGTGACCGGTTTCACGCAGCTGCAGAGGCCCCGCCCACTCACTTGCTCCGCCCACCCGACCTCCACTGAGCGGTTATCGCCAAACGGGGAGATGTGCCTCTGACTACCTTAGCAGGTAGTTCTCACAGGTACCTCTCTGATGGTCCTGTAGTTATGACCCTGTGCTCTCAATGCAGGGAGCACTGGTTCCATCGCTGTCAGGAAATCAAGGTCTTAGATCAAGAAAGTTATTTTCTTAAAATAGGCTTGACATCAGGCTTCCCCTTGGCTTGAGGTGGGGGCTGTGGTCCCGTTGTTCAATCCGTCGCTTAGTCGTGTCCAACCCATTGCGACTCCATGGACTGCAGCCAGGCTTTCCTGTCCTTCACCATCTCCCAGAGTTTGCTCAAACTCATGTCCATTGAGTGGGTGATGCCATCCAACCATTTCATCCTCTGTCCTCTCCTTCTTCTGCCTGCTGTCTATCCCAGCATCAGGGTCTTTTCCAGTAAGTTTGCATCAGGTGGCCAAAGTATGGAAGCTTCTGTTCAGCATCGGTCTTTCCAATGAATATTCAGGACTGATTTCCTTTGGGATGGACTGGTTGGATCTCCTTGCATTCCAAAGGACTCTCAAGAGTCTTCTCCAACACCACAGTCCGAAAGCATCAGTTCTTCAGCGCTCAGTTTTCTTGATAGTCCAGCTTTCACATCCATACATGACTACTGGAAAAATCATAGCTTTGACTAGATGGACCTTTGTTGGCAAAGTAATGTCTCTGCTTTTTAATATGCTGTCTCTGTTGGTCATAATTTTTCTTCCAAGGAGCAAGCATCTTTTCATTTCATGGTTGCAGTCACCATCTGCAGTGATTTTGGAGCCCAAGAAAATAAAGTCTCTCACTCTTTCCATTGTTTCCCCATCTATTTGCCTTGAGGTGATGGGACCTCTTCCTTGATCTTTGTTTTTTGACTGTTGAGTTTTAAGTTACCTTTTTCACTTTCCTCTTTCACTCACTTTCATCAAGAGGCTCTTTGGTCCTCTTCGCTTCCTGCGATAAATGTGGCATCATCTGCATTTCTGAGGTTATTGATATATCTAAGTTGGGGGTAGAGTAGAGTAATAGGAGTAAAGTTTAGTCTGATCCGTGTCTGAGAAACAAACACTCTTACCATTTGTCTAGGACAGCATTTCTCCAATGTTTTTTCCTCAGGACCCTTTTGCTTTTGTTTATGTGGGTTATCTATTGGTACTTGCTCCAGCAAAAATTAAAACAGTCAATTTAATAATGATAAACCCACTACATGCTAATATAAATCATATATTTATGGAAAATAACTTTTTCAAAACAAATTGATAAACAGTGCCATTATTTTCTATTTTTTTAACATCTCTCTGGATTAACAGAAGAGCTTGATTTTTATATCTGCTTCTGCATTCAATGTATTGCTATATCACGTGTCATGTAGCCACTGGGAGACTCCAGTGTATTCAAAAGTCAAATATCATTATCTTAGAAATAATTTTAACTTTGAAAAATTCTCTGAAGAGTTTTTGGGGATCCCCAGGGTGCTCTGGCCCATAGTCTGTTAACTCCTGACCCAGTTTATCAAAATGATGAAAACTGCTGGCCATGTTTAAGTGCTGCATGTAAACTTAGGATTCCGTGATTATTTCTGCTAAAACTGCTGTATCACCATGATTTTCTTTTTGGCGTCTGACTCTTTTCCATTCCCTCCTTTTTCTTTCTATGACACTACATTCTTTGCCTTGATAAATGGTGAAGCAACACCAATAAAGTTCACTTAGTTCTAAGAAGAAATGATTAACCAATGAACTCAATATTTCATCATAAAAGGTAATAGATCCAAAAGTGTTCACCTTTTCACCAGAACAAACTGCTGATTCCATATCACCTTGAGAAACTCAAGCCAACTTGGCACTTGGGAAGCACGCAATAAACAATAGTAGAAAGTAGAGATTGGTAATAGAGTCCAGTGTGAACAAAGCAATATGGAAAAGTACAAGGTGTGTTTGGGGTAGGTTAAGTGATTCAGAATGGCAGGAGGGAAAGGGGCAGAGAGAGCAGTTAAGCAGAAGGGCTAGAGAAGTGGAATGAAATGGAGTCCATTCCAGGGAGTTCTGAAGGCAAGGCTGAGGAGTCTGCATTTATTCTGAGCCCTAGGAGTGTGCTGCCCAAGGTTTCAGGGGTGGTAGTGGCATGGGGCTGTGCGATGGACGGCCGATGCAGGGAATCAAAAGGGAGAGGTAGGGACTAAGAGCCTTGGAGGCTGAGGCCTAGAAACAAGACCATGGCAGCTGGGTCTGAGAACTAGTGGTAGAATGATCCAGATTTGGCACTTGCTGGGTTGAATATAGGGCCTAGAGCAAAGGGAGAAGGGGCATCACACCCATACAGAAACATGAGTTCCCTGGTGGCTCAGAGGGTAAAGCGTCTGCCTACAATGTGGGAGACCCGGGTTCAATCCCTGGGTTGGGAAGATCTCCCGGAGAAGGAAATGGCAACCCACTCCACTGTTCTTGCCTGGAAAATCCTGTGGACGGAGGAGCCTGGCAGGCTACAGTCCATGGGGTTGCAAAGAGTTGGACATGACTGAGCGACTTTCACTTTCACTTTCACTTTCACTGTCTGCAAAGCCGTGGATAGGTAGAGATAGAGGCAGAGAGGGAGTCTAGTAGGGAACTCAGATAGGCAAATTGCTGAAGGATACAAGGCAGAATACAGGCTTCCCTGGAGGCTCGATGGTTAAAAAAAAAAAGTCCACCTGTCAACGCAGGAGACATGGGTTTGATCCTTGGGTTGGGAAGCTCCCCTAGAGAAAGAAATGTCAGGCCACTCTGGTTTTCTTGCCTGGGAAATCTCATGGACAGAGGAACGTGGCAGGCTACAGTCCATGGGCTCGCAAAAGAATTGGACACGACTGAGCGAGTAAATGGTGATAGCAACAAGGCAGAATAAAGCAAAATGCTATGGAGAGTCAAGGAAAATGACTTTATTTCCCCTGGAGGGCCCCACAGATTATCCAGAGGGAGTGGACTTGTTTCAGTTCAGTTCAGCTCAGTCGCTCAGTCATGTCCGACTCTTTGTGACCCCATGAATCGCAGCACGCCAGGCCTCCCTGTCCATCACCATCTCCCGGAGTTCACTCAGACTCACGTCCATCGAGTCCGTGATGCCATCCAGCCATCTCATCCTCCGTTGTCCCCTTCTCCTCCTGCCCCCAATCCCTCCCAGCATCAGAGTCTTTTCCAATGAGTCAACTCTTTGCGTGAGGTGGCCAAAGTAATGGAGCTTCAGTTTTAGCATCATTCCTTCCAAAGAAATCCCAGGGCTGATCTCCTTCAGAATGGACTTGTTTATGTAGCCCTTTTCAGTTTAGTAACAAGCAGCTCCAGTTTGATTCCATCAAAAGAGCTAGGAGTAGTTGGGAGGGTGAGTTTCTTCACTTCACTTCAGCATGGCTTCAGCTTTAAAAGAAGTCACCTTCCAGTGGGTCTAGGAATGCTCTTGCAGACACCTCACTCCTCAGTAGATGCTAGAGCAAGACTACATCACTGCCCTGCTCAGTTTCCGTGACCACCCATGCTCCCCGACCCCAGCACATCTCAGCCTGCCCTGTAATTGCCTTGTTGTTTGTCTGCCAGAGCCCTCTTGACAGGCACAGACCGTGTCTAACCTGGATTTCGGGCCCTGGCTCTTCACATCATGCTGGGAGGGCCAACACTTGCCATAAATCTTTGATGAGTGGGGGAATTCACAGTGGATTTTGAGTGTCAGGTCTCCACAGGTTGCAGGGCAGAAGTTTTATTGGATTGCTTAGTCATGGTTCTTGGTCATAATTTTTGAGAGTGGGTGTGGACTGCCTGCTATTCATTTTGGTAAAGAACAATTTCTGGTCTTGGACAGAGTCACACTCTTAAACCATTCAAGTTCACAGAGGCCTCCAAAAGTTCTGAGGCTCTGCTTGATGCAGTAAAGTCATAAAATCATTAACATGGTGACTATGTGTTTTTACAGCCCCTTTGCTCTGTGTAATCTACAGATGAACGCTCATGACATTGAGGCTTTAGAAGAATGACTGCCCTTATTGTTTAAATTGGACTATGAATTTCAGAATGACAGATAAGCACACACCTATGAGCCAAACCCTTGCCACCTTTTTCCTTTTCACCTAGAATCTTGATCTTGGTGAACTCCTGGGCAGGGGAGGGAGGGGAAGGAGCTTCAGAGTGCAGAAGCATGAGCATGCATATGCCTGAATCACTTTGTTCTACACCTGAAACTAACACAGTATTGTAAATCGAGTATAGTTCAGTTGAAAAGATAAAAAAGAATGTGATTCGAGTGGTGCTTAGGTGCTTCCATCCAGTTAAACTGTTGCCTGTGGCAAGACCTAGAAAGCCTTGCCCTCTTTATCTCTAAAAGTAAACGCCCAGCAGTCTGTAGCTGACTGACAGCTGTGGTCACGTGACACAGGCAAACATTAACTTGGTGCATAGTTTGGTTCCTGCATTGTGTAAGTGAGAGAGGGCACTCTGGCAGGTGACCATCTTGGTAGCAACGGCAGAGCAAGCATGACAGCAGGGTCCCAGGGGGAACACTCAGTCTTCCTGCTCCTGCTGCTGTGCACGCTTGGCCCCTCTGTGTCCCAGGCCGGGAAGCTGCTGGTGGTCCCGGTAGATGGCAGCCACTGGCTGAGTTTGGTCGGACCCCTCCAGCCCCTGCAGCAGAGAGGACATGACATAGTGGTCCTGGCACCTGATGCCTCCGTGTACATTAAAGAGGAAGCATTTTACACCTTGAAGAGGTACCCTGTGCCATTCCAAAGGGAGGACTTGGAAGAGACTTTTATCAGCCTCGGGCGTACTGTTTTTGAGGATGATCCTTTTCTGAAGCGTGTGATCAAAACATACCAGAAAATCAAAAAGGACTCGGCTCTGCTCTTATCCGCCTGCTCCCACTTACTGCACAACAAGGAGCTGATGGCCTCCCTGACGGCAAGTAGCTTCGATGCCGTTTTGACAGACCCTTTCCTTCCCTGCGGCCCCATCGTGGCCCAGTACCTGTCTGTGCCTGCCGTGTTCTTCTTGAATGGACTGCCATGTGGCCTGGACTTTCAGGGTACCCAGAGCCCCAGTCCACCATCCTACGTGCCCAGGTGTCTGTCCTTTAACTCAGATCACATGACCTTCCTGCAGCGGGTGAAGAACATGTTCATCACCTTGTCAGAGAGTTTGCTGTGCGATGTGGTTTATTCCCCGTACAGGCTACTTGCCTCCGAAATCCTTCAGAAAGACACGACTGTTCAGGATCTCATGAGCTCTGGGTCTGTCTGGCTTCTCAGAAGTGACTTTGTGTTTAATTTCCCGAGGCCCATCATGCCCAACATAGTGTTTGTTGGTGGGATCAACTGCGCTAGCAAAAAGCCACTCTCTCAGGTGTGTATTTGAGTGGGAACTTTATATACCTGTATTCTAGCAAGAACTTTGAGTGAATGAACTTGTCATGGATCTGCTGAGAGAGCCTCAAATGCCTTCTCTTGTTCGTTTCTATTTCACCAGTCTCTTAGGAGTGAGTTGTAATTTATAACTCTTTGGCATCTTCTTCTAGGTTTTTTTTTTTTTTTTTAATCGGAGACTTTAGGAAAGTGTACTTTGGCCATTTTATTCTGTGTGCTCCAGTGGATAGTAATCAATTAGATGTGACATGGGTTAAATGCCATAAACACAGGGCCCTGGGTCCAGGGTTCCTCGCAGAGAACAAAATTGTGCAGCATGCACTTTGCCCATGGTCAGGTCAGGCTCACAAAAGTCAAGATTGCTGAAATAATTCTTTGGCATCTATAGATCTTGCGTGGCAGGGAAAATTGCCTTTATTTTCCTGGTTAAAAGTCCAGTTTCTAGATAATAAGAAGCTGAATACAGCAGTTCCATTTCTTATAATAAAGCAAATCACTAGACAGCCAGGTTCTGATGTTGGATTCAAAGCTCATGAATCTCACTCTCTTAAATGCTTATATATTAATGTTTTCAGCCTCCGCAACTGGAAGTTTGCAGAAAAAAAAAAAAAAAGTAGCATTTACATTCTCTTCCAAATCTCGACAGAGGGGATAAAGAATAGCAGGAGAGGTTCCTTCTAACGGGGGATTTGGGAAGGATTCTTCAAGTAGACATTTCAGTGGGCGTTCCTTCATTTATTCAAGTATTGGTTGGGGATCTGCTGGTAGCCCAAGTACTTTCCAGATGCTGAGTCTGGCTCCTACTAGGGGCTACTATCCCCCTTATAGAGTGATGAATCTTATTTCCAGTGAGCTTCTGACATTCACATTTTATATTATTTAAAATATAATAATTTTTGACTTTGGGTCTTTGCTGCTGCCCAGGCTTTTCTCTAGTTGCAGCGAGAGGGACTTACGCTTCGTTGCGGTGCACAGGCTTCTTGTGACGGTGGCTTCTCAAATCCACTAATGGTTCTTTAAAGGGGTGAAATGTCATCAAACCAACGAGCATATCTCAGATCAAAGGAAAGAAAGTTAGCCAACAGGTCCAAGCAAGATATTTTTGCATGTTTGCTGTTGCGTTTTGGCAAACAGCTTTTATTTATGTAAGTGATTTTCTTCTTTATTTAGGATGTTTCATGGGAGAGACTGCAGAACTTTATCAACTGTCTTTCTTGATATCACATCTTTATATCGTTTATTGACATATTTTCCCCTTAAGTGGTAAATTGTATTGAATGTGTGTTGGTTGCTGCCTTGTTTGGTGCAAGTGAGCTTAGATGTGAGAATATTTCTGTAAATTGTACCTGATAGTAGTTCCCATTGTCTTACTGAAATTCTTTTAATTTGAAATTCCATTTTTAGATACTAATATCACCATTCCTGCACTGTTTTTGTTTACATTTTTCTCTAGTGCCTCCTTAGTGCTCCAGGTCTTCAACCTTCTTCCTTCTCTTTAAGCAACATGAAGCAAAGATTCCCTGGCAGTCCAGGGGTTAAGATTCTGTGCTACCAATGAAGGGGGCGTGGGTTTGATTCTTGGTCAGGGAACTAAGACCCCACATACTGTGTTGCAAAAGATAAACACAACAAAATAAAACCAAAAAATCTACAGAGCCAATATTCTTAACCGAGTCAGGCAGATTCCTTTAACAGTTGAATTTCTCCTGTTTGCACTTAACAATCAACAGATATGATTATAACTCTTGCAGTTTATTTTTACTTTGCCTTGTCATCTCCCTTTTTCTTGATTTATGCTGGTCTGTCACACTGCTGTTATCTTTTTTCCCCTTGGTTAATTAGTGCTGCTCTGCACTTCCTTTCCTCTACTGGGGATCATACTATTCCCAATGCTCTTGGTAAAAGTCCTGACCTTTTCAAGTGTAAAGATGAAATCTTTGTTAATGAGAGTCCCTAGAGAAAACACAGCTTGGTGTTGGACATACCTTTGGGATGCCATCAAAGAATAAAGATGGTAGAACAATGCTGAGAGCAAAGGCATGACACTCAAGAATTCCAAGATGTCAGTCCCCTCTCAGGCTGAGAACATTTCTGAGAGTACACAGAGATCCAGAGATGGTGTCCACCCAGCCACGCTGGTTGTAAGGAGGACCGTCAAGCAGGATCGGTGAGAACAGACTTGAAGATGATGAAGAGAAGAAAGAGTGGTGACAAGGAAGCTTGCAGTGTTCCTAAGTGGCTCTGAATGTACAATGATAAAGCAACACATTTCCAACATAGTGTTTCATGAGTCTCCTTGCAAAATGAAAGGCATTTGGGAAGGAAAAATCTAATAAAAGCCTAGAACTCAAAATACTAAACTCACAGCCAAAGTCAGGACTTCTAGTAAAAGCCTCCTGGGTTTCGAAGTGAGTACACTTGACAAACAGGAGATTAACAAGGCCCGGGCTGCCTGATAACAGGCAACTGCTTCTGAACCTGGAAAGGTCAACAGTACTCTGCTAAATGCCCCAGTTCTCAGTCACCCGAGACACAGCGGTGACGGAGGCAGGGGCCCGTGTCCCGTAGCAGTGGCACTTGGCACCCGGCTTCTTTACCTCTGGACACCAGCTCTCAGGGCCCCGGGCCACAGAGCGTGGACAGGGGCAGGAGGAGATAGGACGTTCGTCACCTGTGCGGTCTTACCTTTTGTTGTTGGCAAGCTGCATGTTTGTTATGCAAAAAGCTGATTAATGAAATTGAAGAAAAAGGTTCTTTTTTCAATAAATGGTTTATTTTAGGGGGGGAAAAGCCTCCTGGGTGTGTAGGCATGTCTTTTCCCTTTGAAGGGGCCTCATTTTTTCTGGAATGGGATAAAAGATAGGGGATTAAGGTTTATTGTGGTCAGCATGTTGCTTCACACTTTGGCCTGACTCCAGAGAGTGTAGAGTCAGGGTAAGGTTTTGCTGTTGTTGCTGTTGTTGCTGTTGTTGTTTAGTCTCTAAGTTGTGTCTGACTTTGCGACCCCATGGACTGCAGCCCACCAGGCTCCCCTGTCCCTGGGATTCTCCAAGCAAGAACACTGGAGTGGGTTGCCATTTCCTTCTCCAATGCATGAAAGTGAAAAGTGAAAGTGAAGTCGCTCAGTCATGTCCGACTCTTCATGACCCCATGGACTGCAGCCCACCAGGCTCCTCCGTCCATGGGATTTGCCAGGCAAGAGTACTGGAGAGGAGTGCCATCGCCTTCTCCGTGGCATTCTTTGGAGACATAAAAAACCATCTGGAGACGCTCAGAGAGTGAATTAGATCATCAATAACCAAGAGTTCAGGGAAAATTGCCCTGCTTGTGCCTTGCTCTGTTTCCTTCAAGTAGATTCCCACTGCATGTGTGTGCATGCACGGGTAGTGTGTGTGTTTAGTGAAGCTTGGAGCACTCTGGAGTTGGCTCTGAAGTTTGGGAACAGATCACGCAATGCTAAGATTATTGCCCAAGGCTGAATCTAGGGTTTTCCTTCCTTTCTTCCTGAGATACACCCACCAGTCATCTCCAGGTTCTAGTTTCAACATTGTAACTAATGCTGCTGTTCTTCTGATTGCACTATTCCTGTTGCATCTTGCTGAAACAGTTTGGCGTCATTTCAGGAGGATTCCAAAGGGTTCTGGTACCATAATTCTTTATGTATCAGTGTAGAGAAGAATTCAGTGAGAGGCAGAGTGATAGATATGAAGTGATTTATTAGGATAGGATGCTTGTGAGGCTTACATGGGGCTTCCTGGGTGGCTCAGTGGTAAAGAAAAATATACCTGCAACGCAGAAGATGGAGGAGACACTGCAGGTTCGATCCCTGGGTCAGGAAGATCCCTTGGAGGAGGGCATGGCAACCCACTCCAATATTGTTGCCTGGAGAATCCCATGGACAGAGGAGCCTGGCAGGCCACAATCCATAGGGTCGCACAGAGTTGGACACGACTGAAGTGACTGAGCACATACACTTGAGACTTCCAAGAGGGTGGGTGAGAAATGCCACACCTGAGAAATTAGTGTGCGACAGTTTTATGATCAAAGGAAAAGCAGGGAGGGGAAGAAGACCTTTGTCTTCCTTGAGTAGACTTCGTGCTTCCATCATCTGCTCCTCCTCCAGGAGCGTTTTCCTGTCCCTATATGGTCAAGCTAGGTACACGATTATGTGTGCAGACAGCAAGTCCTAGGAATCATTAACTTACTGAACTCACTGGGTAGGATGTGGGTCTCATGCTGCCATTGTTTTGCTGTTTTGGGGCACGCAACATGCTTTTGCTGCCTGGTTTTGTTGTTAAGCAAGCCTGCTTGGTTTTGTAGTTAAGGAAACCTGCTCTCTCAAGTAATCGTGAACTTACAAGGATCTCCTGTTTTTCTACTTATAATTCCCTAGTGGGATTAATTATGTAATCATCTATTGTGTCCCTTCATTCTATCCCTGTCATATTCAGAGCTTTCATTTGACATTGATCTCTAAGTCTATCCCTTATTCCTTAAGGGATAGGCCTTTGCCAGGTCATAAACTCTAACCTGTACTTACTAGCTGGGATCCCTGCCATCTCTGATTCTCACCCTACACACACAGACATTTTCTAATATCCATCTTCCTGCTTCATTCAAGGAACCACAGGTTACTTGGGTTCTAGTAGTTGTAAGATTCATTGTTAACTGGCAAATCAATCCTAGCTGATAGCTCAAATACACCAAAACTCACTTGGGTTCAGTCCTTGGTCGGGGAACCCACAAGCTGCATGGCATGCCCCCCGCCGATTACTCCTTGACTTAAAAAGTCGTCATAATGGCAATAGGATGCTGTTAGTAAAGGGAAGGACTTTGAATACACTCAGGTCCTAGTTTCTGAATGATCCTGTCTCACATGCAGAGGAAAACAAGCTGGTGTAATCCACACAGGGGTCTGCATGCCACTCTCTCTCTGTTCTCCATTCCTTATTCCTTGGGTCACCTGGCCCTGAAGTTTCTTCCGAAAGTCCCGTTGCCTTGTCTTGAACTTTGTCCTAAAGTAGCCAAGGCTGTGTGTCTGCAGGTGATCTTTGCTGGATGCTTCCTGAGACAATGGAGCAGCCTTGTACGTGCAGGCTTCCTTGGATGGCCGTGAGGGATGTAGTGAATTAAGAGCAGGAAGCGGGCACTAGGTGAGGGGCGTATGCTGTGTGGGTGAAAACTGTGCCTGTTTCTCCTTCCTTCCAAGAGGCTTTGGTGGTCAAGGTCTACTCACATGCTCTTCACCTTCTCTGAACCCCACAGAAGGGGCTCAGTCTCTGGGACACACTTGGGAAGGGTTTCTGTCCCCTATTTGTGTTTTTCATACCTAGGGTGGAACAGTTTACGTTTTATAGTACATACGGAATCAGCAGAGAAAGATTCAAATAAGTTTCTGTATATTCTTTCTGCTAAAGCAGGCAAGGTGACTTAAACACCTTAGAAACTCTTATCCAGGAAAAGTTGGGAAAATGTACTTGACTGGTGACATTTTAGTACGGAGTTGACATGGATATGAGATTTACTCGTTCAAGTGTATTGACTGCCATAGGGAAACTCTGCCACAGGCTGGAGGGAAGCAAGAGTTGTGGAAGGATTTTTTTGCTATTTGAAGTTTTTCCTTAATCATGAGTCTAATTCTTAATGCCCTCTGTAGCTTTGTGCTTTGACTTCATTCTTTCAGCATAAAAAGAATATTCTAGAAGTCTTGAAAAGTAATATGGGTCTTTACATAGATTTTCTTAGAGAGGAAGTGCCGGAGCTTTCGAGTCTGCAGAGAGTTTGCTGGAATACTATTTGGACAGTGTTTCTCTCCCCCCATGTTTCCTTTCAAGGAATCTGCTGAAATCTCGCTCTTCTCTCCAGGAGGCTCCTTCCGCTTTCCTCCCTTCTTACTGTTGCCTTCAGCTCACTCGTTCAGCCCTCCTCCCCAAAGCCTGCTTTCTTCCAAACTCTCCCAGCTGCATGAAGCCCTGGAGCAAAGGATCTGGCTTTACCTCTGGTCACTTTTCTCTCAGAAACTTGACGTATGACTTGGAGTCTACATTTCAGAGGAGAACCCAGGTGATAACTCTGTAAGCAGGAAGCCCTCTTCCTTTGGGATGGAAAGGACTTGGGGAGGGAGGGATGTTACAACACACGTTAATACTTTGTGTCTCACACACACACACACACACACACACACACACACACACACACACAAATACACACTCCTGTAATCACTTTCTTAAGAGGAAGCTACCTTATTCAGAGCTGAATGCATATAGTCATCAAAGAACATGAGAAAAAATTAACTGGAAATTTCTTTTCTGCTTCTAGGAATTTGAAGCCTACGTAAATGCTTCTGGAGAACATGGAATTGTGATTTTCTCTTTGGGCTCAATGGTCTCAGAGATTCCGGAGCAGAAAGCTATGGAAATTGCTGATGCTTTGGGCAAAATACCTCAGACAGTAAGAAGATTCTATATGATTTTTAAAAATATCTATCTTCACAAGAGTTCTATAACTCTTCACAAGAGTTTCAATAACTAAATTAATTTATGAGTTGGGCTTTAAACTTGGATTTCCCCGCCACTTCCCAATTATTACTAATAATCCAAAGGTTGTTTTTTTTTTTTGCTATTTCATTCTCAACTACGCTGTTAAACCATGATCCACTGCATGGGGAGGACTCTTTCTCTCTTAACTGACTCAAAAGTATATTAAAGAGAATTTATTTTTTAAAATAAAATGAGCAGGATAGTGTTTCTTCATATTGCATAAGAATATTTCTCCAGAAAGCAGCTGGTTAGGACACTGGATTCATTTCTTATATTTCTGCTTTTGTAGTTCCATGCCCACTCATTTTATTAAGTAATTTCCCTTGAATTTCAGAAAAGTACAAAAATCATAGATATACAACTTGCTGAATTTTCAGATTTACAAAGTGAACACACCCATGGAATCAAGCCTCGGAACAAGACACAGAATGTTACCTGTCCCCAAAAGCCTTCTTACCTACTTTTCCAAGGTTATATTCATTCAGAGACTCCAATTTCTAGCTACTATAGCTGATGTCTTTTTTTTTTTAATTGTATGTGTACGTTCTTAAACTCGGGTTTTTTTTCTTCTTCTGCAAGGTCCTATGGCGGTACACTGGGACTCCACCACCGAATCTTGCGAAGAATACAAAACTTGTCAAGTGGCTGCCCCAAAATGATCTGCTTGGTACGTGGGGAGGATTTAGCATGTAGGGTCTAACCAAGGTTAAATTAAGAAAGTGGCCCAGGCAGGGCTATTCTAAAAGATTATTTAGCCGGAAAGGATTATTGTCAATGTATCCCACATTGCCTTTTGCCCAGTAGGATATCTCAACCCACATGCGCTTCTGCACATTTCTGCAAGGGCCATGTGTGGACGGCACTGGGCCCTGAGCATGCTTGGAGAACCCAGACGATGTCAGATGTTGAAACTCGGTGGCTTGACTGGTGGCATCACCCCCTGCTTTTCTCCTCAGGTCACCCAAAGACTCGGGCCTTTATCACACATTCCGGCTCCCATGGCGTTTATGAAGGGATATGCAATGGCGTTCCCATGGTGATGATGCCCTTGTTTGGTGACCAGATGGACAATGCAAAGCGCATGGAGACCCGGGGAGCTGGGATAACCTTGAATGTCCTGGAAATGAGTTCGGAAGATTTAGAAAATGCCCTGAAAGCTGTCATCAATGAAAAAAGGTAAGAGAAAAACTACCCAGGAATACTTGCCACTTGTATTTTGGCCATCGCCTCATAATAACCATTCAGATGTGAAAACAAGTACACCAAAATCTAGTTTATAAGTAAGATGACTTGGGGTTATTACTACTCATTTTATACAAAGGTGCTTTAATTTCTATAGAATTTATCATAAAAATGATTTTAAATATTATTTCCCCTGGTGTACTTAAATTTTCCATTTATTTAAAAAATGTCAATATAATAAATGTCTGATCTCTAAGTTCCTGCAAAGAAAGAAATATTCCATTAGAAGAAGCATAGTGTCCAAGATAAAAACAAATCAGTTACTTAAGGTATGGTTTTTCCCAGCACTGAAACCTGTGAGAAATTTTGTCCATGGGGATTTAAAAATCTGTGTGTGTGTGTGTGTGTGTGTGTGTGTGTGTGATGGGCTGTGACAAAGGCTTGTGATAAAAGCAAAGTCAAGTTTGTTCAAATGTGGCTCTGAAAGCAAATCAATAGGCAAAAGCCATTAGATCAGATTATCTCTGCATGAACTTTATTGTATTGCTGTCAATTGCTACAAGTAATAGGCTGATCAGAACCTTCTAGGAAGAAGTTATGGACAGGAGTGGACTTCATCCAACAGTCAGCTCTGTATGTGAACATGCGTGCATGTGTGTGTATGTGTATGTATCTACGAGAGTATCAGGAACCTTTACCCATAGTTTCTTCATTTTGAAGGAGACATCAGTCAGGAAGACAGATGTAAAAAGACTGGAATGTTCGCATAGGAAGAGACACTATACAGGGGAACTATGATGGTGCCCACATGCACGTGATGCTTCTGATTAAAAAAGAATTGTCTGCATAGCCCCAGGGTAAAGTGCCCACGGTGTTAGTAACAACCTTCGCAGAGCAGTTGATGTGGTTCTTATCCATCATTTCAATTGGCTTCTGGCAGCCCAGCTTGTCAGCATTAGGTCATGCTGCTAACACATCACTACAGTTAAAGCCTGATTTCTTTCCATATGCTGGTAACTCATTCTTGAGGTTTGTATTAGTAACATAACTTCAACCTTTTGTTCAGTGGTATGGACAACTACTTGTAATCTAAAAGTGACTTGGTAGAAGTTCTCTGGTATATTACTATCTAAAAAAAAAAAAAAAAACACTAATCAGTCTTTTCAAGTTAACTTTCTTTCTTTCTGACCCATCACATGTGAATCTCCTTGTTCCCCAAACTCTAAACTGGGACTGCACCCAGCTTAGAGAAGTGGAAAGATAAAGAGATAAAGAGAAGATAAAGAGAAGTGGAAAAATTTCCAACATTGCGTTATAAAACCAGGGCCAGGTGCTTAATAAATTAATGAGTGAAAGTACAAAGAAAATCTATTTTGTATGAGACAATTTATATAAAAAGAAGGTGTTTAACAGAATTTATGGCCAAATATTAGTAGTACATTATAATAATGTACCCAAAGGAAATGATGGACATGTTTAAGGTCAGATATGACCAGGGACAGGGGAGCCTGGTGGGCTGCCATCTGTGGGGTTGCACAGAGTCGGACACGATTGAAGTGACTTAGCAGCAGCAGCAGCAGCAGCATGACCATAATCACTCCTGAGTAAGTGTCTTGCTTTTCCCTTTCTTCTCTCTTTTCTTCCCCTTGCCACCTCCTCCTTCCCCTTCTCTTCCTTCTCTTTCTCTTTCTTCTTCTAGTGCATCCATACTAAGGGATGAAGTATCAAACCCGTTTTGGATTTTGATATTGACTCAGCTGTTCACACAGTCCAAAATAAACAGGAACCCATTTTTTCCTTAACAGGCTGCATAGACACTCCCTCATACAAAATTTAGCACTTAGATGGTCTGATGCCTCAGTAGTTGAAAGTATATCACTGTCTTGGATATGGCACTTTAAAATGTCTTTTACGTTGGCTAGAAGTGATTATTTGCAATCTCATTGAATGGGAAATCATTAATAATTTCTGAGATGACCTGTTCCTTTATTTCTTTATCTTGTTACCAAAAAGTATGACTAATTTCCTATAAGGATATCACTAAAAAGAGAAGAAGAAGAATAGGAAGCAAGTTTCAAATAACTTAAAATTAAAATTTTGGCTTCCAGTTTTAAGAGATAAAGAATATTTAGTGTGTGAGTGTGTGTGTGTGTGTGTGTGTATTTCTGATTACAATAGAAACTCTACCACGTTTGGAAAGTCTGGTAGCATTCCTAACTGGAAGCAAGGATAGAGGGAGGATGGTTCACTACTGATGGTGTTCCAGGCATTCACATAACTGTCTTTGTGTTCAGCTATAAGGAAAACATCATGCGTCTCTCCAGACTTCACAAGGACCGCCCCATAGAGCCTCTGGACCTGGCTGTATTCTGGGTGGAGTTTGTGATGAGGCACAAGGGGGCATCCCACCTGCGCCCTGCAGCCCATGACCTCACCTGGTACCAGTACCACTCTCTGGATGTAATTGGCTTCCTCCTGGCGGTCATGCTGACAGTCATCTTCATCACCTTTAAGGCCTGTGCCTTCACCTTCCGGAAATGCTTTGGGAAGAAAGAGCGAGTGAAGAAATCTCATAAATCCAAGACACACTGAGAACTGGGTTGGAAACTTTAGAGAAAGGTTAAATTCATGTTATGCTTACTCAAGAACTACTTTGCCAGAAAATGATGCCCCAGGGTGTGTTTTGAAAAATAAAAATGACCCAATCCCTAGTCACACACACAGGTAGAGATATTTGAGTCTCTTTGCTGCTCCCTCCAGTACTTTAATCCGGACTTCACTTGTCGTCTTTCAAATGACTTAAGAGAACTGGTAGGTCCTTCCTTCAACCTACAATACTGTTCCTAGCCGGAAATGGGACCTGTCTGGGGACCGTGTCTTCCTCCCCCTCCCCCAGGAATGTGTCCAGCATCGGTAGATACATTCCTTCACCAGTTACGGCTGGTTCTCAATTATGCTCATGTTTCACAGATGCCTCTGTGCATCTAAAGAAGATGTCTCTTCCTTGTCCTTGATGTGATATGAATGAATGACATAGAGTTCTTCTGAGACAGTGTATGATTTCTGACTTTAGTGGGGAAAGAATGATGTATAAAATTGGTGGGTGATATGCCTGAGTAGAAAATCATTGCTTGTACCAAACAGATCTGAATTTGACAGATGCCTAAATTATAGTGACTGGAAAGTATATTTTTTTCTGATGTGATAACTAAAAATACATTAATAAATTTATGTTAATTATATTTGTTAGGTGTTCTGTCTATGGGTGTTGCATTTATTTATTATTAAACTACATGTTTTAACTACAAAAGTAATACATGATTCTGACAGAAAATTTGAAAAAGGTGTACACACACACGTGCAAGGAAATTAAAGTCACCGTTACTCATGTTCCCTCATGTTTGCCAAAATAACCACACATTATTTTGGCAAATATGTGGAGTTATAAAATACTGCGAATATACCATATTTGGTATATTGAAGGAATGCTACTGTATTTGGTATAAGTGAAGGAAGAATTTAGAAAACACATTCTTCCTTCACTTTACCCTATTATGAATGCTCTTTCCAGGTCTTTATATAACATTTAATTTGTTTTAAGTGGCCAAGGAATATTCTATTGCATGAATATACCAGGATTTATATAACCACAACTTCCAGGTGTATTCACTTTTATTTTCCTTTGTTAGAAAGACATCACTAAATATTCCAGTAGCTGAGTCTTTGTACATACATATCCATGACTGTTTCCATGGGAAAAGGCCTTCCAACAGATCAATGGTTGTTTGTTTTGGCTCCATTAGTGTGAGGATTCATGGGCAAGCAGTTTATTTGCAAAGGGAAGGAAACCCTGAAGAGGAGTGGGGAGTAGGGTGGGCAGTGATGACCACCAAGAAGGCAGCTCTCTGTGGGCAGCTGGAGCTCAATCCTGCTGCTTGCCACTGGCAGCCAGTGCAGAAAACTTGGTGGATTTACCCCACTGGAGGCAGAAGGCCCTCGGGGATCCCAGCACTTG
This sequence comes from Oryx dammah, assembly GCF_014754425.2. Lineage (NCBI taxonomy): Eukaryota > Metazoa > Chordata > Mammalia > Artiodactyla > Bovidae > Oryx > Oryx dammah. Next base: position 111,214,715 of record NW_024070212.1, read on the forward strand.
TCCCTGTTGGTGATTGGCTGCTCCCAGGTGGTATTCATTTCCCTGTACTTCCGGGGGTCCACAAGGGCAGGTAAGAGGGCTTTAAAATCCAGAGAGAACCCACGGGAGAGAAATGCAGATGCCGTGTTGGAGATCAGGCCCTGTGCACTAAGATATAAGAACACAGGGATCTGGGTGGGGCACCAATGCATGGTTCCCTCCGGTAAATGGTTTGACATAGTCCCAAACTGTGTCCAGAGAGGTTCGGTCGGTGTTGAGAGAGCCAGAATCTCACCTTCTTCAGTCTAAAGTATAATCTTGAAAAAAAGACAGTATCAGTTTGATAGGCAAAAGTGGAATTTTGTTTTAAATTTGCTTTTATTATTATTATTATGGAGACAGGCTGGGACCTAGGACCCTTGCTGCAGGGTAGCAATGCTTGCACTTGGACGCGCCTCTTCTCTGGGCAACCAAATACAAAGAAATTGTATGGAACTAAAAATAACTGCCTGCATACAGCAGTTGTGGCAAATTCTGGCCCCAAAAGATGCAAAAAAAAAAAAAAAAAAAAAAAAAAAACCCACCCCCCCCACTGCCCCTTTTGAAGAGCCTGGAACAAAAGCAGGGAAAGTGAAGTGAAAGCGTTGGTTGCTCAGTCATGTCCGAGCCAGGCTGCTCTGTCTTTGGAATTCTTGGAACAAGAATACTGGAATGGGTAGCCATTCCCTTGTCCATAGGATCTTCCCGACCCAGGGATCGAACCTGAGTCTCCTGCGTTGCAGGCAGATTCTTTACCATCTGAGCCACCACGCAAAGCAGCATTGAGAGTAAAAGTAGGTACTGCGAATGCCCCCTGCACACAGCACTGCCTAAGGGGTGGGCAGGACACCCCTACCCTTGCCCCATATAAGGGATAAGCTATCCCCGTAGCTGGGAGCCAGCAAGGCAAACAGTTGTCTGTTTTCACTCCCCATCCTGCAAGCCTTGCTTGAGTTTCTTGTCGCCTCTAGTCAGTTTCTCTTGACTGGGGAAGCAAAACCCTAGTCAGTAACGTTATTATTAAAGGCTGATTTTTCCCCAAGCCTATGAGCCATTTGTATTTCTTTTTTTGGAGAATATCTTCTGTCTGTTCTCATGTGGTATTTATTACCCTTGAAAAGCAAGGAGATCCAACCAGTCCATCCTAAAGGAAATCGGTCCTGAATATTCATTGGAAGGACTGATGCTGAAGTTGAAACTCCAATACTTAGCTTGCTTAAATTCGTGTCCATCGAGTTGGTGATGCCATCCAGCCATCTCCTCCTCTGTCGTCCCCTTCTCCTCCCGCCTTCAATCTTTCCCAGCATCAGATCTTTTCCAGTGAGTCGGCTCTTCGCATCAGGAGGTCAAAGGATTGGAGCTTCAGCTTCAGCATCAGTCCTTCCAATGAATATACAGGACTGATTTCCTTTAGAATGGACTGGTGGGATCTCCTTGCAGTCTAGTGGACTCTCTACTTAATATTCTCCAATAAATATTATATATTTATTGAGAAAAAGGACCAAATCTTCATGAGCTGTGAGCCCAACCTCCATGCACTGGGCTGTGTTGACCCCTTTTTACACCTTCCTTCTTTAAGCCCCACTTGAACCCTTTGATTACATAGGTTCTGTCCAATGGGTGGTGCTAGTTCTTTTCATCAATGAGGCTGTCTCAGCAGATCCATGACAAGTTCATTCACTCAAAGTTCTTGCTAGAATACAGATATATAAAGTTCCCACTCAAATACACACCTGAGAGAGTGGCTTTTTTGCTAGCACAGTTGATCCCACCAAAAAAAAAAAAAAAAAACTATGTTGGGCATGATGGGCCTTGGGAAATTAAACACAAAGTCACTTTGGAGAAGCCAGACAGACCCAGAGCTCATGAGATCCTGGACAGTCAGCATGGGAGTTCTTAGTTGTGGCACATGGGGTCTAAGCTCTCCCACCAGGGATTGAACTGGGTCCCCAGCATTGGGAGTGTGGGGTCTTGGCCACTGGGCCACCGAGGAAGTCCCCAAGGAAATGCAGCGTTAGCTCCTGAGTCCCTACAGGCATGCATGGCTGGGCCAGGATTTGAAAGCCCATGGTCTTAACCACCAGTTTGCACTGCCTGCTTGAGGAACTACTGTTATTATTTTTCCTTTACATTCCTTAGGGTATTTATAATGACTCAAATATTCATGTATATTCAATGGAGTAAATATATCTTCCCCTGGAAAAGAGAATAGCTACCCATTCCAGGATTCTTGTCTGGAGAATCCCATGGGCAAAGGAGCCTGGTGGGTTCCATGGTTTTGCAAAGTTGGACACGACTGAATGATTAACACAAATAAATAACAGTTAAGCTTTGGGGGGCTATCATGGGAATTCTAGTGATATTGTACTGAATTTTTTTTTTCCCCTAGAGGAAAGAATGACACATCTTTCAGAATGGAAGAGACAAACGATTTCGTGTCAGAAAAACTCAAAGCTGAAAATCTATTGCCAAGTTATTTTGGAGTATTCCCTCTTTGCACTAACTGATTTTTGTGTATTTTTTAATAGTCAAGAACATGCGAGAACTTGCTTTACTTATCTGCCCTTCAAAGCAAATTTCAATGAAATTGGTTCTGTTGACGTGACTGGATTTTTGGAAATTATTTGAATAAAGTTGCTCAACTAAAAATTTTAATGTTATCCTTTACAGGCCTGTTTTTCTCATATTTTCTTTGTTAAATTTAGACATGACCAGAAATCCTCCTTTACATTTCCTATTCGTTTAGAGAAGTTGTTTGCTCTGAAACCTAGTTTTAAGCCCTAGAAAGAAAGTCCAGCTGCTTAGCCTTTTAAATTCAGGCCAGCAGGACTTGGCATCTTCCATATTTGTTACTGTTATTCAGTCGCTAAGTCATGCCCAACTCTTTGCAACCCAATGGACTGCAGCACGGCAACCTTCCCTGTCCTCCACTGTCTCCCAGTGAAAGTCATTCAGTGGTGTCCAACTCTTTGCGACCCCATGGACTATACAGTCCATAGAATTCTCCAGGCCAGAATACTGTCTCCCAAAGTTTGCTCAAATTCATATCCATTGGGTCAGTGATGCTATCGAACCATCTTGTCCTCTGCCACCCTCTTCTCTTGCCTTCAATCTTTCTCCAGTATCAAGGTCTTTTCCAGTGAGTCGGCTCTTTGTATCAGGTGGCCAAAGTAACAGAGCTTCGGCTTTAGCATCAGACCTTCCAATATTAGGAGGCAGCAAATTGAATCACTGTTCAACTCACCCATTAAAGTAATTCCAAACAGCTTAATATTTTTGATGAAAACGTAAACAGTCCTGTGATGGTCCCAAAACACCTGCAGCCACTTAGCACCTGTGATATCTCATGATTTTTATCGGAGCTGTTTATAATAGAGTATCACAGTGACTTTGTGGTTGTTGTTTTTTTTAACTTGTATACCCTTTAATTTTGTTTACTTTTTGGATACATGTAGCATTTAAAAAAAATAATAAATGCAAATATCCCTTTTAAAATATTTGTGTATTTATTTGGCTGCACCTGTTCTTAGCTGCAGCATGCGGGGTCTTCAGTCTTCCTTGTGGAATGTAGGATCTAGTTCCCTGACCCCAGCCCCCTGCGTCAGGAGCACAGAGTTTTAGCCGCTGGACCACCAGAGACGTCCCAACATTTAAGTTTTAACTCTTGTTTTGATTTTTTCAGTTGTAAAGACAGTTTCTCATCTAGATCAGCATAAGATACAGACAGTTAAAATTTATTTTTAATTGGTGGATTATTGGTTTACAATACTGTGCTGTTTTCTGCCTTATATTAACATGAAATCAGCCATAGGAATATGTATGTCCCCTCCCTCTTGAATCTCCCTTCCACTACCTACCCTGTCCCACCTCTATGTTGTCACAGAATGTTGGATTTGAGCTACACAACACAACACATATGTGTCACGCAACACATTTTCACTGGCCATCTATGGTAATGTGTGGGTTTCAATGCTGCTCTCTCAGTTCACCCCGCCCACTCCTTCCCTCTGTGTCCACAAGCTTGTCCTCTATGTCTGCATCTCCACTGCTGCCCTGCAGATAAGTTCAGAAGTACCATCTTTCTAGGTTCCATATATGTGTGTTAATACGTGATATTTGTCTTTCTCTTTTTGACTGACTTCACACTGTGTAACAGGCTCTAGGCTCATCCACCTCATTAGAATGGACTCAGATGCATTCCTTTTTATAGCTGAGTAATATTCCATTGTGTGTATGTACCACAGCTTCTTTATCCATTCATCTGCCAACAGACATTGCTTCCGTGTCCTCGCTATTGTAAACAGTGCTTCTGTGAACACTGGGGTACACGTGTCCTTTTCGGGTAAGGTTTCCTCAGGGTATATGCCCAGTGGTGGGATTGTTGGGTCATGTAGTAGTTTTAATCCTAGTATTTTAAGCAGTCTCCATTCTGTTCTCCACAGTGACTATATCAAGTTGCATTTCCGCTAACAGTGCAGGAGGGTTCCCTTTTTTCCACACCCTGTCCAGTATTTATTGTTTGTGGATTTTTTTGATGATGTCCAAAGATGCTTACTCCTTGGAAGGAAAGTTATGATCAACCTAGATAGCATATTAAAAAGCAGAGGCATTACTTTGCCAACAAAGTAGTGTCTAGTCAAGGCTATGGTTTTTCCAGTAGTCATGTATGGATGTGAGAGTTGGACTGTGAAGAAAGCTGAGTGCCAAAGAATTGATGCTTTTAAACTGTGGTGTTGGAGAAGACTCTTGAGAGTCCCTTGGACTGCAAGGAGATCCAACCAATCCATCCTAAAGGAGATCACTCCTGGGTGTTCATTGGAAGGACTGATGCTAAAGCTGAAACTCCAACACTTTGGCCACCTCATGCGAAGAGTTGACTCATTGGAAAAAACCCTGATGCTAGAGGGATTGTGGGCAGGAGGAGAAGGGGACGACAGAGGATGAGATGGCTGGATGGCATCACTGACTCGATGGATGTGAGTCTGAGTAAACTCCGGGAGTTAGTGATGGACAGGGAGGCCTGGCATTCTGCAATTCATGGGGTCACAAAGAGTTGGACATGACTGAACTGAACTGAACTTATTAGTGACCTGTGTGTGGTGATACCTCATTAGTTTTAATTTGCATTTCTCTAATAATGAGCTATGTTGAGCATCTTTTCATGTGTTTATTAGTCATTAATGGGTCTTCTTTGGAGAAATGTCTGTTTAGGTCCTCTGCCCACTTTTTGATTGAGTTGTTTTCCTGGTATTAAGCTGAAGTAGCTGCTTGTATATTTTGGAAATTAATCCTTCATCAGTTCTTTTGTTTGCTATTATTTTCTCCCATTCTGAAGGTTATTTTTTTCCTCTTGTTTATAGTTTCCTTCGTTGTGCAAAAGCTTTTTAGTTTACTTAATGGACAGTAACTTTTAAATAAAATATTGCAAATATTCACAATACAGTGACAAAACCCATGTACCAACATCTGGAGTAAATGGTGGTTAATACGTTGCTGTGTGTAATGGTTTTTTAAGTTATTAAAGATTAAGTTGCACACCTTTCCTTCCCATCCCCCTACCTGAGGTGACGCTCTCCCTGTATGAATGTTTCCTTTCCACCCACAGCTTTACACTGCAACGTCACCTGAGTGTTTTAGCCAGCTTTGCTGCCATAACAAAGCACCAGAGACCAGGTACTTAAACAACAGAACTTTGCCTCTGGAGATGAAGGCTGAGATCCAGGAGCCAGCACAGTTGGGCTCTGCGAGGACCCACTTCCTGGCCTGCAGATGGCTTCCTTCTCATGTCACGTGGAGGAGGAGCTACCTAGTGTCTTTTATAAAGGGCACCAATCTTATCATGGGGGCACCACCCTCATGACCTCATTCAAGCCCAGTTACTTCCCAAACCAGTCTCCTATTGGCTTTTCAAGCATCCTCTTGTGACACTGTTTTTTTAATTTGCTGTATTACTGATTTGGGCATATTCTGTATGCCAATCTGCTTACATGAACCAACCTAGTTTTATGTCAATTGCAAATAACTTCTTCCATCTATGACTTAACTTTACAATATTTTATTGTACAGAAGATAAATTTATTTTTAATTTTTATGTTGACATGTTGTCTTTTCATTTTTATTCAAGAAATTTTCTTTTCTTTTTTTTTTTTTTTTATCGCACTGCATGGCATAAGACTCCTAGTCCCCAACCAGGGACAGAACCTAAGCTCCCTGCAGTGGAAGCATGGAATTTTAATCACTGGACCACCAGCGAAGTCCCAGAAGACATATTTTAACTTACAAAAATTAACCCTTTATTTTTAACTGGTTTCTCTTATTACTTTTAAAGGACATCCTATCCTAGTCTCAGGATCAAAATGACTATATTGTCTTAAAATTTTGCTTTCTGAGTTCAGGTCTATAAACCATCTGGAGATGTTTTGCACAGGCATGAATGGAATTGACCTGACTGTGCAATCATACGGCTTCCCCCAGGGCCTATAGTGAAGGGCACATTCCTTTCCGGCTGTGTCACTGGGACTTGAGTCTTCCAGCAGCCACCATCTTCATCACTCGGCAGGAAGTAACTCCACTGTCTGTTTCTTGGGCACCACCAAGAGTGTGAGACCAGTCTGCCGGGAAGCCTCCAGTGCAGGTTGGTTTTCTGGACTGCTTTGCAATCCTCCCACCCATGGGCCCAGGGTGGTGACTGCCTTGGGCTGTTACAGTGGGACTGGTTTGGAAATCCCACCTCCATCTGCTCTGGGGACAACCCGAGACTGTCCCACTGGCAGCGTGAGTGTAGGAAGAGTTTCCCTGCCCTTCTCCCCCTGCCTGTTTCTTGGACTTGAAGGTAACTCCTCCCTTTGGCCCTTCATGGGTTCTGCTCCAGGCCTCGCTGGGTCCCTTCCCATCCTGGCCCAGTGGACCCTGATATAAAAGAGACGAGGGTGGACGGTGTGGTGTCACTTCCTCCCTGAGGCCCCCCTGAGTTACACCCTGCTGATGGGCACCAGCACTGCCCCCACTGGTGGCTGCCCTCCCTCACCCTGGGTGCATCATGGGCGCTGGGAGATGTCTCCTTTCCCTTTAAGAGTGGGGCTCCTGGAAGCAGGGCTGGACAGCAGCAGGGCTCCACTAGGGCCCCAACACAGAGCCCAGTGGACACACCATCCACGTGGGAGGAACTGAAATGCAGTGAAGACACAAAGGGGACCCCAGATCTTCTGGCCTCACACGCACACACACACACACACACACACACACTCAGGGGACACAGGAATCAAATCCCCGCTAGGACTGGAATTTCCCTTCACCCCACTGTCTCAGCTCTGGGGCGTCATCTCCTTGCAGTCAGGAATCTGCTCTCCAAATAGCAAGGGAGGTTTATTTCAAGGGGAGGAAAGAAAGGGGCACTCATTATTTAAGTAAAATACTTTTTCTTACAAATGGAATTAAAAGTGGCTTGCGGTGGTGCAGTGGGGTTTGGCCCCCAGGAGAAAGGCAGGTACGTTTTGCACTCAGACGACCTAGGAGATTCCTTCAGGTGAAGCCAAAAGCCGCTGCTGACTGCAGGTATCCAAGATGTTGAGCGTCTCCAGCGCTGCCCTCCAAACACCAGGATCTGAGTCCAGCTCTAGCTCCTGGAGAGCTGAGAGTGAGTGTACGAGGAGGATGGGGACATGGCAGCCAGGCCCTCGTCCTCCACCCGCTCTGGGTGGTGCATCCTGATGAGAGCTGACTGCGGGGCGAGGGGCTCACGGGGCTTTGAACTTCATCCCCACCCCAGTGTGAATTCGGAAGATGGCAGGTGCAGTCGTGTCTCCACACACATCTCCCATTCCTGGGGTCTTCCATCACGTCAACAGGGACAGGAAGATGCCCCCCAGGCCCCAGCTGCTACAGGGAGCAGGCAGAAAGCACAGGGAACCATCAGAGCTGTCTTCCTAGAAAGCCCCCTGCAGGTTCATCCACCTCTCTGTGCCCTGGCCACCCCTGCCCCACACCTCAGATACAACCAGGGTCAGCTGACTCTCCCCTTGGGTGGTTTCACTAAGCTCCCAAATGAGCAGAGTGGACTCATTTTGACTCACACTTGAGTCTCCACTACTTACAATTCCGTAATGCTGGAAAATCCAGCTTTTTCAAGTAATGCGCAGACATCTGCTTCATAATGATTCCTAAAATGACAGTCAGAAATGCCCATCACATGAATATTAGGTCAGCGAGAGATTTGGTTTCTCCTGATGAGAGTTTCTGTTAAGGGTTTAGTTCAGGACGTCTAGTTCAGCATCGGGCAGGTATGAAGTGCCATGGGACACACACGGGGAACTTCTGCCCAAGCCTGCCTCCCAACACCTGTCCCCACTCCAGACCTGGGTCTGACCAGATGGTCTTCAAGGTCCCTCCTGCATCAGGAGACCTGCCTGCTCACCTGCCAAGTTACATGCAGCGATTCTGATCCTTGACAAGTTGCTTTTAACATAGGTCATTGTTTCTAGCAAGAAGTTGTAGAGAACGGCAGGCTTTTTCTGAGTCTGCAAAAAACAAGTGACACCCAGTGCCATGGAAGAGGAGGTCCAGCAGACTGGCTGCTCACAGGTGGCGGTCATCTGCTCACAGAGGCCCATCCGTCTGATGCTACAGGGTCTGCCCAGAGAGGGCAAGTGCTCATCTCAAAGTCACACAGCAGAGTAGCAGGTAGGCAACCTAAGGACCTTCAGGTTTCTGTTACTCTTCTCTGGCCCAGAGAGATCACACTCGCCCACAACCTGCACTGTCCGATAGGGTAGCCATTGGCCACACATGGTCCCTGAGCACCTGAAATGTGGCTTGCTGTCGTTCAGTCACTCAGTTGTGTCCGACTCCCTGGGACCCCATGGACTGCAACGCACCAGGCTTCCCTGCCCTTCACTATCTCC
>NW_024070212.1:111223642-111263770 GCF_014754425.2 Oryx dammah
CTCCATCAGTAAGCTAGGGGGCAGCCCCCAAAGGCCTCAGGGAGCCAAAGAAGGGTGGGCTGATGAGCCCCAGGGGGCTGCCTGGGACCCAAGCCCTCCTGGCCCATGTGACACCTTGGGCACATTTACTGAGAAGCCCCATGGGTACAGATGCAGCCCCAGTGGCCCCTCAGCCAATAGCCAGCACTGGGTGCCCTCAGCAGCCCTGCCGGGAGCTACCACTGCCAGGAGCCTGGGGTTTGGGGGCCTGGCTGCAACCCCCCTGATCCCCTCTCCCCAGATCTCCCTCACCCCGTCCCCTGCAGTAACCAGGCCACTGGTCTCTGGCCTCTGCTGGGGTTGGGCCACAGGAAGGTACTGGAATGGATGGCAAGGAAGGAAGTTGGGGTGTCTGCTCCCCCAGGAGAAGGAGGGGCAATAGCCACCAAGGGGGCCCTGTGCCATGCTGGCCTCTCCTCTTTGTGGCCCCTTCATTAAGGCCTCTCATCCCCTTTGGGGGTAGGCAGTCACTTTCTTCCCTGAAGCCCTGCCTCCAGGAGAGTTGCTGTTAAAACAGGAAAGGACTGTGAACTTTTGATAGAGGCAGTGAGGATAATGAAAGTGTTAACTGCTTCAGTGGTGTCCAACTCTTTGAGACCCCACGGACTGTAGCCCGCCAGGCTCCTCTGTCCATGGAATGCTCCAGGCAAGAATTCTAGAGAGGGTAGCCATTCCCTTCTCCAGGGGATCTTCTCAATCCAGGGATTGAACATGAGTCTCCTGCATTGAAGGCAGGTTCTTTACTGTCTCAGCCACGTGGGAAGCCTTTGACTGTGTGGATCACAACAAACTGTGGAAAATTCTTAAAGAGATGGGAATACCAGACCATCTTACCTGTTTCCTGAGAAACCTGTATGCAGACCAAGAAACAACAGAACCAGATATGGAACTATAGAGTGGTTCAAAATTGAGAAAGGAGTGCGTCAAGGCTGTTTATTGTCACCCTGTTAAATAACTTATATGCAGAGTATATCATGTGGAATGCTGAGATGGATGAATCACAAGCTGGAATCAAGATTGCTAGGAGAAATATCAACAACCTCAGATATGCAGATGATATCACTCTATTGGCAGAAAGTGAAGAGGAACTAAAGAGCCACTCAATGAGGGTGAAAGAGGAGAGTGAAAAAATCTGTCTTAAAACTTAGCATTCAGAAAACTAAGATCATGGCATCTGTTCCCATCACTTCATGGCAAATAGATGTGGGAAAAGTAGGAACAGTGACCGGTTTTATTTTCTTGAGTTCCAAAATCACTGCAGCCATGATGACTGCAGTGACTGCAGCCATGAAATTAAAACATGCCTACTCCTTGGAAGAAAAGCTATGACAAACCTAAACAGCATATTAAAAAGCAGAGACAAATTGCTTTGCCAACAAAGGTCTGTATAATCAAAACTATGGTTTTTCCAGTGGTCTTGTATGAATGGGAAAGTTGGACCATAAAGAAAGGTAAGTGAAGAAGAATTGCTGCTTTCAAAGTGTGGTCCTGGGGAAGACCCTTGAAAGTCCCTTGGACTGCACAGAGATCAAACCAGTCAATCCTAAAGGAGGAAATCAACCCTGAAGATTCACTGGATAGACTGATGCTGAAGCTGAAGCTCCAATATTTTGGCCACCTGATGTGAAGACCGACTCATTGGAAAAGACTCTGATGCCAGGAAAGACTGAGGACGGGAGGAGAAAGGGGTGACAGAGGATGAGATGGTTGAATGGCAGCATCGACTCAGTGGATGTGAGTCTGAGCAAACTCCGGGAGACAGTGAAGGCTAGGAACGCCTGGCGTGCTGCAGTCTACGTGGTCACAGGATGGGACACCACATAGTGACTGAAAGGCAGAACAAAGTGTGGCTGGGGAAGACATCTGGAGAAGAAGGAAAGTACGCCATGTTTCCTCTCACAGAGCTAAGACTCCTCAATCAGCCAGTTTGTGGGTTGTCTTGACTGGTCCCTTTCTCAGCCTGGTGGGAGGGACCAGCAGATGGCGGCCTCTGGGGTCCTGGGAAGACTGAGCGAGGTGGGGGACACCCCAGCTAGCCAGGGCGGCATCCCCGAAGCACATGTTCCTTGTGGGGACAGCGGGCCCTGGGCATTGCGCACAGAGCCCAGGTGTGTCTCACCTGGGCGGCATCGGAGCAGGGGTCCTGACAATGTAGCATGAGGGGGACCCAGGCTTTCTTCACTTCCTGCTTGAAGAAATGCTTCTTGGAAATCCTGACCACCTGTGCCAGCTTCCCAAAGAGGATGAAGGCTTTTAAACGGAGCAGCTCATTCTCCTGCAGCCAGAACACACAAGCTATTTCTGAAACGTGGGAAGCAAGAAGCCCAACAAAACCCCAGCCATTTGCCGTGGACCTTCTTAAACGCCTTGGTGCCTGCAAAGCCTTCTGGATCATTCCATCATGATGGAGTGTCTCCTGCAGGGCTCTGGGGACTGGGCAGTATTCTGGTGTCTGTGACCTTTTCTTGCCTAGACGGGGGCTGCGCTGGATCTGATTGCCTACCACCCCAACCTAGCAGAGTCCCCACCCCACACATCACAGGTGTCCAAAGAGCATTTTTGGCTGTGAGGAATTAAAGTCAGGGGAAGAGGGTCCCATGGGCCCTAGAACAAGATTTTTTTTTTAAACCAGCTCCCGTGATCAGCCAATTGATACATCAGCACCCAAGTGCGAACTGCAGCCCTTTTCATTCCAGGGCACCTCTCTCCTTTAGGGGGTGAGCAGTGGCCACCTTCTACTGAGCATTTGTGGGGACCCCCATGAGGGCCAGGGCTGAGTAAAGTGACAGTGTGGACTCACGTTGTCAAAGAAGGTTCTGCACTGCTCGGAGATGGCATTGAAGGCGGACCCCAGGTCCCCTTCCCGCAGCTCGACCAAGACCTTGGCCAGGACCTCCAGGCCCTCAGAGGTCACGCTGGCACTCACGCCCGGCACCCGCAGGGAACACAAGCACTTCTCCAGTAAGAGCTTCCGGTACTGCCTCACCTGGGGAGCACGGGGATGTCAACCCCCGCCTGGCTGCCCGGGACAGGCCACCATGGGCCCCCCACCCCCCACCCCTGCCTTGGCCCCCACGGACCTTCCTTGGGGCGCCGAGGGCCATGTTGCCGAGGGCGCGCAGTGAGAGCACCCGCAGGACCTCATCCTCCTGCTCTGCGCCCTTCTCCAACATCAGCACTGCCCGCTTCAGCAGCTTCTCCCGGTGCAGGATCGGGTCACTCATGAACTGGAAAGGAGAACTGTTCACAGTAACCCCTGAGAGGGGCTCTCGTTCCTCAGCCTCACAACGGGACAGGTGATGCGACTCGATGCCCAGAGTGGCGTCCCTGGGAACAGGAGAGGATTCGGAGCTCCACCTCCCAGGATCGCCTCTGGGCTCCTCCGCCGCCAGCTGTGAGACCCTGGCAAGTCCCTGGACCCCTCGGAACCTCAGCTTCCTCACCTGTAAAAAGGGCAACAGCAGTACCTGCCTCATGGGGTAGCTGTGAGGCTCCGATGCTGTAATACGTGGGGAAATCCTAGTTGAGTGTTATCCAAAGGAACACACCTGTTCGTCATTTGTTCCTTCTGTTAACGTGATGGGAGTGGCCATGGTGTGCAAGAGCCACGCCCACTGAGTCAGAGCAGAAATGCCCAAAATGCACGGATTCCACTCCCCTGGGCCTCCGAGGGTCACTTCTGGGCTCGCACCCAAAACGCTGGGCCCTCGGGACCACGAGGAGCCCTGTGGCATGCCTGGGTGCACGTGTGTTTTATAAACCTTGGGGTGGTGGTTTAGTCGCAAAGTCATGTCTGACTCTTGCAACCCCATGGACTGTAGCCCACCAGGCTCCTCTGTCCATGGGATTCTCCAGGCAAGAATACTGGAGTGGGTTTCCATGCCCTCCGGCAGGGTATCTACCTGACCCAGGAATCGAACCCGGGTCTCCTGCAGTGCAGGTGGATTCTTTACTGACTGAGCTACAAGGGAAGCCCCATTATAAACCTTAGAAAGTGAAGTCGCTCGGTCGTGTCCGACTCTTTGTGACCCCATGGACTGTAGCCTACCAGGCTCCCTCCATCCATGGGATTTTCCAGGCAAGAATACTGGGGTGGGTTACCATTTCCGTCTCCAGGAGATCTTCCTGACCCAGAAGAAAACTAAATATCCAATGGGTGATCCCGGAATGGAAAACTGATTCTTCAACCTTCTACAGAACAAGTCTGCCAGCCCCACCCTAGGGCGATGGTTGGTTCCGATGACACTCTGGGTGTCAGCCATAGAGAGTTCCCCCCAAAAGTTTCCTGGACAATTCCTTCAGGACCCCATAAGGAAGGGTAGCTGGGCATCAGTGGCTCTGACCCCTACTTTGGGCCTTCCTGCCTGGCTCAGCCTGGCTCACCTCTCAGAGCCCTCTGCCTGGCCTTCCCAGGAAAGCCCTCCTCTGGCCCCGTGATGCTGGTGCTCACCACATTACACAGCCCTTGGCGGCTGTACTACAGGGCACAGGACGGGTCTCAACCCCTTTCCCCTCAGTGCCCACCCTGAATCATGTGTTTGAGGAATGAATGAGTGGAGGAGGGCATGAGGGATGTTCGCCTGGCCCTCCAATCCCGGACTCAGAGCCTGCGTGCCTGCCCTGAGATGAGCCCGCAGGACAGCCCGGGGGTCGCCCAGCACCCACCTCACATCCCTGCCTGCCCCACCCACTGCCCACCCCCGCCCAGCCCCCGCCGTGGCCTCACTTCCACGCAGACCGCCGTGCTGCTGATGCGGCAGCTCAGAGCTTCCGAGGCCATGCCCCTGAGCGCCAGCTCCGACAGCCTCTGCCAGTAGTAGCCCTGTGGGCTCTGCACACACAGCCTGCAGGGACGGCACCACCGAAGGGGCTTCTCAGCTCCTGTCCGGCACAGCCGCTCTGCAGCAGGGTGCCCGGGGTGGGGCTCCCAGGTCAGGGGGTCACTGAAGTACGGACCCTCCACCTCCTCTTTATAAAAAGTGAAAGTGCAAGTCGTGTCCAACTCTGTGACACCATGGACGGTAGCCTGCCCGGGTTCTTTGTCCAAGGAATTCTCCAGGCAAGAAGACTGGGGTGGGGAGCTGCTCCCTTCTCCAGGGAAATCTTCCCAACCCAGGGATCGAACCCAGGTTGCCTTTTTATAAAAAGGGGACCAGATTGAGGGTCTAGACCCAGGAAGGAACTCCCGGTCCTGCCGTCCTGGCCTGGCTCAGAAGCCCTTTGTGACCCTGGGCACACCCCACCCACCTGGGACCTCGCTTTCTTGCCTTGGAGCAGGAAGGGCTGGAAGAAAAGATTTCCTTTGCCCTGCACCCTCCTGCCACTCAGTCTGGGATGCGGGTCAACATGGCAATCTGCCCCCCCCCACCTCAAACACACCCGGGAGCGAGGCATTTAGCCACCAGGCCCAGACCTTCCAGCCAGACGATGGAGCCCTGGGGAGCCGGGCACCCACCTGGCCAGCTGGCTGACTCCCTGCAGGAACGTCGAGCTGCTCTCCAGAAGCGTCCACACGCCCTGCTCCTCCAGGGTGCAAAGCAGAGACTCACTGTTGAGTCTCCTGAACAAGAGCTGCATGGATCTGATCGTGACCCTGAAAGAAGGTGGGGCCACATGAGGCTGAGGCTGCCCTACTGGGAGCACCTGCCCTGCCTTTGATAAGCTCTTGGGTAAGCTCCGCACCCAGGCCCGTGAAGGGGTGCCAACACAGGTGGGGAGACTTTCTCAGGGCCCAAGAGCAGCCATGGGAGACGGTGGGTCTGCAAACTCTGAAAACCACACAGGGTTGGACCCACACGAGGGAGAGTCATAAGCTGAGCTTCCAGAAATTTCTCCTCCCCACCAGGAAGGGAAAACAAGGGCCTCTCAGTGGAGGTGACACTTGTAGTCCAGTGACTTCTTTTTTTTTTTTTTTAAGAACATTTATTTATTTGGCTCTACAGGGTCTTATAGTAGAGAATCTGCCTGCAATGTGGGAGACCTGGGTTCAATCCCTGGGTCAGGAACATTCCCTGGAGAAGGGAATGGCTACCTACTCCAGTACTCTTGCCTGGAGAAGCCCATGGATGGAGGCATCTGGTGGGCTAAATTCAGTCCGTGGGGTTGCAAAGAGTTGGTCACTACTGAGCAATGAACACTTTCACTTTCAGAGGGTCTTAGTTTCAGCACATGGGATCTAGTTCCCTGACCAGGGATTGAACCTGGGCCCTCTACACTAGGACCTTGGAGTCTTAGCCACTGGACCACCAGGCAAGTTGAGTGACTGCATCCAGCCCAGACCCACAGCCCCACCACACCGTGCCTTCCCACCCTCGAGCACACCTCTGCAGGTTGACCTCCTCAGGGAGAGTCCCCGTGTGGATGAGTCTCCATGTCTTTAGGACGGGCGACACGGCCTCTGGGGTCTGGCTGCCGCCCAGCTGCAGGAGGAGTGTGTAGACAAGGTCCGGGAAGAGCTCCAGGAGCCTGTTGTCCCAGTCCATCCTCTCAACGAGCAGGTGGATGGTGCACAGGGTCTGCAGAGAGGAGAGCCAGAGGCGGTAGGGGTCCCACTGAGCCCCCAAGGCGGGCCTTCCCCCTGCCTCACCATCAGGGGGTCCACCGCGGCCAGGCGCCAGATGTCGGCCTTGGAGGCGGCGTTGGCCCTGGGCGTGAATCTCGCCTGCAGCCGGCCCATCAGCGCGTGGAGCATTGTCCGGGCAAAGGGCACGTTCTCGGCCACAGCCAGCCACACCTCCGTCAGGTGGCTAGCCAGAGACAGGGGACAAGGACTGTGGGTTTGGGATCACGTGCCCTGGCAGGTCAGAGCCCCCCGGGACCCTTGGGCAGCCCCTGGAGTAGGGGCTGGACCCTGGAGGCGGGGTCTCAGGGAGGTGGGCGAGGCACCAAGGCTGCACAGCCAGAGGCCGAGTCCCGCCCCGCACCTCTGCCCATGGTCCTCCTGGGAAGCCACGGCCCTCTCTCTCTCTCTCCCTCTCTCTCTCTCTCTCTCTCTCTATCTCTCTCTCGGAAGGCCCAGCTCTGCTGCTAGGGGACCTGGAATCCCCACCGGGCCGACTGTGTGATGACCTCATGGACACGTCGGGTCATAGCCTCCCAGTGCTTGTTGTGTCAGGCCGGCACCAGGCAGCTTGCTGATACCTATCACTTCCTCCTCCCAACATGTCTATGTGGAAGGAGCCTTCGTCTCCATTTCCACAGAAGAGGAAATGCTGCCCGAGGAGGTCAGGGAAGCTGCGAGACTACAGCTTGGAGCAGCCTTCCTGACCCCAAGTCCAAGCCTGCAGCCCTGCTGAGAAGGGGAGGGACAGTGACTTAACCAGCCTCTACACACACACAGGTACAGGCACGTGGGGTCTGGTGGGCACTAAAGGGCTAAAGCCATGAATCCAACAGGATCAGCCTGCCTATTCAAATCCACAAAACCAAACACGTAAGTGCAGATAAGTGAGTTTTGTCAAGGATGGGAAAAATGTGGCAGGGGCCCCATGGCAGGAACTGAATAGAAGGGTGGGCACAGCATGCTCATTAAAATCAACTCAGAAAGAAGCCACAGGAGTGCAAGGAAACCAGGACGTGGGGACCTCAGCCCTATAACTCAAGAAACAGCCACATGAGTTCGAAGGCAGCCCTGGGCTCCAGGAAACAACGCAGACTGGCTGACACCTTGAAGAGTCTGAGACCCTGAGCCAAAGCCCCGGCTTGGCCACGCCCAAGCTCCTGACCACACAAACCAGATGATAACCCATTGCTGTTCCAAGCTCCTGAGCTGGAAGCAACTTGTTATGCAGGAATAGCTAACTAATACAGCGAAAGCCAGCCTGCCAGAGGCCCCAGCCCAGCACTGCTCTGAGAGGGGTTGCTGCTGCTGCTGCTACTGCTGCTAAGTCGCTTCAGTCATGTCCAACTCTGTGTGACCCCACAGATGGCAGCCCACCAGGCTCCTCTGTCCCTGGGATTCTCCAGGCAAAAACACTGGAGTGGGTTGCCATTTCCTTCTCCAATGCATGAAAGTGAAAAGTGAAAGTGAAGTCACTCAGTCGTGTCTGACTCTTCGTGACCCCATGGACTACAGTCTACCAGGTTCCTCCGTCCATGGGATTTTCCAGGCAAGAGTACTGGAGTGGGTTGCCATTGCCTTCTCTGCTGAGAGGGGCTAACCCTTGTTAAAGCGTGCCACCTGCACGGCACAGACCTCCTACCTGGACCCAGGGAAGGGCTGCCCTTTGGAAGAGCAGCTCACGTGGGGCCAGGCCTGCATCTCACATGTTTGACACCTGTGCTCGAAACCCTCCTTTTGTCTGCTCCCAGCATCTGCCACGTCTCTCTCCACTAAGCCTCAAGGCTGCCCTTTGCTCCTTGGTCTCTGCTGCTCTGGGGACGCCTGCCCCCTCTTTCTGGGCCCTCCCCAGTATATACCAGTTCGATCCCAGCACACTCATTCCTCACGCTGGTGAGCTCCTACCAGCTGCCTGCGCGATGCAGTGACAGACAAGGGGGCTGGGCATAGTTCAAGACAACACAGAGAGGAAGGCTTGCCCTGCTTCCCTGTGAGGCCACCTGAGAGCCTGGGGGAGCTGTCATTTCACCCCTCGGGCACCTGGGTCACTTCCCTCTGGGGGCCCTGTTTGCAAAGGGGGAAGGGAGCTTCTCCAGAGGCCTGCTCGGGCCCTGGGGACCATGTCCTGTGGTCTGTCCGTCCTGGAGCTCCGTACTCAGCAGGGAGGAGAGGGCTGTCAAGAGGAGAGCCCAGAGGGGGTGGCCAGGACCCGTGAGACGTGGGATCCAGACTCCAGCTTGATAGGAGGGAGCCGGAGCTTCAAGGCTCCAGGTCCGAGGTTCCCAAAGGCTGTAACAGCCACAGAGATGCAAGTGGGAGGGTCTGACCACTCCCTTCCCCCGCCACAGGTCAGACGAGGCACTGCCCAGGCCCCAGGCTCCTGGGACGTGTCCATGGTGGCAGGTTGGGCCAGGCTCGGGGGCACGGGAGGCAGAGGCCCCGTACCTGGGAACCCACCTCTCCATGGGCAGGGGTTGCCGCAGGAGTGCCGTGAGGACGGTCTCCTGGTGGTAGTGGGCCAGCAGGAGGATGCCCTCGATCAGGAGGTGCCGCACCTCCCGGTGGTCCACCATGGGCAGGTGCACCAGGATGGCGCCCAGGATCTCGGCCACCTGGGGGTGGGGGGCGGGGCATCACCGGGCAGCCCGGCCCTCAGGGGGCTCCTGCCCTCCCCCCCGCTGCACACCCTTCCTCCTGCCCAAGTGGACGCTGGGCGGGCACAGCTCAGCCCCTTCCAGAGCATCCTCTGGTCTCTTCGGAGATTTTATCACATTTTCATGTGGGAGGTGCCACGCTTCAGGAGGGCCAGCCTCGGGTCTCCAGCCCAGCATCCACTCACCGACCAAGCCTCCTTCAACAGGTTCTTTCCCCTTCCAGAACCCGACTTCCTCCCCCTCTTTATAATCATGGACTTGGGGATGGTGAGGAGCCCTTAGCAAGCAAGGCTGGGTCCCTCTGCCTGGCCCTCCAGGCTGGATCCACCAGGCAGCCCCAGGCCCCCGGTGGGCTGGGCTGCAGGCTGTCACCTTGTCCTCCAGCTCCTTGACCCGCATCTGGAGGAAGGTGCATATCCAGGTGATAGAGGCCTTGTCGTGCTGGAGGTCCATGGCCCCGAAGTTCTCGCAGAGCTTCTGGACCAGCGAGACTACCTCGTCGCAATTGAACTGCAAGCAGGCCACCTACAGCCAGAGCAGGCTGTTCCTGGGTCCGACACCAAGCCCACGGGCTCCCCTGCCTGCCCTGCTCTGCTCAGCCCAGCCCAGCCCCCATCCTGAGCCTCCTCTCCTCTCCTCGCCCAGCCTCTGGCCCTGTCAATCACAGGCCAGCTTGGAGACCACTCAATGTAAAAGCCTGGAGGATGCTTGCCAACCCCTCCCTCACCCCATCGCCTTCCCCCACCCCTCCGAACCCCGCACAGGGAGCTTCTCCCTAGACCCTCCCAGTCCTGCCTCTACAGCCCTGCAGCTTTCCCTGGGAGTGTCCTCTGGCCCCTGAGGCAGAAGAGGCCTCACCCTCTGCAGCCCCGAGGGTCTGGGCGGCCCTGGACACTTGCAGTCACCGGGTGCCGTCAGCCTGCCAGTGGGCTGACACCTGTGTGCAGGGCCACTTGTTCAGTTCTTTCCAGGACCCCCACAGTGTAGCATATGATACAGACAAAGAGAAGACAGCTGGGGTCTGTGACGCACCTACTGTGTGCCAGGCACCAGAGCGGACACTGTACATATCACAGGTCACTTAAATACACATAACTTGAGTTGGACCAAGGTCTACGGAAGACCCAGGGAAGACCACCAGGAGGAGCCCGGCGCCGCCCGCAGAGATGGCCCAGGCACCCGGAGGCCACACCCACACAGCCTTCCTGCTCATCACCTTGGAGATGCTGGAGGATACGCTGAAAATCTTCTCCATGTCTGAGCCCTGCAGGTCCTCCTTACATTTCTCAAGCTCCAGCTCTTTGGAGGCACCCCAGGAAGAGCAGGTCTGGCTTGCTGTTGGGATACAATGTCAGGAACGATGGTCCACATCATGGTGGCCCCCTTTCCCGCCCCCACCCCTGTCTCTCCCACCTCCCTGCCCCTTGGGTTGCCTTGGTTCCCTGGGCCTGGACGCTCTCCAACATCTACATTCCCACCTCTCTTGCTTGGCCCCTGGAACCATCTCTGTGCACAGTTCAGATGGGTATTCTGCCAGCTGCCGGGCCAGAGGCAACCCACCCTGAAGGTCCCCCAACTGCCTTCCCCTCTGAGCTTGTTTCTGGCCGGTTCCGCCACATCCTTAGTATCTGTGAGGCAACCCTGTCCAGTGGGGCCCCTCATGTGCTCTCAGCTAGTCATGCTGACACAATGAGCCTCTCCTTCTAGAAGCTTCCATGACCTCTCAGTGAACTCTGCAACCCCGCCCCCTCTGGTCACCCTTGTTTGTCTACAGAGAGACCACAATCCCCGCCGACCCCCAGGACAGTCCCACAGCCAACTCCCTGATATTGGGCCTCCCTCTCCACCTGGAGAGCCCCAGTCCTGCCCACCCACACCACCCCTCCCATACCATGAAGATCCAGCAGGCTGGCCAGGACATCCATGGAGGCCAGGCGGGTTTTTCTGTGTGAGTCACAGGTGCCTGGTGCAATGAGTCCCACCAGGCTGCCAAACTGCCCCAGCTTCAGCGGGATCTGAGGGATGGGAGACCCTCAGAGTTCACATCCTCTGTTCAGCTGAGCTTACCTGGTGATGCCCGAGGGCAGTGCAACCAGGGGCCAAAGAGAGTGAACCCTGCTCTGAAAGCACCTCTATTTGGGAAGGGAGAGGATGCCACCATCTGCCCGAGCCCAAGCTTCTGTCCCCAGGCCACCCCCACCTTGGGCCCGGGAGGCTGAGCAGCTAGGATGTTGCCCTGTGACCCTGGCCCAGGTGCTAGGTCTAGGTGCCTGCATTGTTTCTATAACTGAGCCCTGCCTTCAAATCTGGGCTTCCCCACTCCCTAGCTGTGTGACCTGGGGAGGGACTTAGGCCCTCTTGTTTCTGTCTGCTACTCAGAGATGACAACTGTTGAGTCCTGCTCCAAAGCCACAAGTGCAAGCCTTGTACCAAGGCCACAGAAGCAGAGCTCAGAACCAAGGTCACCTCTGAAACTGACTGAGCCCCTTTGCAATCATTGCCAAAGTTCCCATGACCACCACGAGCAGGCTTCCTGACCCCAAATTAGGCAAAGATGCCCACCCTGGTAGTCATTCTATAGCCCCCTAATGCCAACCTTCCCACAGGAATTTTCTTTGTCTTGAGGCTATAAAAATTGACTACTAACCCAGGACAACTGTTGAGTCTTCCCGGTCTGTCAGGACGTCAGCCCACTGCACTTGCAGGGCCCACCTTATCTCTGCTTTTCATTCTTAATAAATGCATTCCCTTCTGAAATGCTGTGTGTCTGGAAAGTCTTTTCTAACCACACTTGCACTGCCTCAACAGTAATGGTGTCCCTTCTTCCAGCAAGTGTTGTGAGACTCACAACGGAGAGTCCCAGAAGCACTCTGTGCAGCACCTGGTTACTTAGCGCTAGTCTCGGCCATGGGTTCGCTTGGCTGGGCTTGGGTCCCACCTGGACAGTGCTCCAGGACTGGGGTCCTGCCCCACCTTGTCCTCACCGTGCACCGGCCCCAAGACCCCACTGTCGTCCTCCCAAGGCCATTCCCAAAGACCAGACAGTGGAAGAGTAGGAGGCCCACTAAGGAAGGAAGAGAGGTCTTGTGGAGCCGTGTCAGAGGCTCCATCACCAAAAACCCTCATTGCTTGTCTAGATTTTGCGATGTCGATGGTATTTGCTAAGCTTTGTAAAACTTGTCATTTTGTAGTGATTCATTTTCTCATTCTAAGTAAATACTTCCCTAATCAATGTGGCATTCATAATTGTGTGCCCCGTTCTCTTAAAGAGGGCCCTCACCCTCTGTGAACCTCAGGCCCCTCAAAACCCGGACCCACACCACGCCCTGCCCATCCTCTCTCAACACCCCAGAGGCCCAGGGCCAGCCCCCCCTGGGTCTCCTTTGACATTCCCCAGTGACTCAGCCTCTTCCAAAGGGTCTCTCCAGGGGCAGAACTGGATTACAGAGGCGTTTCCTCTCCTGGGATAGAGACTGGCATTTCCCTGTGGGTATCAGCGGGGCAGGCTGGGTGGGGCGGGTCTCCGGGACTCACACAGACGCCGACGCTTTGGACATAGATTTTCATGAGATGGAGATAGAGGTTCACCGCCTTCTCCCGCTCCCATTCTTTTTCCGACAAGATCCACTTCTCCAGGAGCTGTGGGGAGAGCCCAGAACACAGAGGAGACTTCAAAATCCCGAGGCCAGCTTTTCCTAGCCAGCTGCTGCTCTCCTCCTCTCTCCCACTCACAGCCTAATTTTCAAAGCTCTGGGAGGTTCCCAGGTCCCCCCCGTCCCCACACCCCCGAACAATGGGGAGGTGAAGGCCATGAGCAAGCAGAGAACAAGGCCAACATCCTCACCAAGCTGGTGCTTGGCTGATGAGTTTGGCTTTGTTGCAAGTGTTGGCCTGTAGGTGAAAATGCCACTAGCACCTGCGTGCTCCTGCACCTAACTACACAGCTTAGCAAAACAGGGAGCAAAAACTGATAGAACTGAAAGGAGAAACGGGCAAATCCACAGTGACAGAGATTTCAGTACCTCTATCTCTATAACTGATGACAGAGAAGACAAAATCAGGACGGATATAGAAAACTTGGACAACACTTCCAACAGTACCTGGCTTAAGTGATATTTAGGAACATATCATTCAGGGCAGCAGAATACTTTCTAAGCACACACAGAACGTTCACCAAGATAGATCATACATGGGCAACAAATTAAGTCTCGCTGGATTTAAAAGGCTTTGAATTGTACAAAGTATGTCCTCAGACTACAATGGAGTTAAACTAGAATCAAAACCAAAAAGGTCTTTGGAAAACTCTCAAATATTTGGAAATTTCTTGATGACCCATGGGTCAAAGGAAAAGTCAAAAGAGAAATGAAAATGCATCTTGGAACTAAAATTAGAACACAGCATATCGATATTTGTGGGGTATAGCCTCAAAGAACAAAGTCAATGGACTTACACTATCTGGTCCTGATTTCAAGACTTACTAAAATGTTGACAGGATTATAATGAAGGCAGGATGACACTGGTGTAAAGAAGGACAAAAACATCAGTAGAGCAGAACAGGTATCTAGAAATAGACTCACACATACGTGGTCAATTGATTTCTGATAAAGATGCAAAGGTAATTCAGTGGAGAAAAGATAGTCTTTCCATCAAATGGTGCTGAAACAATTGGTTATCCATGTGCAAAAAAATTAAAATAAATTAAACTTTGATCCATATTTGAAAACTGAGCTCAAAATACATCATAGACTTCAATGTAAAACCTGAAACTGTCAAGTTCTAGAAGAAAATCTAGGAGAAAATCTTTGTGACCTTGGTTAGTAAAGATTTCTTAGTCATGATACCAAAATCGCGATACATAAAAGAAAAAATAATAAATTAGACTTCATCAAAATTAAAAACTTTTTCTCTTCAAAAGAACCTGTGAAATTAATGAAAAGGCAAGTCACAGACCAGGAGAAAACATTTGCAAATCACATATCTGATAAAGGATTTGCTTCTAGAATATATACAACCTCTGAAAAATCAATAAGAAAGCAAACAATCCAAGTTTTAAAAAAGCCCTAGCAATACTATATTCAAAAATACCAAGATTATGAAAGACAAAGACTGATAAATTGTTCCAAATTGAAGGAGAGAGACAAAAGAGATAAGACAAAAAAAAAAAAGAGAGAGAGATAAGACAATTAAATGCAATTCATAATCCAGATTAGATCCTGGTTTTGGGAGGAAATAACTATGAAGGTCATAACTGGGCAATTTGTGAAATATGAATATGAAAAATTGATTAGACTACAGGTTGGTATCAGTGTTAAATTCCGTGATTTTGAACAGTATATTGTTATATAAGAGAAGATTCTTGTTGTTCATGTATAGACCTAACTCTCCTTGATTCAAAAGGTGTGTGTGTGTGTGTGTGTGTGTGTGTGTGTGAGTGTGTGTGTGTGTGTAATGTAAAGAGGAAAAAAAAAGAAAGGGAAAAAGAACATGTCACAAAATATTAAGAATTGTGGATCTGGGTGAAAGGCATGTAGGAGTTCTTTGTACTGTTCTTGCAACTTTTCAGCTTTTAAGAATTTAACTTCAACTTTTAAGAACATTTTGTGATATTGAAATGTCACAAAATATTAAGAATCGTGGATCTGGGTGAAAGGCATACAGGAGTTCTTTGTACTGTTCTTGGAACTTTTCAGCCAGCTTGAAGCTTTGTCTAAAGAAAATTACCAAATCAATTCTTAATGCATGCCTGTTTCCCACTGAGAGTCTGGCCCTTGGACCAGCATTCTGGGCCACCACCAGCTCCTGGCCCTCCTCCAGGCAACTCACGTGCACCATCTCCTGCAGCCCCTTGGGGTCTAGGTGTCTCTGCATGAGGCCCTCCATCAGCTGCTCCAGGGCATGCAGGGCGTTCGTATACAGGGTCTGTGGCCAAGAGAAGGGAGAGCTCGGCAGCAGTGGGGGAACAGCCACCTGCCAGGACTCTGGGTGGCCCATGCCAGCATCAAATATTGTGAGATGGTCTGATAACTTCCTTTTGACTTCTGCTCAGACTGAGTTCTTTATGCTCCTTATGTGACATATAAGACATTCTCAAGAGGAACCCCTTTTGCAAAGGAGGAAACTGGACTCCTAGAGCCTAGCTCTCCTGACCCCTCGCATCCAGGGCCAGGACCTGGAGGCACAGATAGCTCTCTGTCCACAAGAGATTTGTCCTCCTCTTCCACAACCTTTTGAGAAACAGTCATCTGAGTTGGGGACTACATTTCCCAGGATCCCTTGCAGTTAGGTGGAGCCATGTGACCAAGTTCTGGCCAATAAGGAGGGCCAAGTGGCTCATAAATCCTCCAGACTCCCTCTGGAGCTGGGTATCACTGACCACCTGAGGAGCCATGGGGCCTCTGCCAGTCCATGTCCCTGAACAACTGCAGGAAGCAGCCCCCTCTCCACCTCTGCTGCCAACTGGACATCATTTGAGTGAGAAAAATAATCATCTTGTTAAACCATGAAGATTTCAGAGCATATATGTTACAGCAGCTAGCATCACCTTACACTTACTGACAGAGGCTGCTGTACTTTGCTCCCCTAACCACTCCCAGATGGCCCAGGATGGTGGGCTCCCAGCACTGCCCATGTTAACATCAACTTCCAAGTCCTGACCCAGAAAATGAGGTGGCCCAGAGGGACATACCTTAATGGACTCATTGCTCTCTCCTGGGGGTTGGAGAGAAATTACAGAGTGTATACTAATATCCATCAGCTCACTGCTTTCCTCTGTGGGGTAGAAAGGCTTCAGTTTGCTAGAGAAAGAAGTGATAAAAGGAGTGATCAGTGGGGAACTGAGACCCTGATCTGCCCAGTCTGGGGGGTGGTGGGAAGTGCCATGTCACAGAATGAAGGAGGGGCCAGCTTCTCTGTTTGGGGGTTCAGGTGTCTGTCCCCCCTCAAGGGGGCCCTGGCTCCACCGGTGTCCACTGTCTGTCTGTGACTGAAGCGGAGACTCAGGCATCCACAGCCGCCTCTCCTATCACTGTCTGCTCTGAGTCTCTCTCTCCTGTTCAGAAACATTCCATTGGTCCTCCCTGACTGCAAACACAGACTTTGCTTCTAGTTGGTCCTGGCCCAGGAGTTGTCAACTGTAGTACCTGGACCAGGAGCAGCAGCAGCATCACCTTGGAGTTTATTAGAAAATGCAAATTCTACATCTCCACCTCAGAGCTGCTGAATCAAACACTCTGGAGTGGAGGATTCCCTTAGCAGTCCAGTGGTGAAGGCTTTGCCATACAGTGCCAGAGGTGCAGCTTTGATCCCACATGTCTCATGGCCAAAAAGCCAAAACATAAAACAGAAGCAATTCTGTAACAAAGTCAATAAAACTTTTAAAAAATGGTCCACATTAAAAAAAATCTTAAAAGAAAAAAAAAAGACTTCTGGAATGGAGGCCATCTGTGTTTTAATAAACCTTTGGTGGTAGTAGCTAGCTGCATGATGCAGGCCAGCTGATTCTCTTTCTGTCCCCTTCATAGGTGATTCTCAAGCCTAGTTGCATATTAGAATCACAGGAGAGCTTTCTGAGGGCCCCATGGGCCGTGCCCAGCCCCAGGGACCCTTGTTTAAGTCTTCGGTGGGGCACGGTATCAGAACGGTTACAAGTTCTTCATTGGCTCTCTTTTGCCTTCAGAAGGGAGAGCCACCCCCAACTTAAACTTTAAACTCCTGCCTTCCAAAGGGGTCCTGTATTTCACCTTTCTAGGACCCTCCCGCTCCTACTCAAATCCAGTAATTTTGTTTAAAGTGAAAGTGTTCGTATCCAACTCTTTTTGACCCATGGATTATAGCCCGTCCATGGGGTTCTGCAGGCAAGAATCTGGAGTGGGTTGCCATTCCCATCTCCAGGGGGTCTTCCCCACCCAGGGATAGAACCCGCGTCTTCTGATTGCAGGCAGATTCTTTACCGTCCGAGCCACCAGGGAAGCCCCGAAGGAGGTGCAACCTCCCCCAGAAACACTGAGGGGTGGCCTCAGACCTCGTCTCCAGCCCAGGGCAGGTGCCCGGCTCACCTCAAGTACGAGAGGGCATCCATGGCCATGGTCCGCACGGGAGAAACCAGGCTGTCAGTCGGTTCTGCCTTGATGATCGCCTGCCGGGGCGGCAGGGCAGTGAGCCGCCAGGCCACCCGGAGTCCCGCGACGGCCAGGGAGGGGCTTGGGCGGACAGCGACTACGCTGGCAGGGGCGCTCCCTGGTTACAGCCAGGAGGGCCTGATGTCGTACGACGGGCTCCAACACCGCATGCACTTTCATTCTTTTCATAATCAGTTGGCCTTTGACATTTTAGGTGAAGTTGCTCCAACTTGCGACCCAAGGACTATACAGTCCCTGGAGTTCTCCAGGCCAGAATACTGGAGTGGGTAGCTTTTCCCTTTACCAGGGGATCTTCCCAACCCAGGGATCAACTCAGGTCTCATTGCAGGCAGATTCTTTACCAGTTGAGCTATGAGGGAAGCCCAGGGGAAGCAGCAAAATCTAATGGGAGGAGTGGAGCTAAGATGGGCCGGTGCTTCTTGCTCATTTCTGCCACTTACTGGCTGCGTGTCCTTACGCAAATCATTTCCTCAGCCTGAGCCCTTGCTCAGGTGTGACATGAGGACTTGGGGCCCGGTCCACAGGGCTGTGCCAGGCTAGTGTGAAATTACATGTGTGTTGCTCTCGACCCCGAGTGGGAGCCTAATCAATGTCTGATTCTTTCTCAGGGCCTCCTGTTCCATCCATATCTCCCTTCCCTCCAGGCTGCTGCCAATGCACCCAGAGGGTGTTCAGGGGCCAGGGTTTCCATCGCAGGGAGTGGAGAGGTCTAGGGACGAGGGTCAGGGGCTGACCACAGCCTCAGCAGCCCCTGTCACTGCCTCTTGCCTTTGGACAGCTGGTATTTTCTAGATCTTAACGAAGTTCTGGGCAAAAGTAGCTGTAAGTCCTGCCCACAGCAGAGCCCGACCTCCTGGACCTGACTTTGGAGAAATGCTGGGGCTAGCTAGGGCTGACCCATGAGGCTCTGTCTCCCAGCCCTGAGCCAGACACCTCAGCGGCATCACCAGGCTCGAGGGCAGGGGTCTTCAGCCCCGGCTTCCAGAATGTTCCTGGCCATGAAAACCTTTTATCAGATATAAGAATGTCACATGCAGAACGCCTACAGTTGGGTCAAAGCCAAACTGAGACAGGCGGCGCCTTGGAGACCCCTGCCATCCCTGGGGCCTCAGATGGCCTCAGGTCAGCAGAGTAAGACCCCCAAACTGTCCAGGATGGAGGAAACCCCCCAGATGGCTTACCATGATAATGCCAGTCAGGGTTGCCTTTTGGGCAAATTGGAAGTCTTCCAGGTCCTTGATGTTCTTGATGGCATCTGTGACCTGCACCACACTCTTCATGAAGGCTAGTTTGAGGCAGATGTCCTGTGACCATGATGAGGGGCAGGGAGGAACTTTTTGTGGGTGAGCCCCAAAGACCCCAAGACCGGGCCCCTGCTCCCAGACCCTGGGGCCACATAGAACACCCTCTCCACTGCTGAGAAAGTATCAGTGTCAGGGCACACTGAGAGACGGTCGCCCCATTCTGCCCTTCAGCAACCTGGCGGGGACATGGGCCAGGCGCTGGACAAGGCACAGCCCCCCACCATGGTCCCCCCAGAAGGTGCTGAATCCCCAAACCCCTCCATTCTGAGCCCGAGTACAGTAATGCCAGTTGGGGGAACTTCACTGACCAGAGGATCTGAGCCCTGTGCATCACCGTGGCGGCAAGTAAGTTATGGAGGTCAAATCAGTTTTGCTTTTAAGGCATGCACATACCTTCAAGACATCATGCAAAATGAGATCAGCCAGTCTCAAAAGGACAAACACTGTGATTTCAGATTATATGAGATGCCTGGAGTGTCACCATCATACAGATAGGAAGTAGAAGGGTGGATGCCAGGAGCTAGGGAAGGGGGACTGGGGAGTTGATGCTAGTGGGGACAGAGTTTCAGTTTAGGAAGATGAAGGTCTGGAGATGAATGATGGCGATGGCTGCTCAACAGTTTGAATGCACTTAATGTCACACTAGTAATGCTCAAAATTCTCCAAGCCAGGCTTCAACAGTATGTGAACCGTGAACTTCCAGATGTTCAAGCTGGATTTAGAAAAGGCAGAGGAGTCAGAGATCAAATTGCCAACATCTGTTTGATCATCTAAAAGCAAGAGAGTTCAAGAAAAACATCTACTTCTGCTTTATTGACTATATGCCAAAGCCTTTGACTGTGGATCACAACAAACTCTGGAAAATTCTGAAAGAGATGGGAATCGCAGACTACCTGACCTGCCTCTTAGAAATCTGTATGCAGGTCAGGAATCAACAGTTAGAACTGGACATGGAACAACAGACTGGTTCCAAACAGGAAAAGGAGTACATCAAGACTGTATATTGTCACCCTGCTTATTTAACTTATATGCAGAGTACATCATGAGAAACGCTGGGATGGATGAAGCACAAGCTAGAATCAAGATTGCTGGGAGAAATATCAATAACCTCAGAAAAGTAGATGACACCACCCTTATGGCAGAAAGTGAAAAACAATTGAAGAGCCTCTTGATGAAAGGGAAAGAGGAGAGTGAAAAAGTAGGTTAAAGCTCAACATTCAGAAAACTAAGATCATGGCATCTGGTCCCATCACTTTATGGCAAATAGATGGGGAAACAGTGGAAATAGTGACAGACTTTATTTTGGGGGGCTCCAAAATCACTGCAGATGGTGACTGCAGCCATGAAATTAAAAGACACTTGTTCCTTGGAAGAAAAGTTATGACCAACCTAGACAGCATATTGAAAAGCAGAGACATTACTTTGCCAACAAAAGTCTGTCTAGTCAAAGCCATGGTTTTTCCAGTAGCCATGAATGGATATGAGAGTTGGACTCTAAAGAAAGCTGAGTGCCAAAAAACTGATGCTTTTGGAGAAGAACTCTTGAGAGTCCCTTGGACTTCAAGGAGATCCGACCAGTCCATCTTAAAGGAAATCAGTCCTGAATATTCATTGGGAGGACTGATGCTGAAGCTAAAACTCTAATACTTTGGCCACATGAAGCGAAGAACTGACTCATTGGAAAAGACCCTGATGCTGGGAAAGATTGAAGGTGGGGGGAAAGGGGACGACAGAGGATGAGAAGGCTGGATGGCATCACCGACTCAACAGACATGAGTTTGTGTAAACTCCGGAAGTTGGTGATGGACAGGGAGGCCTGGCATGCTGCAGTCCATGGGGTCGCAAAGAGTCGGACACGACTGAGTGACTGAACAGAACTGAATGCCAATGAACTGCATGCTTAAAAGTGGTTATGATGACAAATTTCACATCATGTTTACTTCACCATAGTTTTCAAAACAGTAATAATAAAGTCATTTCTCCTTTATTCCCTGAGTTTTCTCCTCCTGGCTTTTCCAAGAAAAGAAGCCAATCCCTTTGCCTCTCTGAAGACAGCCCCTTTCTTGACCCTTATGAAAGGTCCTGGGGTCAGGTGTCAGGATAGGGGCAGAGGTGAGAGAAGGCATGCGCAAAGGGCTGGGCAAAGGCTTGTCCTATGACTTCAGCAACCCACACTCACCCCTACTCAGTAATGGGGGAAGGGCTGCTCCCCACCGCTGACCCCCCCTGCAGCAGAGAGATTTGGGCAATGATCTTCCCAAATGCTGAGTGACAGGCAGGACTCCAGGACTCGAATCTCCTGCATGGGGCTGGCAGTGCCCAGATAATGATGCAGGGTGGCTCTCCCCCTGCCCCAGTCTGGGGCTCAGGAGGGCATCATCGGGGCATGGCGTGTCTGTGGGATCCCGGGGTTACCTGGCAGCTGCTGGAATAGTGGTGGATGATCTTGGTGGTGATGGGGTTGTCCACGTGGATGAGAAGCATCTGCGGGTGGCAGTAGGAGGCCACGCAGCTGTACATCACCATGAGCGCGCCCTTCACCGTCTCCCGCCTCCAGGGATGGTCCTTCTGTGAGGCCAGCGAGAAGGGGAAGAAACCACTGTGGCCACCGGGGAGAGGGTCTGTTCCTTCAGGTGCTTCCTGGGCACCGGAAGTGCTCAGTCATGTACTCATCCATCGGGCACAGCTTTACTGAGCTCCTGCTGTGCCCTGCGCCCTGGCTGTAGCGTGTGAGCAGGTCAGACATGGCCATGACTGCTGTTCGCAGGGGCTTTGTGCAGACGCCCCGACCAGAGGCGGCTGTGCACGCCCTCATGCCTTCACCTACTGAGCACCTGCTCTGGGCCAGGGGCTCCCAAGATGCTGGTGATTCACTGGGAACAGAGAGCCTCAGCCCAGCTCTTCTGGGAGGAGGTGTTGGAGGCCACCCAACCCACCATGGAAGGAAGAGCAGGGGAGCCCACATTCTCCAGGCTTTGACTAGAAATCCAGGTCTCAGGCTCCACTTTGTGGAGAAGCCAGGACAGAAGCCGGGACACTCCCAATTCTCTATATTCAAACTACCAGACCCCCAGGGGAAGGGTCCAATCCAAGGCCCAAACCTGAAGCATCAGTGACTCAGCTGGTGGCCCCTTGGGGGCTCAGCCAGCCCAGGGCACTGTGCCCTGAGGACGGAACGGACAGCCTCCAGACCCGGCCCTTGGCCTCCTTGATCTGATTCCCCACTCCACTTTGGCAAAGGAGACACAGAGTGGAGTTTCTTATTGAGATCCAGTAAGACTGCAAGGAGAGCCAACCAGTGCATCCTAAAGGAGATAGTCCTGAATATTCATTGGAAGGACTGATGTTGAAGCTGAAACTCCAATACTTTGGCCACCTGATGCAAAGAGCTGACTCATCTGAAAAGACCCTGATGCTGGGAAAGATTGAGGGCGGGAGGAGAAGGAGATGACAGAGGATGAGATGGTTGGATGGCATAACCGACTCCATGGACATGAGTTTGAGTGAACTCCGGGAGTTGGTGATGGACAGGGAGGCCTGGCGTGCTGCAGTCCATAGGGTCGCAAAGAGTCGGACATGACTGAGTGACTGAACTGAACTGAACTGAAGAGCCTTGGTTGGGGGCTGAGAGCACCATTCTAAGAGGCCTCCAGAGAGCTGACGATGGAGCAAGGGCGCCTCACCCTCCAGGCACCAATCTGCCAGGACTGCTCCGACTCCTGGATCCTCTCTTCAAAGTCATGGAGCACGCCCAGCACCGTCTTCACCTGGCCCCGAGCACACAGGCCAAAGCACAGGATCACACCCTGCAGGGAGACCCAGTGGGCAGGCTGAGGGCGGGGGTGCTGGGGAACACCCTGTCTGCTGCCCCCCCACACACACACGGATAAACACAAAGGCACGCACACACGCACAGGCATGCACATACCACGTCCTCCCAAGGCCCGGAGGGGACCGCGGGGCACCCTCACCTCCCGGTCGAAGTCGTTGCTGTAGTCCGTCTTGTACAGCAGCTCCAGCAGCAGCACCTCCACCTTGTCGGCCTCCAGGCCCGTGGCCAGCGTGAAGCCCAAGGCCCGGTACAGAAAGCCCTGGCGGGGCGGAGGGACAGAGGGAGCTTCAAACCTCCAATCCAGCCCTCTGGGGTCACTGCCAAGGGGAGGTCTCTACTCGTCCCTCCAGATTTAAAAATATGCCTTTTGTATGTTTTTAAAAACAAGTATCCAGGCTAATCTGAGAGGTTAGGCTGTAGCAGGGCAGGCATGTTACCAAGAGTGGGGACCAAGTTTCTCTCCTATATAAACTGCATCAATCTACATTCCCACCAATAAACCTAGGAGCACTTATCCTCCTGCCTTCTCTCTGCCTTAGGATATTATCCACGAGAGGTGGAATGTTTGCATTTGGTTAGTCATCTTTGCATCTTCTCATGGCCCATTTTTCATATTTCTGCCTCTATTCTTTCCCCATTGTTGGAATATTTCTCTTATTTTTTGTTTACAAGAACGTTGTGTATACATTTGGGGAAAAAAAAAAAACGAGAACAGACATATATTATCTCACTTAATCTGCACAACAACTCTGAAAGGCAAAAGGTATTTTGAGACGATAAAATTAGCAGGAAGCAGTAGAACCAGGGTTAAAAATCAAGCAGTCAAAAAGCCAAAACATAATATAGAAACAATACCATCACAAATTAAAAAATGACTTCTAAAAAATGGCCCACATAAAAAAAATCTTAAAGGAAAGAATAAAACCAAGCATAGCCTGAGGCTCACTTCTTAAGTGATCGTTCTTGTTGTCCGTATGTCTTCAGTGTCTCATTTCTCTTTTGATTTTATTCATACTGATTTCTTTTGGTCATACAGACAATTTTCATTTTCACAGAGTACAGTCTCTTTCTTTTCCTTTGTCTTTCTAAAAGATTCTTTTCATGCATATGAAGGTCTGTTCTATTCCATGTTAAGACTATAAAAATATTCATCAGTATATTCTTCCTGTCACTCCATGGTTGTATTTCATTTCATTCATTTACATCTTTGTTCTGGGAGAACAAATCCTTCTCTAATGAGCTTTTTAAAAAATATGTTCTTAGCTATTATTCTCTTACATTTTTTTCATTAGGGCAAACGTAGAAATAATCTTGTCAAATAAAACTGTCAGATTTCTACAAATTTCCTTTTGGGAAATTAGAAGTAAATTGCATTGCAGATTTTTTTTTTTTTTTTTTTTGGCCGCATCACTTGCTGTGCAGGATCTTAGTTCCCTGATGAGGGATCAAACCCTTCCTCGTGCAGTGGAAGCACAGAGTCCTAACCAGGGGACCACCAGGGAAGTCCCTGTACTGCAGATTAACTTGAGAAAAAAAGGGCACCTGAGCACGGAGACTTCCTATCCAAGAAGCAGAGGTTGTGAATGTTTGGTCAGGCTTTCTTTCAGCCTTTCTGCCCCTTCTTGTAATTTGGGGTTCTTCACCTTGGTTCCACATATTTCACATATTCCCTATTTTTATTTGGTTGCAAATTTTACATTTTTGTGGCTGCTTTGAATAGGGTCTCTTTTCATTATGTCGTAATTTTGTTTTGTTTGTTTATAGGAAACATGATGGTTTTGCCTGTTATTTTGGGGGAAGAACAACTCTATCTACTGGAATTACAAATCTGGAGGCTTCAGCAGCCTTGCTCCCCCTACCCCCAGAGGATGCCTGTCTGAGTGATGAAGAGTCTGGGAGAGTCCTGATGAAATTCCTTAAGCCATTGTATACAGTCGTGACTTTTTAAGCTATCTGAGCCAATGAAACTCTATTTATTTGTTTACTTTCCTTTAAGCTAGGTGAGTTATTGTAATAAGGTTGAATTGTATGCATTGGCTTATTAAATACTACATACAAGTTTCTTTCAAATGGGCATCTGGCCCTGAACTGACATCTGATAAGACCTTACACCCACAAATATACAGCATTTACAGAAGACAGACATGCTGTGTCTATTTTACATATGCTGTTATGAAGGGTGCATATTTGGACAAATGAAAACTTTAGTTGACTTCTCTAAAAATTCTTTTTAAACATTTTTCAGTTCAGTTCAGTCGCTCAGTCGTGTCCGACTCTTTGCGACCCCATGAATCGCAGCACGCCAAGCCCCCGTCCATCACCAACTCCCGGAGTTCACCCAAACTCATGTCCATCGAGTCAGTGATGCCGTCCATCCATCTCATCCTCTGTCAGCCCCTTCTCCTCCTGCCCCCAATCCCTCCCAGCATCAGAGTCTTTTCCAATGAGTCAACTCTTTGCATGAGGTGGCCAAAGTACTGGAGTTTCAGCTTCAGCATCAGTCCTTCCAAAGAAATCCCAGGGCTGATCTCCTTCAGAATGGACTGGTTGGATCTCCTTGCAGTCCAAGGGACTCTCAAGAGTCTTCTCCAACACCACACTTCAAAAGCATCAATTCTTTGGCGCTCGGCTTTCTTCACAGTCCAATCCTCACATCCATACATGACCACAGGAAAAACCATAGCCTGTACACACTGGCAATCACCCCACATTCCCCTCGTCTGTGACAACCGCTTGTCTAATTTTCTGTCGCATTAGATTTGCCTGTTCTGGATGTTTCAGATAAGTGGAGCCATATCATTCGTGGGCCTTTGCATCTGGCTTCTTGCATTTAGTGTAATGCTTTCAAGGATCATCCTTTCTGTAGCAGATGTAAGTTCTTCACTCCTTTTCATGGCTGAATAATACTCTGTTGTATGGATATAGCACAGTTTGTTTACTCGTTCATCCACTGATGAACACTTGAGTTTTTTCTGCTTTTTGGCTATCTGAATGATGTTGCTCTGAATATTTACATACAAGCTCTTGTGTGGATATATGTTTTCATTTCTTCTGGGCATATATAATTAAGAGCATAATTGCTAGGTCATAGGTAGCTTCATATTTAACATTCCAAGGAAATGCCAAACTATTTTTCAAACTGTACCATTTTGTATTATACCAGCAATATATCAAGAGTCCCAATTTCTCTATCTTCTTGTCAATATTTGTTATTATTTGTCTTTTTGATTACAGCCATCCTTGTGAGTGTGGAGTAATGTCTTGTGGTTTTGATTTGCATTTCCTTAATGGCAATGATCTTGAAAATTTTTTCATGTGATTACTTGCCATTTATATATCTTTCCTTCACCCATTTTTAAATTGGCTTATTTGTCATTGTATTATTGAGTTATAAGGGTTCTTTATATATTCTAGAGACAAGTCCCTTCTCAGGGACTAGATTTGCAAATATTTTCTCTCATTTGGTGGGTTGATTTTTCACTTTCTTGACGGTGTACCATTTTCAGCACAAAACTTTTTAGCTTTGATAATGTCCCATTTACCTATTTTTTCTTTCATCACTTGTGTTTTGGGTGTTATTTCTCAGAAGACTTTGCTCAAGCCAAGATCATGAAGATTTATAGTTATGTTTCACTCTAAGAATTTTATATTTTCACCTTTTATATTTACATATATGGTCCATTTTGAGTTAATTTTTCTGTATGGTATGAAGAAGGGGCCCAACTTCATTCTTTTGTAAATGGCTATGCACGTCTTCCCAGCATCATTTGTTGAAAAGACTACTCCTTCCCACTGAATTGTCTTGGCACTCTTGTTGAAAATCAATTGACAGTAAATGTGAGGTCTATTTCCAGACCCTCAATTCGATTCCATCAATCCATTACCTGTCCTGATGCCAGTATCACCCTGCTTGTTTACTGTAATTATGCGAGAAGTCTTGAAATCCCCAAATCGGAGTCTTCCAATTTTGTTCGTTTTTAAATCATAACTGTGTTGGCTATTCCGGGCCCCTTATATTTCCACAGGAATTTTAGAATCACCTTGTCAGTCTCTGGGGGTGGGGGCAGGAAGCCAGCTGGGATTATAGTGGGGGTCGTGTTGAATCTATAGATAAATTGGCAAGGGTCACCATCTTAAATATATTGTCCTCCAATCTGTGAACATGCTTTCCATTGGTCAAGACCTTCTCTGATTGTCAACAATGTTTATAGTTTTGTAAAGACCCCTTAACGATGAAATACACGCATGCGGTGGTCATGAGCCAGTAGCTGGATGAGGCGGGGAGGAGACACCAGTGTGTGGAGGGATGGGGGTGGGTGTGCGGCAGGGTCTGAGAGAAGGTGTGCTGTTGTTCTACCCCGCCTGCCAAAGGTGGATTCCCCACCCAGCCCCAGCCCTGGTCCCCCTCCAGGCCTCATCTTCCCGCTTGGGCATCCTGGGGTTCGGTGTCACCTTCGCCCTTTGCACTGTTTACCAGAACACGTTCAGACATCTCACTCCTTGCCAGGGACTCTGCAGGGTGACGCTGCAGGTGGGGGGCGAGGTGAGAGGACTGGGGAAGCGGGTGACTGGGGGCATTGCCCCCAGCTCCAACAAAGCAGGCTCTTGAGGGAAAACAAGACAGAACAAAACACTACAGCCCCCGGGCCTAGAGCAGGCGGCCGCCCCCCTCCCGGGGCGCTGGGGACAGCCTCAGGCGCACCTGCTCTCCCACGCGCTGTCCCCGGAGTCCCCTCCCTGTCTGAGCAGCCCTGCCTCCGGGAACCAACCTTCTCCAGGGAGGGGCTGTCGAAGCTCTCGATCTGGTTGTTCAGCTCTTTGCTCAGACGCAGGCTCCAGTTGGAACCCCGAGTCTTCTTGAGGGAGTTTCTCAGGAACTGGGGGTGGGGGAGAAGGCAGAGGTGCGCAGTGCTCAGAGGGCTGTGCGCCTTGAGCAGCGACTGTCCCTCTCGAGCGCCTTCCCCGGCCTCTGGAGGGCTTCGCTCTCTCAGCCCCGGCCCAGAGCTAGTGCTGTGTGGGCTCGGGGGCCGCCGGGAGGGGCTCCTGGTCTCCAGGGTGGGCTGTCCTGCTGTGGCTGCTCGTGCTCCCCAAGCCTTCTGACCGGGGTAGGGGGGGAACGTGTTCCCTAGGGGCTCCTAAACTCCCCACCGCCCCCCACCCCAGCCTCAGGCGGCGGGATCACCTCTACCTGAATCAGCTTGTCCTCCCATGTCTTCTGGTTCCACGTAAACTCGGTGTGTTCTGCAGAGAGAAGGCCACCCGTGCTCCTCCCTCCTGCCGCTCCTCCATGCTGCCTCCCAAATGCAGCATCTGGGGTCCTCCGTGGACGGGCTCCCCACACGTTGCACTTCCCTCCCCACCCTCCCAAGGACCAGAGTAGGCTGCACCGGCCACCGGGAGCCTGGGCGCCCTGGCTCAGGCCACCTGACTTGTACCCGGCAGGTACACAGATGGAGGGTGGCTCACACACCCCGGGCTCCTTTGCTCAGATCAGGTGGTTAGTACATTGCATGTACACTAGGGGTGTGTGTAAGGAGATCACAAACACACTCTGAGCTTCTTTTCTCAGGCCACATGACTGGCACTCAGCAGGTACGCTGCGGGGTGGGGGAGGGGTGGGGAGTGACTCACACAAGCACCGCAGGCTCCTTCGCTCAGGCCACATGTTTAGTACCCAGTGAGTATGCCAATGTGGTGGGGGATGCTGGCTTGTGAACCAACTTGGGCTCCTTTGCTCAGAGCCAGGTGATTAGTACACAGCATGCACACTAGGGGTGTGTGTGGGGTATCGCACATGCACTCTGGCCTCCTTTGCTCAGGCTACAAGACTAGCACCCAGTGGGTACACTGCAGCGGGGAGGTGAATCACACAAGCACCACAGGCTCCTTTGCTCAGGCCAAATGTCTAGTACCCGGCATGTGCACTTAGCGGGTGGCTCGCACACACACCTGGGACATCTCACCTTCCAGGTACTTGACCAGCAGCGGGATCTCCAGCTCCCACATGTCAGCCATGGAGGGGGCGATGCTCTGGCTCAGGGTCTTCAGAAGGTTGAGCATGGCAATACCGCGGCCCTCCCCCTTGTAGGGGGATGACATCAGTACCTGGGGAACACCGAGACTCCAGTGGGGCCCCTCCCGGGCTGGGCAGCCCCAGGCCCCGTGCACCCCAACCTGAGGCCTCACTGTCCGAGCCCATAAAGGGAGAGTTGGATAGAATGGGGCCTTTCAAGCAGAGCTCTGAGGATTCCCAGGATCAGATCATCCTTGCAGAGGATGCTGAAGAGAGGAAAAGAGAAACAAGAGTGCAGACTCACTGCCCACCCAGGGTTCCATGGAGCTCAGAGCAGGGTCAACACAAGGAGGAAGATGCATGGGTGCAGGGCAGACCTGACCCCCAGGGAAGGGCAGGCTGCTGACAGTGTCCTGAGGATGCTTGGGGCCATTCAAAGGCCCAGCAGAGAAATCTGGGAGCCTGCTGCCCTTGCCGCATCTCCCCAGAGGGACGACACTGAGGTTGGAAAGCTCTGTCCTGCCAAGCATCCAGCTCCATGCTCCCCCTGGAGGCCCTGGGGATTAGGAGCTCATGGGAAGGGCACCGCAGGACACAGCGGGGGCCAGGCCAGTGCACAGTCCCCGTGAGCCACTCACCAGGAGACGGGCCAGCAGTTTCTGTGGCGCGGGCAGGTCCACTGGGGAGAGGAAGATACAGGATACTGAGGCTGCCCCGCTCCTGTGCCCTGGGGGAGCTTCTCCCTGCAAGGTGCTGCCCCAACAGCATCCCATCGCCCTCCAGAATGCAGGAGGGGTCAGAACAGGGGATTTTCCACAGAGAACATCATTACAACTGGCCATCCCGGGAAGAAGGTGCCTGGTGCTACAGGCTGGGTTTGAGAAGATGCCCCCCTTTTTTTTTCAATTTAACAATTTATTTTAATTGGAGGCTAATTACTTTACAATATTGTGGTGGTTTTTGCCATACATTGACATGAATTAGCCATGGGTGGACATGTGCTCCCCATCCTGATCCTCCCTCCCACCTCCCTCTGTATCCCATCCCTCAGGTTCATCCCAGTGCACTGGCCCTGAGCGCCCTGTCTCATGCATCAAACCTGGACTGGCGATCTGTTTCACATATGGTAATATACATGTTTCAATGCTATTCTCTCAAATCATCCCACCCTCGCCTTCTCCCACAGAGTCCAAAAGTCTGCTCTTTACATCTGTGTGCCTTTTGGTGTCTTGAATATAGAGTCATTGTCACCTTCTTTCTAAAGTCCATATATATGCGTTAATATACTGTGCTCTTTTCAGGATGTGCCCTCTTGGGCGTGCACACCAGGCTGGCCCTCTCCTACTGTGAGTCTTGGCCTTGTTAAGCCAACAGTAACTAGACACCGGCCTGCTCCCCTCCCCTCCCTCTGCAGGCTCTGGGAGGCTGGGAGCCCAGGAACAGCAGGAACTCATAGCTTTTGGACCAGCGGGTGAGGGAGGGGCAGGCCTGCTGAGAAGCTGCAGGGAGGGGCAGCACCCAGGAGGGAGCCAGCCCCAGACTCAGGGTTGGGGCAGGAGGTAGACCAGGGGGTGATCTAGCCGGATGCTCAGAGCTGGCTCTGCCCTTCACCATCGCTGGGTCCTGTGAGGCTCGAAGTCACCTCCTGTCACCAGACACATCCATCCTCAAAGCCCCAGGACCATGACAGCAGCCCCCTTGGATGGCAGGGTCCCCCGTAAGTAGGTTGGTCTAGTCCCTTTCTTGAGGGTCTGATGCTAACAAGTGCGTCGTTAGGGGCGAGTGGGAGGGCTTGGTGGGGGTGGTTCCAGAAGACTTGGATGGGATATACAGTCCTTCTAGTGGGTTCATGGGGGCCAGAGAGCTCACACCTGGGGGAAGCCTGAGCCAGGACCCCTGCCCTGGGCCAGGGTGGGGGGGAGGTGGGGATGAGAGGAGTGGGCTGCCAGAGGAAGAGTGTACGATTGTAACCCCCTGTGATTTTGGTAAGGGCGGCCTCTTTGGCAAGGCCTGGCTCTCTGGGCTCCGGGCTGCTTCCTGGAGAAGGGGCAACCATCCCAGCCACGGGGCAGCCCACCTGCCCAGTCCCTCCAGCTGGCACAGGGGGGCTGCCCACCATGCCTGCTCTTGCTTGCGTTGGCCTCCTCGTCCTTGGCGTGCAGCTGGCGTTCGGCCAGGTTGGTGAGGCTGACGCAGATGGGGGTCAAGGCCTCCGTGTAGTCCGTCTCCATAATGTAGCACAGGAGCCTCACCCAAAACTCCTGGGGGTGGGCAGGGAAGGGGCGCTGGGGTCAGCCTGCAATGCCGTGCCTGCTGGCCTCACTCCACCCCGCATCCAGCACGTCCTCTGTGACCAGCCCTCCCTCAAGCCCCCAATCCCCTAGAGAGGCACACCGGGCCGACAACCCAGCCGTGCTTGCCAACTGTGATGATCAATTTCCATGTGTCAACTTGGTGAGTGAACACAGGGAACGCACACAGTTATTCAGTCAGGCACTAATCTAGGTGTGCCAGTGAAGGTATTTTGATGAAAGTCCATAATCTGTATAGGAGGTTACTCTGGATAATGTGAGTAGACTTCATCAAATCAGCTGAGGGTAAAAAACAGGTTTCCCTGAGGAAGAAGAGAGCTTGCTTGCCTCAAGGTTGCAGCCTCAGCTACTGCATGTGTCTTCAGCCTGCCGGCCTACCCCCTAAATTTCAGACTTGCCAGCCTTCACAACTGCACAATATATATGTA
Organism: Oryx dammah; assembly: GCF_014754425.2. Lineage (NCBI taxonomy): Eukaryota > Metazoa > Chordata > Mammalia > Artiodactyla > Bovidae > Oryx > Oryx dammah. Next base: position 111,254,922 of record NW_024070212.1, read on the forward strand.
GTTGTTCAGTTGCTTAGTCATGTTCGACTCTTTGTGACCCCATGGACTGCAGCACAGCAGGCCTCCCTGTCCTTCACCATCTCCTGGAGTTTGCTCAAACTCATGTCCGTAGAGTTGGTGATGCCATCCAACCATCTCATCCTCCATCGTCCCCTTCTCCTCCTGCCTTCAAACTTTCCCAGCACCAGGGTCTTTTCCAATGAGTCGGCTCTTCCCATCAGGTGGCCAAAGTATTGGAGCTTCAACTTCACCATCAGTCCTTCCAATGAATATTCAGAGTTGATTTCCTTTTGCATTGACTGTTTGGACCTTCTTGCTGTCCAAGGGACTCTCAAGAGTCTTCTCCATCACCACAACTCTAAAGCATCAGTTCTCTGGCACTCCCCCTTTTTTATGGTCCAACTATCTCATCTGTACATGACTCCTGGAAAAACCATAGCTTTGACTATAAAGATCTTTGTCTGCAAAGTAATGTCTCAGCTTTTTAATATGCTGTCTAGGTCTGTCATAGTGTTTCTTCCAAGGAGCAAGAATCTTTTAATTTCATGGCTGCAGTCACCATCTGTAGTGATTTTGGAGCCCAAGAAAATAAAGTTTGTCACTGTGTCCATTGTTTCCCCATCTACTTGCTGTAAAGTGATTGGACCAGATGCCATGATCTTCATTTTCTAAATGTTCAATTTTAAGGCAGCCTTTTCACTCTCTTCTTGCACCTTTCTCAAGAGGCTCTTTAGCTCCTCTTTGCTTTCTGCCTATGCAGGGTGGTGTCGTCTGCATATCTGAATTTGTTGGTATTTTTGAGACACACACACGTATCTCCTACTAGTTCCTTCTCTACAGATTCTTAGAGCCGTGACTCTAGCCTTCTACCTTCACCCTGCCGTTTCCCATCTCACCAGGGGATCACTGAACACCCCCAGTGACCCTGATTCCCTTTAGCCCCACTCCCACCCCTAAGAGTTTGGGGTGAGCTCCTGTGCTACCAACAGGTGAAGTTGCTTGATGTGTTCTAGCGATCAGGACTAGAACCCCTGGCTACTGGGTTCCCCCAGGGATGCAGCAGAATGAACAGGAAAGAGCATTTTTATCCTGGCTCTACTCTTTACCAGCTTAGAATCCTTGAGCAACTTAATGAGTCCCTCTGAGCCTCAGTTTCCTCATTTATAAAATCCAGGTAACAATAACAACAGACCTCATCTTACAAGGGGGTTGGGACCATGAAGGAAGACTCTAGATGCTACACATCTAGTCCAGCACCTGCCGCGTGTGATCATGAATTGCAAGCATTATTATTATTATTACCGTAACTATTATTTCTGTAATTAAGAGAAGCTGCCGCCGGATGGGGAGCATCTGGCCCGTGGCCTCGATTAATAGACAGTGATTCCCTCCATATGCAGTCATGGTAAACTTTCCCTATCTTATTGCTATGTCACATTGTAATGCAATTAAAAATTGACACATTTGTTTCCCCTAAAGCCTGTGAACAACTTGGGGGTCATCCTGAGCCTTCCTGTGTATGCCCTGATGACTTACACATAGCTGGAACTCATGAATGTTTGTGAAATGTAATCCCTAGAATCATTTATTTGCACACTCACAGATATACACACATGTATGCATATGCATGGGCTTCCCAAGTGGCCCTAGTGGTGAAGAACCTGCCTGCCAGTACAGAAGACACAGGTCTGATCCTGGGGTCAGGAAGATCTTCCAGAGTAGGAAATGGCACCCCACTCCAGTATTCTTGCCTGGAAAATTCTATGGGCAGAGGAGCCCGGTGGGCTACAGTCCATGGGGCCACAATCAATCAGACATAACTGAGCGACTGAATACATGCGCATGCGCGCGTGCGCGCGCGCGCACACACACACACACACACACACACACATGCGTGGACTGAAGGGCTCTAAGTTAATGGATGCATTTCAAGCAATAAGTCAAGTGATACGTATTAGGCCTACTGTGTGCCAAGCACTGCCCTGGTGAAGGTAATAAGGGCCCACCAAGGAACTGAATCTTGAAAAACAAGCTCAGGTAATTGGAAGATCTTGGGCCCCTCATCCTCCCAGGTAGTGGGAATGGGAGAGCAACAGTGCAGAATTCTGGGCCTGTGCTATCATCCCCTCACAGCCTAGCACAGCACAGACATGAGCCATCAGCCCCAGTATGCCAGCCCAGTGGGCCAACTCACATTGGTCATCCCACTGACGGAAGAGGTTATGATCCTCACGGTGTCCATGGTGACCTTGTGGACCATCTTCTCCTCCAGGTCCCTCTGATAAAAGTTGTCCCTGCGGTTGGTCTGGAAGACAGAACCAAGGAGTGCCTGCTTGTGGGCCGGCAGGAGCTTGCCATGGTCTCAGCTGTGGTTTCCTCTCCCGCAAGAGGCTTGACACCCAGACACTGAGTCTCCCAGATGCCCAGAGCTGTGCACGTTTCACTGTTTTCTAGACCCCTGGCAGCTTCCTGTGTCTGTGCGCATGTACACGCATGCAGGTTCATCAAGCAGTGCTCTTTCCTCAATGCAGTGGAAACCATTTCCAAAGCCCAGCTGCTCCACCATCACTCACCAGTTTGTAGGTGGACAAGGTCAGCTGCACAGACACATACTTCAGGCCCCAACCTTTGATCCTGTCCTGGAAGCCGGACAGGGCCAGCTGCCCAATGATGCGGAGAATGGCCATCCTCACCTGAGAGGACAGAGCACAGACATGCTGGGCGCTAGAGTTTCCGCCTCCTGCACCCAACCCCATGACAAGAGACAGCTAGGGTCTGATTGTGCTGTGGTCTGGAAGGGGTCTCTGGGGCTACCTGGCTGCTGCCCACTCTGTCCACCACCTCATCCAGGTGACTCCGCCTGCCTCATCCAGGGGACCCCGCTCAGCAGCAGGCCTACCCAGGAGCCTCATCTAAGCCCTTCAGAGACACGAGCACAGTGCTTTCTCTGTAGAGTTGCTCCATACTCAGAAAGCCCTAGCGAGAACCACCTGATTCTTCTCCCGGGCTCCCAAGGGCTCATACATGGGGATGACACAGAACAAGCCTATTCCCTCTACCCCTGACATCCTCCAGGTATTGAAGACAGCTCTGCCTCAGGCTCAAGACCAAGTGCCCCTGTTCCCTCCCTGGTTTGTGCAAACCCTCACTGAACCCCCAGGACATGAGGGGTCAGCCACAGGAGTCATGTCCAGAAGCCAAGCTATTCTCCCGGGGGCTGAGGCAGCAGTGGTCAGGATGGTGGGTTTTTTTAACCTTTATTTGCAGAGCTGCTTTTCTCAAATGTGGTAATGACCTTACAAAACACCTAGCTAGCCAAGCAGCCCAGGGCTGACGCTCAGTGTGTTTGGCCTCTCCTCTGTCCAGGGTGGTGTCGGAGACCCTTTACAGGAAAACTCCAGATTCTTGGTGACAGGGAGGGTCTTGGGGGAGGGGCCACAGCTTCGAGGAGCCTTATTCTTCTTTAGCCCCACTCAGGACTAGCTGGGAAGGTAGGTTTTCCATCAAAGGGCCTTCCTTGAGAAGGCAGCCCCACCACCATGCACAGAGCTGGAGGGGAGGGGTGGGCAAGCAGGCTGCAGCTGATGAAGAAGGCACCCTGACTTCCCTCCACTTGCCCTCCAGAGGCCCAGCACACACCCCCTTTCTGGGTCTCTCCACCCTGTTACCTTGGACCGGGTGTCGGAGAGAGTGTTCTTGACCACCCGGATGGCCAGGTAGATGGTCCTGATGTTCATTTTGGGCTCTGAAAGAGGGAAACTCGCCTGGAGGTCCACTGGCCTCAGGGCTGGGCTCTGAGGAGATGCCCAGAAGTGGTGAGGCCTAGCCTGCCCCCTTCCATGGGAGACAGGGGTTCAGGGACTCGTCCATGCCATGCCTCCTGAGAACCTCTGTCTCCCCCCACAAGCTCCAGGCTGCTGCCCTCAGAAGCCACCCGGTGCTCTCAGTGCCTGCCCACCCAGCCCAGGGGTCGTCGTCTTCATGCCTCACTCCCTTGGCCTTTGCATCGCATGGTTTTCTTTGGAAACTAGTGGACTCTCCTTGAGGGCAGGGTCTCCTCCTAAGAGCTCGGTGGTTCCCTCAGTGGGACACACAGGGCCAGACACACAGCGGACACATGGAGACTGCGGCACCCAGCTGCAGAGGCTGGGGCTCCGGGGCCAGGCTGCTGCGCTCAGGTTCTGGCTCCACCGCAGCCCAGCTGTGTGACCTCGGGGAGTTACTCAGCCCCTCTGAGCCTCAGCTTCCTCCCCTGTAAAAGGTGGACACTGAGAGCATGTCTTCACTAAATCTCTGAGCAGCGACACAAGTTAAAACACACAGGGGCTGGTGTGTAAGAGTGCTGTGTGTGTGCTGGAGGGAGGGCTGATGGGGAAGATTAGGGAGGTGAGAAAGAGCCTGGAGAAGGCTCTCGAGAGGTTGGCTTGGACAGAACAACAGTCAGGCACTCAGAGTGTTGCTACACTCAAGTTTAGGTGTCACTAGACGTCACTGCAGGAGGAGGAATAAGAGGAAAAGAGGTCGGGGTGGAAGATGGTGGGAATTCAGGGCACCAAGGGACGATGTTACACTTAAGAGTTTTTCATCTCTAAAATGAAAACCTTTTTTTCTGATTATAAAAATAGTCTGTATTCACTGAGAAATCAAAAGACAAGCAGTCTTCACAGTTTAGGTGTATCCTTCTAAACTCATTTATGCATAAATGAGCACCTAGATTTCTTTCACATAACCGAGGTCATGGAGGTGGAGATGATGGAATTCCAGTTGAGCTATTTCAAATCCTGAAAGATGATGCTGTAAAAGTGCTGCACTCATTATGTCAGCAAATTTGGAGAACTCAGCAGTGGCCACAGGACTGGAAAAGGTCAGTTTTCATTCCAATCCCAAAGAAAGACAATGCCAAAGAATGCTCAAACTACCACACAATTGCACTCATCTCACACGCTAGTAAAGTAATGCTCAAAATTCTCCAAGCCAGGCTTCAGAAATACATGAACAGTGAACTTCCTGATATTCAAGCTGGTTTTAGAAAAGGCAGAGGAACCAGCTATCAAATTGCCAACACGTGATGGGTCATCAAAAAAAACAAGAGAGTTCCAGAAAAACATCTATTTCTGCTTTATTGACTATGCCAAAGCCTTTGACTGTGTGGAACACAATAAACTGTGGAAAATTCTGAAAGAGATGGGAATACCAGACCACCTAACCTGCCTCTTGAGAAACCTGTAGGCAGGTCAGGAAGCAATAGTTATAATTCGACATGGAACAACAGACTGGTTCCAAATAGGAAAAGGAGTACATCAAGGCTGTATGTTGTCACCCTGCTTATTTAACTTATATGCAGAGTATATCATGAGAAACACTGGGCTGGAAGAAGCACAAGCTGGAATCAATACTGTCGGGAGAAATATCAATAACCTCAGATATGCAGATGACCCCACCCTTATGGCAGAAAGTGAAGAGGAACTAAAAAGCCTCTAGATGAAAGTGAAAGAGGAGAGTGAAAAAGTTGGCTTAAAGCTCAACATTCAGAAAAAGAGATCATGACATCTGGTCCCCAAACTTCATGGCAAATAGATGGGGAAACAGTGGTTGAATTTATTTTTGGAGGCTCCAAAATCACTGCAGATGGTGACTGCAGCCATGAAATTAAAAGACGCTTACTCCTTGGAAGGGAAGTTATGACAAACCTAGACAGCATATTAAAAAGCAGAGACATTACTTTGTCAACAAAGGTCCATCTAGTCAAGGCTATGGTTTTTCCAATAGTCATGTGTGGATGTGAGAGTTGGACTATAAAGGAAGCTGAGTGCTGAAGAATTGATGCTTTTGATGCTTCTCCAACTGTGGTGTTGGAGAAGACTCTTGAGAGCCCCTTGGACTACAAGGAGATCCAACCAGTCCATTCTAAAGGAGATCAGTCCTGAGTGTTCATTAGAAGGACTGATGGTTGAAACTAAAATTCCAATACTTTGGCCACCTGATTTGAAGAACTGACTCACCTGAAAAGACCCTGATTCTGGAGATTGAGGGCAGAAGGAGAAGGGGATGACAGAGGATGAGATGGTTGGATGGCATCACCAACTCAATGGACATGAGTTTAGGTAACCTCCGGGAGTTGGTAATGGACAGGGAGGCCTGGCGTGCTGCAGTTCATGGGGTCACAAAGAGTTGGACATGACTGAGAGACTGAACGGAACTGAAACGAACCAAGGTCGTGCTATATATAACTGTCCCATGCTGTACTGCTATACTTAATATATAAAGAGCAGCTTTTCCATGAAAAATAATATTCCATATGTGGCTATGCGTGCCTGTATGTGAAGTTGCGTCAGTCATTTCCAACTCTCTGTGACCCAGTGGACTGTAGCCCTCCAGGCTTATCTGTCCATGGGGATTCTCCAGGCAAGAATAGTGGAGTGGGTTGCCGTGTCCTCGTCCAGGGAACCTTCCCAACCCAGGGACTGAACTTGCGTCTCTTATGTCTCCTGCATTAGCAGGTGGGCTCTTTACCACTAGTGCCATCTAGGAAGCCCATATAAGGTTATACTATCATTAATTCCACAAATTTCATGTAGAAAAACATGCAGATTGTTTTTGATGTTTTGCTTCTATGCACAATGTTATAAGGAACATCTTTATCCAATTGCCTTTGGGCAATTAATTCCTTCAGACAGCTGATAAAATGTTAGATTTTGAGCCCAAGTTTTGGGCCTTACCCAAGTGAGCATCCAGAATGGTTTATCAGTTTACACCCTTGACAAGGAAGTATCGGCAGGTTGTTTCTTGTATTCTAGACCAGGGACTAGCAAAGTCTAGCCCTAAGTCTAATTCCAGCCCAAAGTCTGTGTTTGTAGATACAGCTTTATTGGAACACAACCGTGCCCTGAAGTTATAACTGCTTCTGCTCTACAATGGCAAATTTGCATAACTGTCACAGACTGTGCGGTCTGCAAAGCTGAAAATATTTTTGCTATCTGCCCTTCTGTAGAAAAATGGGTAGGCCAACTCTAGTCATTATCATCTCTGCCCATCAGATAGGTAAAAAGGAGTCTCACTGTGGCACTCCAGTATTTGGGCCTGGAGAATTCCAAGGACTGCATAGTTAGTTCGTGGGGTCACAAAGAGTCAGACGTGACTGAGCAACTTTCACTTTCACTGTTGCTTAAATTTTCATTTCTGTAAGAGATGGGTTGACTGTCAGGAGAAGGTACATACAGTTGCTCAGTTTGTGTACTGCACAAGGATATGCAGCTGAAGGGCTGAACTGAAGCCAACCATGCACTTCTCAGGGCTTTCAAGGTGGCGCTAGTGGAAAAGAACTCGCCTGCCAATGCAGGAGACATGAGAGATGTGGATTTGATCCCTGGGTCCGGAAGATTCCCTGGAGGAGGAAATGGCAACCCACTCCGGTATTCTTGCCTGGAGAATCCCATGGACAGAGGAGCCTGGCGGGCTGCAGTCCATCGGCTGGCAAACAAGGGGACCTGACTGAAGCAACTGAGCACAGCACGTGTGGTTCTCAAATCATGCAAAAACAAATGCTGCCAGTAGAGGGCACCTTGTTCAAATTCAAGCGGATGCTCTGAGCCGGTGCTCTTGGGAACCGTGATTCCCTATGGATAGCAAGGCCAGGTTTAGGGTTTGGGCTTAGGGATTCGGAAGCAGGGTTTCAGACTTAGGTTTTGGCACTGGGTCAATGGGGCTTTAGGGCTACATCTATGCTGTGGATCTAGGCTTTATATTCAGCCTTTCATTTGGCTTTGGGAGTTATACTAGGATTTGGGCAAATGGTTTGAAATTCAAGCTCAGGTAGAAGCTGGGATTCAGGGCTGAAGAAGAGGGTCGAGGGTATGGAGGGTGGGACCCAAGGCCGGTGTAGGTTCAAGAATAGGAATACGAAGCAACGGAGAGCCCTGACTCCGTGGCCCACTCAGCAGGGTCTATAAGAGAGGAAATGGTCCAGGGACTTCCCTGGAAGTCCAGTGCTTAAGACTCTGTGCTTCCAACGCAGGGGGCAAGGGTTCGATCTCCGGTCAGGGCACTAAGATCCCACATGCCACCGCAGGGTGCGGCCAAAAATTTAAGGAGAAAAAAAAAAAAAAAAAAAAGGCCAGATATGAGTGAAACCTGCCACCCTAGCTCCCGCCCGGTCTTCCTGCGGGGTGACTGCTCACCATCTGCGCTCACCACTGCCCTGATCAGGGCCAGGGTCCCCACGCGGACGGCTTCCTTGCTCATCTCCATCTGGCTGAGGAAGAACTTCATCAGCTCCTTGGGGTAGGAGCGGGCTGCAGGGGGTGGGGAGGAAGGACGTCTTTAGTCGTGCCCCGAGTCAAGAGCAGCAGAGCGACAAGGCAGCCCCGGGGCCCGACGCTCAGAGGGGGCCGGCACTCCCGAGGGCTCCCGGGGGCCCGGGGGCGCCTCACCGAGGGCTATGAAGCAGTGCACGATCTCTGTCAGGTTCTGGCTGCTGTACTGCTGCTGGGCGGGGGCCCTGGAGCACACCTGGGCGGGGGAGGCAGGGGGTGGAGAGGTCAGCTCCACAGAGGGGCACACGAGCAGGAGCCCCACCTGTGCTTCGCCCCCGGCAGGAGGCCTGTGGCATCGGGACGGGGGCCCCACCGCCACCCTGCCACCTGGAGCCCTGGTCCACACACCACCCGCCCCCAGCGCGCCTCCCCTGACCCGCCCCAGCGCGCCTCCCCTGACCCGCCCCCAGCCCGCCTCCTTGACCCGCCTCCCCTGACCCGCCCCCAGCGCCCCTCCCCTGACCCGCCCCAGCGCCCCTCCCCTGACTCGCCCCAGCGCGCCTCCCCTGACCCGCCCCCAGCCCGCCTCCCCTGACC
>NW_024070212.1:111268770-111344965 GCF_014754425.2 Oryx dammah
TCTCCCCTCCCCTCCCCACCCCTCCCCTCCCTACCCTTCCCCACCTCTCCCCTTCTTCGGCCTCCCTTCTCCTCCCGCCCCACCCTTCCCTCTCCCCTCCCCTCCTGTCGACCCTGCCCTCCCTCCAGAGAGAGGGAAAGGGAAACTGGGGGAGGGGAGATGGGGGGTGCGGGGAGAGGGGAGGGAGAGGGGAGAGGGAAGGGGAGGGAAGACTGGGGAGGGGAGATGGAGGAGGGGAGGGGAGATGGGGGAGGGGAGGGGAGATAGGGGAAGGGAGGGGAGATGGGGGAGGGGAAGGTAGACCTAGATAGCATATTCAAAAGCAGAGACATTACTTTGCCAACAAAGGTCCGTCTAGTCAAGGCTGTGGTTTTTCCAGTGGTCATGTATGGATGTGAGAGTTGGACTGTGAAGAAAGCTGAGAGCCGAAGAATTGATGCTTTTGAACTGTGGTGTTGGAGAAGACTCTTGAGAGTCCCTTGGACTGCAAGGAGATCCAACCAGTCCATTCTAAAGGAGATCAGCCCTGGGATTTCTTTGGAAGGACTGATGCTGAAGCTGAAACTCCAATACTTTGACCACCTCATGTGAAGAGTTGACTCATTGGAAAAGACCCTGATGCTGGGAGGGATTGGGGTCAGGAGGAGAAGGGGACGACCGAGGATGAGATGGCTGGATGGCATCAGCGACTTGATGCACTTGAGTTTGGGTGAACTCCGGGAGTTGGTGATGGACAGGGAGGCCTGTTGTGCTGCAATTCAGGGGGTCGCAAAGAGTCGGACACGACTGAGCAACTGAACTGAACAGAACTGAGCTGAACTGAACTGAAACATTCTAAAATGACGACCCAGAGACTGAGTGCGATGGCGGTTAGGAAGAGGACAGCCACGTGCCCTCTCCCAATGTGACACTCTGTTTTCTCGTGTACTGGTTCCCAGTGCCTCACTCACCCATGGCCCACTGCCCACCGCAAGGCCTGTGCAGAGCAGATGCTCAGCACGTGTGCCTGGACTGAAAAGGGAAGAAGGCAGGGAGCGAGGGAGAGAATGGGGCCAGAGGCGGGGCGAGGAAAGAGAGGTGTGCGAGAGAAGGGCCTGCAGGAGAAAAGACACAGGATGGGAGGCACAGGGAGGGGATCTCAGCAGCTGAGAGGGACAAAGAGACATCAGAAGTGAAACAGAGGAACGCCAGAAGAAGGCACGAAGAGGGAGAAATGGGAGGGAGAGGAGGCAAGAACCAGGGCAGAGGCACAGGAGTGGCCAGACGGGCAGACGCTGGGGCCCAGTCCCCACGAGCCCTACCATTGCCATTGGCCAGCTTGGCCAGGGTGACGATGACAAACTCTTCCGTGAGGTTGAGAGGTTTGAGATGGTGCTGCAGCTCGTACATGACCAAGCTGAAGTGGTTTCGGGACAGGGCCACCAGGGTGTCGCTGGCCACCTCTGCCGTCATGTAGCCCTCCATCTGCAGGGCACGGGGGGACACGTGGCCTCGCCAGCAGTTCCTGCCCCTCACCTGCTCCAGCCCCGCTGGGGCCCCTTGGGCCCCCTCGGGCCCCCTCAGCCTCCTGTTGTTCCCGTACGATAACCGGACAAGGGCCTCGGGCCTCCCACGCCTCGCCCACCAGAGCCCAGCCCCCTGGGGCGGCGGCCAGGCGGGCGGGGGCAGGACGTCCACTACCTCCAGCATGTCCCTCATCTCCTTGGAGGCGATGGCGACCAGCCTCTGGACGCAGCGCTCCTCCAGCTCTCCCTCCTGCTGGATGATCTCCTGGAGGATGTTGTAGATGTTGATTTTGCGCTGAGTGGAAATCTGGGGAACAAGTGTGGCGGATGGGGAGGTCCGGGACCAGGCAGTGGGGCCTGGGAGCCCACAGATCCACCGCGGTCTCCCTCCTGCTGGCCCTCCCCCTAATACCTAGGAGATTGTGATTTATAATAAGACGTGCGTTTGGTCTTCACCCAAGCACAGAAGCCTGAAATCCTTAGAATTTCCTAAGTAATGAGAGTGACAAAGATGTCTTTTTTTATTGTATTAATGAGACAATTTTTGGTCCACACCTAAGGATGGGGAGGGTTTCCCTGGTGGCTCAACTGGTAAAGACTCCACCTGCCATGTGGGAGACCTGGGCTCAATCCCTGGACTGGGAGGATCCCCTGGAGAAGTGAATGGCTACCCACTTGGGTATTCTGGCCTGGAGAATTCCATGGACTGTAGTCCTTGGGGTTGCAAAGAGGCAGACAAGACTGAGCGACTTTCCCTTTCATTTGAAGGATGGGGAATGGTTGGCAGGAGAACCCGTCATCTGATTAGAGGACTAGCACTTTCAGTTCCAACCATTCAGACCCCCAGGGAGGAGAGTGGGGCTGGAAGCTAAATCAATCATCAATGGCTAGTGATTTAATCAACCATGCCTAGATAGTGAAGCCTCCTTAAAACTCCAAAAGGACAGGGTTCAGAGAGATTTAGACTGGTGAACACATGGAGATTTAGAGGGGATGGGAGGCTCAGAGAGGACATGGAAACTTCACGCCCTTCCCCACACCCTTACCCTATGCATCTCTTCCATCTGTCTGGTCCTGAGTTATAAGAAACTGGTAAGTAAAAGGTTTTCTGGATTTTGTGAGCCCCTCTAGCAAATTCATTAAACTCGAGGAGGGGGTCATGGAAACCTCTAGTCTATAGCCAATTGGCCAAACTTACCACTGGCATCTGAAGCACGGGCCAGGCTGGGGTCGTCTTATGGGTGCGTGTGTGCATGTGAGTCACTTCAGTTGTGTCCACATTTTGTGACCCTGTGGACTATATAGCCCGCCAGGCTCCTCTGTCCATGGGATTCTCCAGGCAAGAATACTGGAGTGGGTCACCGTGCCCTCCTCCAGGGGATCTTCCCAACCCAGGGATTGAACCCATGTCTCTTATGGTCTCCTGCATTGGTGGGCAGGTTCTTTACCACTGATACCACCTTAATGGGACTGAGCCCTTAACCCATGGAATCTGACATTATCTCCAGGAAGACAGTGTCAGAATTGAGTTAAATTGTAGGACCCCCACCCCCAGTTGGTGTCAGCAGGTTGGCTTGAGGCGGGGAATCCATACATTGGAATTGGATGCCGTATGATTAACACTCCAGCTGGTTGATGAACCCACAATCCTCAAACCGCCCCAGGTCTGCCCCCAACTCCAGCCTGTCTCACACCCCCTCCCCTCCCCCATCAGACTCATCCAACCAGCCCTGCCCCCATGGCCTGCATCTGTCCTCGATACTCAGCAAGACAGGGGTCAAACGGTCAGCATACAGGGTCCTCCACAGACTTGGCACTGACCCTCTTGCAAAGTCCAAGACAACATGCTCTATTTTGCTTCCTACCCATCTCTGGTCACCACTTTAAGTGACCCGAATGAGGATGGGATTGGACAAATAGGTTTTGCAACCTGACCACTCCTGGAGAGTCAGATTTGACAATGACTCTCATTTAATCAGGGATGGTACATCACCAGGAAAGAAAGAAGGTGGACTCCTCTCTCCATGGAGCCTCATCTGCAAAGCCCTCTGGGAAGCTGGCCCCTCCTTCAGCTGGTAAAGAGGTCACTTCTCAACAGTCAGGACCGTAGCAAATTTAGGGACCTCATGAGGAGAAGAAGTCATCAAAATGTATACTTTTATCCAGTACAGAGTCTTGGTACAGAAAGTAATGCTGTTTTTCAGTCGCTCAGTCATGTCCGATTCTTTTGTGACCCCATGGACTTCAGCCTGCCAGGCTCCTCTGTCCAGGGAATTTCACAGGCAAGAATACTGGAGTGGGTTGCCATTTCCTCCTCCAGGGGATCGTCCTGATCCAGGGATTAAACCTGGGTCTCCTGCTTTGCAGGCAGAGTCTTTACAGTCTGAGCCACCAGGGAAGCCTACAAGCCTCTAATACAGGAAGTAAAAGAAGCTTATAGCTCAGCTGGTAAAGAATCCACCTGCAATGTAGGTAGACCCCAGTTCGATTCCTGGGTGGGGAAGATCCCCTGGAGAAGGGAACGGCTGCCCACTCCAGTATTCTGGCCTGAAGAATCCCATGGACAGAGGAGCCTGGCAGGCTACAGTCCATGGGGTCACAAGGAGTTGGACGTGACTGCGCAACTTTCACTTACACTTTTCAGAGGCTTACAAACTCTGGTGAGAGCCTCCTCATAAGAATTCCTGGACAGAAGGGAACTGTGTGGCCTTCGCTACACAGTATTGATGGTCCTAGTTTTCTCAACCTCTTTTTTTTTTTTTTAAATTGTCCCCTAAGGAACCTCCTTAAGCATTTTTTTCCCTAATCACTCCCCACCATGAAAATGTAATACCACAAAGATACTATATATTTGATTATCCATATCTGTGCTTTGTACCTCAAAAACTAAAATTTCCTTCACACACACACACATCCCACCCCACTGTGCAAGAACCAATATTATCTGTTGTGGAGCAGTCTCACCCTGTTGAAAATTCATGCTCTTGGTTTTCACAGCAAACTCAAGGAAGCCTCGATGCGCGGCTAACACCATGGCTGCAGATATGTAAGCAGCCAGGCAAATTATAAACCCAGTCTTATCTGTGATCAAAATTAATCTTGGAGAATATTTATGGTCACAAGAGAAAAACTGTCCAAGATTTTGAAAATGTCATAAAACAGGCACCGAATGGCCTCCCAGAGGCAGGCTTAGGGATGTCCGGCTGCTTCTGAAGGATGATCTAGACTATGGGAGTGTGTGTCTTTGATTGACTGTGATGGTCTAGGCTATGTCTCCACGGGGATAGAAGCTTAGTTTCAGGAAACTGATCATGAAAATGATTCCTGTCTGTGACAAGGCAATGAAATTTTGACTGGTAAAGAATATAGATCTCTAGAAGTAAAATTCCCATTTTAACAGATTTTAACATCTTATTAGTTTCCCAGCTGGTGCTAGTGGTAAAGAATCCACCTTCCAATGCAGGAGACCCAGGAGATGTGAGTGCAATCCGTGGGTCAAAAAGATACCCTGGAAGAGGGCATGGCAACCCACTCTGGTTTTCTTGCCTGGAGAATCCCATGGACAGAGGAGCCTGGTGGGCTACAGTCCATGGGGTCACAAAGAGTCGGACATGACTGAAGCAAATGAGCACACAGGCAACATCTTACTGGTTCCTTCACTAATGAATAACTGAAAAAAATTGACACAGATTACATTTTACAATGTGCCTGTTGTTTATCGCCTGTTTATTGCCACTGATCATTTATCAGACTTGGGTATTGGTCACGGTTTTTGTAATTTTCTAAATTTCCCGATGCTTTGATTTCTTGGGGTCTTGTGGACCCGAAAGACTGCCTGGGGGATAGTCAGTTCCCAGAGTCAGCAAACAACTCCGCCACCAGCAAGCTTGTTAAACCAGTCCAGAGCCCACACCCAAGCACGTCCTCCCTCAGCCCCTCATGCTCTGGGCCACTATGCTGCTGCCGTTTAGTCGTGCAGTCGTGTATGGCTCTTTGCAATCCCATGGACTGTAGTCTACCAGGCTCCTCTGCCCATGGGATTCTCCAGGCAAAAATACTAGAGCAGGTGGCCCCTTCCTCCTCCAGGGGATCTTCTCCACGCAGGAACTGAACTCGTGTCTCCCGTATTGGCAGGTGGATTCTTGACCACTGAGCCACCTGGGAAGCCCTGGACCACTGTACACCTGCTCTAATCACGCTGGGGCCAGGGACCAGACCGCTCAGGGAGTCCCAGCACCCTGGAGCTGACTAGCTAATCTAGAGCTTCTCCCCTAGAGAAGCCACACCTGCACACGTTTCCCCCTTGGTCCCTCTGCCTCCTGCCCAAGCTGGTGCTTTCCTGTGGGACTGCATGGCATGGCATGCCCCTGTCTCTGTGCGTAACAGACTAGTTTTTCAAGGTGATCCTCTCCTGAGCTGTTGGGCTCACTATGAAAGTGAAAGTGAAAGTCGCTCAGTGCTGTCTGACTCTTTGTGACCCTGCCAGTCTCCTCTGTCCATGGAATTCTCCAGGCCAGGATACTGGAGTGGGTAGCTGTTCCCTTCTCCAGGGGATCTTTGATCCAGGAATCGAACCGGGGTCTCTTATGCCTGAGTAATAATAAAACCTAGATTTTAAAATTTGTTTTGCAAACCTCTTTCCTGTGCTCCTGGACCCCGGCATGCCTTCCTCACGGCTGCCGTGTGTCTTTCTGTAAAATAAGCTTGCTATGGAGAACTCCTAGGGACTTCCCTGGCTGTCCAGTGATTAAGACTCCGAGCTTCTGATGGAAGGATCCAGGTTCAATCCCTGGCTGGGGAACTAAGCTCCCACATGCTGCTCAGAGTGGCCAAAAAAAAAAAAAAAAAAAGAGGAGGAAGGAACTCCTAAAAGGAATTCCCTGGTGGCCTAGTGGCCTCACTACAGAGGCCCAGGTTCAGTCCCTGGTCAGGGAAACTTCCTGCAAGACAGTGACATGATGGGGCAGAAATACACACACACACACACACACACACACAAGAACTCTTATAAGGAACAACTCCTTTGCTACCCATCCTCAAAAGCTCAAGGATAGTCTAAAATCCAGCAACTCTCTAAGTGTGCTCTGCAGACCAGTAGACACATCACTTGAGAACTTGTTAACAATGCTGTCTTGGGTTCCACCCCATACGTCCACTGAATCAGAAGCTCTCACGATGGGCCCCAGAAATCTGAGTTGTACCAAGCACTCAGAGGATGCTGATGTTCTGATGCTGACGCTCCTGTTGTACAAGGCCCAGCGTGATCTTGGCCACATTCTCCATTAGTCCTGTCAACACCCTCTGCCCCACGAAACAACCTCTCCACTGGCAAGCACCCATGTGCCCTGCGTCTGCCACGTCTCTGCTCCCCCACACCTACCTGCTTCACTGCTACTCAATATCTTTGTTATTTGGCTCACCTGCTCTAAGACGACGAATCCCAAACCCACCGAATCAGAATACAGAGGAGCTTTGAAAAATTGTGAGCACCCCACAGCCCAGTTGGTCCTCAGGGGCCCCAGCACCTAGCCCCGCTCTGACAACAGTCAGTAAGTGTGTGCTGAGCCGTGGATGGATGTGCAAGCAGGTGACCAAGCTCAGAGAAGCGCCTAGGGGGAGGAGGCCCTACCTCCGGCACCTGCAGGCAGCGGATAAGAGCATTCATCACCACGGAAGGCTCGGCGGTGGCCTTCTCCGTGATGATCACCGAGGCCAGCCTCTTCCTCATGTCAAAACCTGCCCCTGCAGTGTCCGTTTTGGTTGACTCGCTCTCCATGATGTTGAGGAGGTTCGTGACTTGCTGGAAGGTACCTGAGGCAATGGTGGTCGATGTGAGGGCAAGATGACTGTTACAGTGGGTGCCCCTGGTGCCCCAGTCTCCCTGACACCAGCCCAGCCCTAGCTCCATCTGGGGCATGGGTGGGACCTTCCTGCCCACTGTACCGATGGGAAAACTGAGACCTTGGTTGGGGCTTACCCTCAAGGAGTTAGAAGAGAAAACGAGGCAGGAATGGAGGGAGGGGGTTGGTTTTCTTACCACTGTCATCTGGTTCCAGAGGTCCCAGGTCCTCTGCTTCCTCTGATGGGTCCTCATGTGACTCTGTTGCTGCTTCTGCCATCTCTTCTTCAAGTTCTTTGGAGGTAAGATTGATAATATTTGGCATGTCACCCATTCTAGGATGACCCCCCCAGTGAGTCCCACCCTGCATAACCCCCTTCCCTAGAGTGTGGGAGGAACCTGTAACTTGGTTAGACCCATATTCTAGTGATGGCTCAGCGGGTAAAGAATCTGCCGGCAAGGCAAGAGATGCAGGAGACTTGTGTTCGATCCCCGGTTCAGGAAGATCCCCTGGAGGGGGAAATGGCAACCCACTCCAGTGTTCTTGCCTGAAAAATCCTAGGGACAAGGGAGCCTAGCGGGCTACAGTTCAAAGGGTTGCAAAGAGTCAGACATGATTGAACATATGTGTGCGTGCGTGCACACACACACACACGCTAACCAATAGTACATGGCAAAGGTGAGGGGAACCTCTCGTGATGGTCTCACTCCCATGATTACATTATGTCTCATACAACTCCATCTTAGCACACTGGAAATTCTCATGCTGTCTTTGAAAAGTAAACAGCAGTGATGTAAACTGCCTGCGTCACAAGGAACCAAGGGCCTCAGTCCTATAACCGAAAGGAACTGGATTCTGGCAACAACCACATGAGCCTGGAAGAGGACTGGGCTTCAGAAAGGCTGTAGCCCAGGTGACATCTTGAGCGCAACCTGTGAGACCCCAGGCAAATGACCCCGCTGAGCCATGGACTCCCAACTAGACACTGTGAGATAATAAACGGTGTCATTTTAAGCCATTACATTTAGGTGGTTAGTCATGCAGTGACAGGCCACCACCCCTGCTTAGGAAGGGCCTTTGCTCCCTCTCTTCTGGACACAAAAAATGAATGATTAGTGAGGAATCCCCCTGAGAGGCCCTCATTGCACCTCTCAAGGGGCTCCTCCACACCAGCAGCTTCTGAATTGCTGACAAACACCAACACAGATGTCAACACGGAGGATCAAGACCTCCCTGATCCTTTTTCCTCCCGTCCCAAGTTTTTCAAACTCCATCCCAGCGTCTTTCACTATCCTGTGCTCCCTTCGTCTTGGGAGTCCTTTAAGGAGTAAGTCTGGGACCTATATACTGACCTTTTCTCCGAGTTCTCTCCTGGACAGAACAAAAATACACCACAAGAAAAGCCTCTGTTCTCTGCCCAATACACATCAACAGTACTGTGGATGATGGCAGGATGGGCTAACAAAGGAGGAGCCCTTTGGGGTCCTCAGTCATGACTCAATGGGGAGCAGGTCCCCTGGCAGGGTGGGGGGTGGGTTTCACTGGACTCATCACCGTTGGGTCCTAGACCCTTGGAACTCTCAGATCCAACTGCCTCTCTGAGCTCTGTGAACCCACTCTTGGAGGAGTGCACAGCTCCCGGTGATTAAAAACTCACATTAGCTTGTCACTCAACGTTTCTGTCACCCACATGTGTGGTGAGGTCTGGCGGCCTTTTTGGGGAAAGGAAAATTGGCGGGGGTGGGGATTCACAGCCAAGACCCCTGAGGATGTAGGCATAGGAGCCCAGGGTGGGGAGGTGTGGTCTGGGCAGTTGGAGGAGATGGGTGGACAGAGGGGTCCTGAGAAGAAGAGTCCTCTTCCCCAAGGACTGGACAGATTGCAGGATGGGACAGGGTGGTCTCACTGACAGAATAAGTAGAATATAAAGAATTTCAAAGACAAGTGAAAGGACCCTGTTTCCCTGAACCAAAAGTCAGGCTCGAAGAATGTCCTTGTCATTTACCTGAGAGAGAGCCCTGATCAGCAGTTTGAACAATAAAATAATGAATTTCTATGCATTACAGATCAAACCAGTCAATCCTAAAGGAAATCAACCCTGAATCTTCATTGGAAGGACTGATGCTGAAGCTGAAGCTCCAGTACTTTGGCCACCTAATGTAAAGAGCTGACTCATTGGAAAAGACCCTGATGCTGGGAATGATTGAAGGCAAAAGGAAAAGGGGACGACAGAGGATGAGATGGTTGGCTGGCATCACCAACTCAGTGGACATGAGATTGGGTAAACTCCAGGAGTTGGTGATGGACAGGGAGGCTTGATATGCTGCAGTCCATGGGGTCGCAAAGAGCTGGACACAATTGAGTGACTGAACTGAATTGTTGTTGCTGAAAATACCCTTCTATCCACCTGCATCTTTTTCTCCACTTGTTCTTTAATTTTGCCCACCCCTTTGTTGGCTTGTTTTCTTCTTTGTGTTACACATAGAAGTTTCAAATATATGGGTTTCCATTTGGAGCTGGGGTCATACTAGCTAGGATTTCTCCTGACCCCAGCCCACTTTAATCCTTCCCTAGGTAGCTTTGCGGAGAAGGCAATGGCACCCCACTCCAGTACTCTTGCCTGGAAAATCCCATGGATGGAGGAGCCTCATAGGCTACAATCCATGGGGTCGCTAAGAGTCGGACACGACTGAGTGACTTCACTTTTACTTTTCACTTTCATGCATTGGAGAAGGAAATGGCAACCCACTCCAGTGTTCTTGCCTGGAGAATCCCAAGGACAGAGGAGCCTGGTGGGCTTCCGTCCATGGGGTCACACAGAGTCGGACACAACTGACGCGACTTAACTTAGGTGGCTTTGGGAACACAAGCTGTTCACACCAGTTATGTTCTCAAAATCTTGGCTCCTGGTCCACAGATGCCAAATAGAAATACGTAGACAGAGTTTGGAAGAAATAGAAAAGAGTAAATTATTTTTTCCAGGCAAAAGCGAAACAGCAGGCTAACACCTCGAGAGCTGTGCCCCTCCCTTGGGGATAGAAAGAAGTTTTATATCCTCTAGAAGGTCATGCTTTTTTTTTCTTCCTCAGAGTTTCAGAATGGCCACAGCTGGTATCAGGCAACTCAGCCACTGGGTCTGGGGTCCCTAAAGTTATTGACTTGTGACCTTTCTGAAATATACAATGCTGCAAGAGAGTGTGGGCTTCCAAGGTGGAGCAAGTGGTAAAGAACCTGCCTGCTAATGCAGGAGACATAAGAGATGTAGCTTTGATCCCTGGGTTGGGAAGATCCCCTGGAGAAGAAAATGGTAACTCACACCAGTATTCTTGCCTGGGGAATCCCATGGACAGAGAAGCCTGGGGGGCTCCCGTCAGGTTACAAACAGTCAGACACAACTGAACAACAACCCCCCGTCTCTGTATCTACCACACGGAGAGCCATAGTTGCGCACAGTCAGGGTCTTTGGGATGGAACTGCAGTCATGTCACTTGAATAACCTTTGAAAGAAAAAGACAGAGGAGAGTGGAAGGTAGAGCAAATGTGGGCTGTGCAAGAAGGGGTGTGTGATAAGTGCCTTCTGGGGTCTGCTCCATACTGGTTAACAGGTCCACAGAAGGCAGACTGAGGAACGATGAGAGAGTTTAGTGGGGATGAGTGTTGGGCACTACATGGAGGATACTTGTTTTCTGACCACCTGGATTCAGTGAAGTAGAAACGGACTGCTGAGGGTCATGGGCTCCCTGGTGCGAGAGGCAGCACGCAGAGGCTGAAGCAGTGTGGACAGACATTGGGTGGGAATTTTAATTAAAAAGCCTCGGACCTAGGTGCCTTTGGGTCTTGCTCTGTTGACCTGTAATGCATTTGTTATTGTTTCAGTAGCCAAGTTGTGTCCAGATCTTTGAGACTCCATGGACTGCATCCTGCCAGGCTCCTCTGTCCATGGGATTCTTCAAGCAAAAATATTGGAGTGGGTTGCCATTTGAGGGAGGGCTGGTCAAAGAAGATGTGCTGGGTGCGGTGTAGGAGTGAGGCCAGCAGGTGCAAGGTTCAAGGGCCCAGGACTGGCTAACCCCCCCGGCCATGTCAGGTGGGTTCGGCTTAGATGGCCTTGGCAGAGATCCAGGATGGGCAGCGGGCCAGGCAGGGCTGAAGTGGTCAGTCAGCGGGTCAGAGTGTGGTTCTGGAGTAGGTAGGCTGAGACAATGCTGGCAGGGCAGTGGGGGGGTGGGGCCCTACCATCTCATCACAAGGCTGTGCACTGCCCAGGATGGCTGATCCCAGTGCCCCTTTCCTGCCTGCCCCCAGAAATTTTGGGGGAGGCTCCTGTCCTACATCATGGAGACGGACCACACGGAGGTCTTGACCCCCATCTGTGCCAGCCTCACCAATCTGGCCGAATGCCAGCTCCACGCCAAGGATGAGGAGGCCAACGCAAGCAAGAGCAGGCTTCCTTCTCCAGGAAGCAGCCCAGAGCCCAGAGAGCCAGGCCTTGTCAAAGATGCCGCCCTTGCCAAAATCCGAGGAGGTTAAAATCATACACTCTTTCTCTGGCAGCCCACTTCTCTCCTCCCCACCTGCCCCTAACCCTGGCCCAGACCCCAGGGCAGGGGTCCAAGCTCAGGCTTCCCCCAAGTGTGAGCTCTCTGGCCCCCAAGAGCCCACTGGAAGGACTGTATATCCCATCCGAGTCCTCTGGAACCACTCGCACCAGGCCCTCCCACTCGCCCCTGATGATTCACTTGTTAGCATCAGACCCTCAAGAAAGGGACTAGACCAACCTACTTATGGGGGACCCTGCCATCCAAGGGGGCTGCTGTCATGGTCCTGGGGCTTTGAGGATGGATGTGTCCGGTGACAGGAGGTGACTGGCAGCCTTACAGGTCCCAGCGATGGTGAAGGGCAGAGCCAGCTCTGAGCATCCGGCTAGATCACCCCCTGGTCTACCTCCTGCCCCAACCCTGAGTCTGGGGCTGGCTCCCTCCTGGGTGCTGCCCCTCCCTGCAGCTTCTCAGCAGGCCTGCCCCTCCCTCACCCGCTGGTCCAAAAGCTATGAGTTCCTGCTACTCCTGGGCTCCCAGCCTCCCAGAGCCTGCAGAGGGAGGGGAGGGGAGCAGGCCGGTGTCTAGTTACTGTTGGCTTAACAAGGCCAAGACTCACAGTAGCAGAGAAACACTCTCATGGCCAGCCTGGTGTGCACGCCCAAGAGGGCACATCCTGAAAAGAGCACAGTATATTAACACATATATATGGAATTTAGAAAGAAGGTAACATGACCCTATGTGCGAGACAGCAAAAGAGACACAAATGTAAAGAACAGACTTTTGAACTCTGGGAGAAGGCGAGGGTGGGATGATTTGAGAGAATAGCTCTGAAACATGTATATTACCATATGTGAAATAGATTGCCAGTCCAGATTCGATGCATGAGAAGGTTGCTCAGGGCTGGTGCATTGGGATGACCCTGAGGGATGGGATGGGGAGGGAGGTAGGAGGGAGGGTCAGGATGGGGAACGCATGTATACCCATGGCTAATTCATGTCAATGTATGGCAAAAACCACCACAATATTGTGAAGACTCCAATTAAAATAAATAAATAAAATTTTAAAAAAAAGAGCATCTTCTCAGCCCTAGCCAGTAGCACCAGGCTCCTTCTTCCCGGGATGGCCAGTTGTAATGATATTCTCTGTGGAAAATCCCCTGTCCTGACCCCTCCTGCATTCTGGAGGGCGATGGGATGCTGTTGGGGCAGCACCTTGCAGGGAGAAGCTCCCCCAGGGCACAGGAGCGGGGCAGCCTCAGTATCCTGTATCTTTCTCTCCCCAGTGGACCTGCCCGTGCCACAGAAGCTGCTGGCCCCTCTCCTGGTGGGAGGCTCACGGGGACTGTGCGCTGGCCTGGCCCCCGCTGTGTCCTGCGGCGCGCCTCCCATGAGCTCCTAATCCCCAGGGCCTCCAGGGGCAGCATGGAGCTGGATGCTTGGCAGGAAGAGCTTTCCAGCCTCAGCGTTGTCCCTCTGGGGAGATGCGGCAAGGGCAGCAGGCTCCCAGATTTCTCTGCTGGGCCTTTGAATGGCCCCAAGCATCCTCAGGACACTGTCAGCAGCCTGCCCTTCCCTGGGGGTCAGCTCTGCCCTGCACCCATGCATCTTCCTCCTTGTGTTGACCCTGCTCCGAGCTCCATGGAACCCTGGGTGGGCAGTGAGTCTGCACTCTTGTTTCTCTTTTCCTCTCTTCAGCATCCTCTGCAGGGATGCTCTGATCCTGAGAATCCTCGCAGCTCTGCTTGAAAGGCCCCATCCTATCCAACTCTCCCTTTATGGGTTTGGACAGCGAGGCCCCAGGTTGGGGTGCATGGGGCCTGGGGCTGCCCAGCCCGGGAGGGGCCCCACTGGAGTCTCGGTGTTCCCCAGGTACTGATGTCATCCCCCTACAAGGGGGGGGGGATGCTCAACCTTCTGAAGACCCTGAGCCAAAGCATTGCCCCCTCCATGGCTGACATGTGGGAGCTGGAGATCCCGCTGCTGGTCAAGTACCTGGAAGGTGAGATGTCCCGGGTATGTGTGCGAGCCACCCGCTAAGCGCACATGCCGGGTACTAGACGTGTGGCCTGAGCAAAGGAGCCTGTGGTGCTTGTGTTATCCCTACTGTACACCCCTACTGTACATGCCATGTACTAACCACCTGGTCTGAGCAAAGGAGCCCAGGGTGTGTGAGCCACCTCCAGGCAGTGTACCTGCCGTGTACAAGTCACATGGCCTGAGCCAGGGCGCCCAGGCTCCCGGTGGCCGGCACAGCCTACTCTGGTCCTTGGGAGGGTGGGGAGGGAAGTGCGGCGTGTGGGGAGCCCGTCCACGGAGGACCCCAGCTGCTGCATTTGGGAGGCGGCATGGAGGAGCGGCAGGAGGGAGGAGCACGGGTGGCCTTCTCTCTGCAGAACACACCGAGTTTACGTGGAACCAGAAGACGTGGGAGGACAAGCTGATTCAGGTAGAGGCGATCCCGCCACCTGAGGCCGGCGTGGGGGGCGGTGGGGAGTTTAGGAGCCCCTAGGGAACACGTCCCCTCCTGTCAGAAGGCTTGGGGAGCATGAGCAGCCACAGCAGGAGACCCCACCCTGGAGACCAGGAGCCCCGGAGGCGGCCCAGGGGAGCCCCTCCCGGCGGCACTAGCTCTGGGCCGGGGCTGAGAGAGCGAAGCCCTCCAGAGGCCGGGGAAGGCGCTAGAGAGGGACAGTCGCTGCTCAAGGCGCACAGCCCTCTGAGCACTGCGCACCTCTGCCTTCTCCCCCACCCCCAGTTCCTGAGAAACTCCCTCAAGAAGACTCGGGGTTCCAACTGGAGCCTGCGTCTGAGCAAAGAGCTGAACAACCAGATCGAGAGCTTCGACAGCCCCTCCCTGGAGAAGGTTGGTTCCCGGAGGCAGGGCTGTTCAGACAGGGAGGGGACTCCGGGGACAGCGCGTGGGAGAGCAGGTGCGCCTGAGGCTGTCCCCAGCGCCCCGGGAGGGGGGCGGCCGCCTGCTCTAGGCCCGGGGGCTGTAGTGTTTTGTTCTGTCTTGTTTTCCCTCAAGAGCCTGCTTTGTTGGAGCTGGGGGCAATGCCCCCCAGTCACCCGCTTCCCCAGTCCTCTCACCTCGCCCCCCACCTGCAGCGTCACCCTGCAGAGTCCCTGGCAAGGAGTGAGATGTCTGAACGTGTTCTGGTAAACAGTGCAAAGGGCGAAGGTGACACCGAACCCCAGGATGCCCAAGCGGGAAGATGAGGCCTGGAGGGGGACCAGGGCTGGGGCTGGGTGGGGAATCCACCTTTGGCAGGCGGGGTAGAACAACAGCATACCTTCTCTCAGACCCTGCCGCACACCCACCCCCATCCCTCCACACACTGGTGTCTCCTCCCCGCCTCATCCAGCTACTGGCTCATGACCACCGCATGTGTGTATATCATCGTTAAGGGGTCTTTACAAAACTATAAACATTGTTGACAATCAGAGAAGGTCTTGACCAATGGAAAGCATGTTCACAGATTGGAGGACAATATATTTAAGATGGTGACAATTGCCAATTTATCTATAGATTCAACACGACCCCCACTATAATCCCAGCTGGCTTCCTGCCCCCACCCCCAGAGACTGACAAGGTGATTCTAAAATTCCTGTGGAAATATAAGGGGCCTGGAATAGCCAACACAGTTATGATTTAAAAACGAACAAAATTGGAAGACTCCGATTTGGGGATTTCAAGACTTCTCGCATAATTACAGTAAACAAGCAGGGTGATACTGGCATCAGGACAGGTAATGGATTGATGGAATCGAATTGAGGGTCTGGAAATAGACCTCACATTTACTGTCAATTGATTTTCAACAAGAGTGCCAAGACAATTCAGTGGGAAGGAGTAGTCTTTTCAACAAATGGTGCTGGGAAGATGTGAATAGCCACTTACAAAAGAATGAAGTTGGGCCCCTTCCTCATACCATACAGAAAAATTAACTCAAAATGGACCATATATGTAAATACAAAAGGTGAAAATATAAAATTCTTAGAGTGAAACATAACTATAAATCTTCATGATCTTGGCTTGAGCAAAGTCTTCTGAGAAATAACACCCAAAAGCACAAGTGATGAAAGAAAAAATAAGTAAATGGAACATCATCAAAGCTAAAAAGTTTTGGGCTGAAAATGGTACTGTCAAGAAAGTGAAAAATCAACCCACCAAATGAGAAAATATTTGCAAATCTAGTTCCTGAGAAGGGAATTGTATTTAGAATATATAAAGAACTTTTATACTCAATAATACAATGACAAATAAGCCAATTTAAAAATGGGTGAAGGAAAAATATACAAATGGCAGGTAATCACATGAGAAGATATTCAAGATCATTACCATTAGGGAAATACAAGTCAAAACCACAAGACATTACTCTACACTTACAAGGATGGCTATAATAAAACAACACAGATGATAACAAATATTGACAAGAATATGGAGAAATTGGGACTCTGATATATTGCTGGTATAAATACAAAATGGTACAGTGTTTTGGAAAAACAGTTTGGCATTTCCTTGAAATGTTAAATATGGAGCTACCTATGACCTAGCAATTATGCTCTTAATTATATATGCCCAGAAGAAATGAAAACATATGTCCACACAAGAGCTTGTACGTAAATATTCAGAGCAACATCATTCAGATAGCCAAAAAGCGGAAAAAACTCAAGTGTTCATCAGTGGATGAATAAGTAAACAAACTGTGCTATATCCACACAACAGAGTATTATTCAGCCATGAAAAGGAGTGAAGTACTTACATCTGCTACAGAAAGGATGATCCTTGAAAGCATTACACTAAGTGCAAGAAGCCAGATGCAAAGGCCCACGAATGATATGGCTCCACTTATCTGAAACATCCAGAACAGGCAAATCTAATGCGACAGAATATTAGACGGGCGGTTGTCACGGACGAGGGGAATGTGGGGTGATTGCCAGTGTGTACAGGATTTCTTTTTGGGGGGTGATGAAAATGTCCTAACCTTGGCTGTGATGGCCATCGCACAAGTTGGTGAATGTGTGAGCTTAAAATTTATAAAACTTAATGGGCTCATTTAGCGGTATGTGACTTATAACTCAATAAAAATGTTTAAAAAAGATTTTTAGAAGTGTCAATTTAGGTTTTTGCTTGTTCAAATATGCACCCTTCATAACAGCATATGTAAAATAGACACAGCATGTCTGTCTTCTGTAAATGCTGTATATTTGTGGGTGTAAGGTCTTATCAGATGTCAGTTCAGGGCCAGATGCCCATTTGAAAGAAACTTGTATGTAGTATTTAATAAGCCAATGCATACAATTCAACCTTATTACAATAATTCACCTAGCTTAAAGGAAAGTAAACAAATAAATAGGGTTTCATTGGCTCAGATAGCTTAAAAAGTCATGACGGGATACTGTGCCTTAAGGAATTTCATCAGGACTCTCCCAGACTCTTCATCACTCAGACAGGCATCTTCTGGGGGTAGGGGGAGCAAGGCTGCTGAAGCCTCCAGATTTGTAATTCCAGTAGATAGAGTTGTTCTTTCCCCGAAAGTAACCATCATCTCCCCTATAAACAAACAAAACAAAAATACGACATAATGAAAAGAGACCCTATTCAAAGCAGCCACAAAAATGTAAAATTTGCAACCAAATAAAAATAGGGAATATGTGAAA
This sequence comes from Oryx dammah, assembly GCF_014754425.2. NCBI lineage: Eukaryota > Metazoa > Chordata > Mammalia > Artiodactyla > Bovidae > Oryx > Oryx dammah. Next base: position 111,286,317 of record NW_024070212.1, read on the forward strand.
TATGTGGAACCAAGGTGAAGAACCCCAAATTACAAGAAGGGGCAGAAAGGCTGAAAGAAAGCCTGACCAAACATTCACAACCTCTGCTTCTTGGATAGGAAGTCTCCGTGCTCAGGTGCCCTTTTTTTCTCAAGTTAATCTGCAGTACAGGGACTTCCCTGGTGGTCCCCTGGTTAGGACTTTGTGCTTCCACTGCAGCGGGGAAGGGTTTGATCCCTCGTCACGGAACTAAGATCCTGCACAGCAAGTGATGCGGCCAAAAAAAAAAAAATCTTCAATGCAATTTACTTCTAATTTCCCAAAAGGGAAATTTGTGGAAATCTGACAGTTTTATTTGACAAGATTATTTCTACGTTTGCTCTAATGAAAAAAATGTAAGAGAATAATAGCTAAGAACATATTTTTAAAAAAGCTCATTAGAGAAGGATTTGTTCTCCCAGAACAAAGATGTAAGTGTATGAAATGAAATACAACCATGGAGTGACAGGAAGAATATACTAATGAATATTTTTATAGTCTTAACATGGAATAGAACAAACCTTCATATGCATGAAAAGAATCTTTTAGAAAGACAGAGGAAAAGAAAGAGACTGTACTCTGTGAAAATGAAAATTGTCTGCATGACCAAATGATATCAGTATGAATAAAATCAAAAGTGAAATGAGACACTGGGGAAATAGACCACAGGAGTGATCACTTAAGAAGTGAGTCTTAGGCTATGCCTGGTTTTATTCTTTCCTTTAAGTTTTTTTTTTTTTTAATGTGGACCACTTTTTAGAAGTCTTTCTTGAACTTGTGATGGTATTGTTTCTGTATTATGATTTGGCTTTTTGACTACTTGATTTTAAACCGCAGTTCTACAACTTCCTGCTAATTTGCTCGTCTCAAAATACCTATTTGCATTTAAAGTTGATGTGCGGATAAAATGAGATAATATTGAAGAAGAACTAAAGTGCCTATTGATGAATGTGAAAGAGAAGAGTGAAAAAGTAGGCTTAAAACTGAACATTCAGAAAACTAAGATCATGGCCTCCTCCCATCATTTCATGGCAAATAGATGGGGAAACAGTGGCAACAGTGGCTGACTTTGTTTTTCTGAGCTCCAATATCACTGCAGATGGTGATTGCAGTCATGAAATTAAAAGATCCTTACTCCTTGGAAGGAAAGTTATGACCAACTTAGACAGCATATTAAAAAGCAGAGACATTCCTTTTGTCTAGTCAAGGCTATGGTTTTTCCAGTAGTCACGTATGGATGTGAGAGTTGGGCTATAAAGAAAGCTGAGTGCCGAAGAATTGATGCTTTTGAACTGTGGTGTTGGAGAAGACTCTTGAGAGTCCCTTGGACTGCAAGGAGATCCAACCAGTCCATCCTAAAGGAGATCAGTCCTGAATAGTCATTGGAAGGACTGATGTTGAAGCTGAAACTCCAATACTTTGGCCACCTGATGCGAAGAGCTGACTCATTTGAAAAGACCCTGATGCTGGGAAAGATTGAGGGCAGGAGGAGAAGGGAATGACGGAGGATGAGATGGTTGGATGGCATCACTGACTCAATGGACATGGGATTGGGTGAACTCTGGGAGTTGGTGATGAACAGGGAGGCCTGGCGTGCTGCGGTTCATGGGGTCGCAGTCGGACACGACTGAGTGACTGAACTGAACTGAACTGAACTGATGTCTGTTCTCGCTAATTTTTCCCAAATGTACACACAACGCTTTGTAAACAAAAAATAAGAGAAATAATCCAACAATGGAGAAAGAATAGAGGCAGAAATATGAAAAATGGGCCATGAGAAGATGCAAAGATGACTAACCAAATGCAAACATTCCACCTCTCATGGATAATATCCTAAGGCAGAGAGAAGGCAGGAGGATAAGTGCTCCTAGGTTTGTTGGTGGGAATGTAGATTGATGCAGTTTATATAGGAGAGAAACTTGGTCCCCACTCTTGGTAACATGCCTGCCCTGCTACAGCCTAACCTCTCAGATTAGCCTGGATACTTGTTTTTAAAAACATACAAAAGGCATATTTTTAAATCTGGAGGGACGAGTAGAGACCTCCCCTTGGCAGTGACCCCAGAGGGCTGGGTTGGAGGTTTGAAGCTCCCTCTGTCCCTCCGCCCCGCCAGGGCTTTCTGTACCGGGCCTTGGGCTTCACGCTGGCCACGGGCCTGGAGGCCGACAAGGTGGAGGTGCTGCTGCTGGAGCTGCTGTACAAGACGGACTACAGCAACGACTTCGACCGGGAGGTGAGGGTGCCCCGCGGTCCCCTCCGGGCCTTGGGAGGACGTGGTGTGTGCATGCCTGTGCGTGTGTGCGTGCCTGTGTGTTTATCCATGTGTGTGTGTGTGTGGGGGCAGCAGACAGGGTGTTCCCCAGCACCCCCGCCCTCAGCCTGCCCACTGGGTCTCCCTGCAGGGTGTGATCCTGTGCTTTGGCCTGTGTGCCCGGGGCCAGGTGAAGACGGTGCTGGCTGTGCTCCATGACTTTGAAGAGAGGATCCAGGAGTCGGAGCAGTCCTGGCAGATAGGTGCCTGGCGGGTGAGGCGCCCTTGCTCCATCGTCAGCTCTCTGGAGGCCTCTTAGAATGGTGCTCTCAGCCCCCAACCAAGGCTCTTCAGTTCAGTTCAGTTCAGTCGCTCAGTCATGTCCGACTCTTTGCGACCCTATGGACTGCAGCACGCCAGGCCTCCCTGTCCATCACCAACTCCCGGAGTTTACTCAAACTCATGTCCATGGAGTCGGTTATGCCATCCAACCATCTCATCCTCTGTCATCTCCTTCTCCTCCCGCCCTCAGTCTTTCCCAGCATCAGGGTCTTTTCAAATGAGTCAGCTCTTCACATCAGGTGGCCAAAGTATTGGAGTTTCAGCTTCAACATCAGTCTTTCTGATGAATGTTCAGGACTGATCTCCTTTAGGATGCACTGGTTGGCTCTCCGTGCGTTCATACTGGAGCTCAATAAGAAATTTCCCTCTGTGTCTCCTTCGCCAAAGTGAAGTGGGAAATTGGACCGAGGCAGCCAAGGGCCGGGTCTGGAGGCTGTCCATTCCATCCACAGGGCACAGTGCCCAGGGCTGCCTGAGCCCTCTAGGGGCCACCAGCTGAGAAACTGATGCTTCAGGTTTGGGCCTTGGATTGGACCCTTCCCCTGGGGGTCTGGTAGTTTGAATATAGAGAATTGGGAGTGTCCCGGCTTCTGTCCTGGCTTCTCCACAAAGTGGAGCCTGAGACCTGGATTTCTAGTCAAAGCCTGGAGAATGTGGGCTCCCCTGCTCTTCCTTCCATGGTGGGTTGGGTGGCCTCCAACACCTCCTCCCAGAAGAGCTGGGCTGAGGCTCTCTGTTCCCAGTGAATCACCAGCATCTTGGGAGCCCCTGGCCCAGAGCAGGTGCTCAGTAGGTGAAGGCATGAGGCGTGCACAGCCGCCTCTGGTCGGGGCGTCTGCACAAAGCCCCTGCGAACAGCAGTCATGGCCATGTCTGACCTGCTCACACGCTACAGCCAGGGCGCAGGGCACAGCAGGAGCTCAGTAAAGCTGTGCCCGATGGATGAGTACACGACTGAGCACTTCCGGTGCCCAGGAAGCACCTGAAGGAACAGACCCTCTCCCCGGTGGCCACAGTGGTTTCTTCCCCTTCTTGCTGGCCTCACAGGACCATCCCTGGAGGCGGGAGATGGTGAAGGGCGCGCTCATGGTGATGTACAGCTGCGTTGTCTCCTACTGCTGCCCGCAGATGCTTCTCATCCACGTGGACAACCCCATCACCACCAAGATCATCCACCACTATTCCAGCAGCTGCCAGGTAACCCCAGGATCCCACAGACCCGCCATGCCCCGATGATGCCCTCCTGAGCCCCAGACTGGGGCGGGAGTAGAGCCACCCTGCATCATTATCTGGGCACTGCCAGCCCCACGCAGGAGATTCAAGTCCTGGAGTCCTGCCTGTCACTCAGCATTTGGGAAGATCATTGCCCCAATCTCTCTGCTGCAGGGGGGGTCAGTGGTGGGGAGCAGCCCTTCCCCCATTACTGAGTAGGGGTGAATGTGGGTTGCTGAAGTCATAGGACAAGCCCTTGCCCAGCCCTTTGCGCATGCCTTCTCTCACCTCTGCCCCTATCCTGACACCTGACCCCAAGACCTTTCATAAGGGTCAAGAAAGGGGCTGTCTTCAGAGAGGCAAAGGGACTGGCTGCTTTCTTGGAAAGGCAAGGAGGAGAAGAGCAAGAAATAAAGGAGAAATGACTTTATTATTACTGTTTTGAAAACTGTGGTGAAGTAAACGTGACGTAAAATTTGTCATCATAACCACTTTTAAGCGTGTAGTTCATTGGCCCTCAGTTCAGTTCAGTTCAGTCGCTCAGTCATGTCCAACTCTTTGCGACCCCACGGACTGCAGGACGCCAGACCTCCCTGTCCATCACCACCTTCTGGAGTTTACCCAATCATGTCCATTGAGTCAGTGATGCCATCCAACCATCTCATCCTCTGTCATCCTCTTCTCCTCCTGCCCTCAATCTTTCCCAGGATCAGGGTCTTTTCAAATGAGTCCGTCCTTCACACCAGGTGGCCAAAGTATTGGAGTTTCAGCTTCAGCATCAGTCCTTCCAATGAACACCCAGGACTGATCTCCTTTAGGATGGACTGGTTGGATCTCCTTGCAGTCCAAGGAACTCTCAAGAGTCTTCTCCAACACTGCAGTTCCAAAGCATCAATTCTTCTGTGCTCAGCTTTCTTCACAGTCCAACTCTCACATCCATACATGATCACTGGAAAACCATAGCCTTGGCTAGACCGACCTTTATTGACAAAGGAATGTGTCTGCTTTTTATATGCTGTCTAGGTTGGTCACAACTTTTCTTCCAAGGAGTAAGCGTCTTAATTTCATGGCTGCAATCACCTTCTGCAGTGATTTTGGAGCCTGAAAAATAATCTGCCTTCAATTCAGGAAACTCATGTTCGATCCCTGGATTGAGAAGATCCCCTAGAGAAGGGAATGGCTACCCACTCTAGTATTCTTGCCTGGAGAATCCCATGGACAGAGGAGCCTGGCAGGGTACAGTCCATGGAGTCTCAAAGAGTTGGATACAACTGAAGCAATTAACACTTTCATTATCCTCACTGCCTCTATCAAAAAGTTCAGTCCTTTCATGTTTTAACAGCAACTGACCTGGAGGCAGGGCTTCCGGGAAGAAAGTGACCACCTACCCCAAAAGGGGATGAGAGGCCTTAATGAAGGGGCCACACAGAGGAGAGGCCAGCATGGCACACGGCCCCCTTGGTGGCTATTGCCCCTCCTTCTCCTGGGGGAGCAGACACCCCAACCTCCTTCCCTGCCCTCCATTCCAGTACCTTCCTTTGGCCCAACCCCAGCAGAGGCCAGAGACCAGTGGCCTGGTTACTGCAGGGGACGGGGCGAGGGAGATCTGGGGAGAGGGGATCTGGGGGGTTGCAGCCAGGCCCCCAAACCCCAGGCTCCTGGCGGTGGTAGCTCCCGGCAGGGCTGCTGAGGGCACCCAGTGCTGGCTATTGGCTGAGGGGGCACTGGGGCTGCATCTGTACCCATGGGGCTTCTCAGTAAATGTGCCCAAGGTGTCACATGGGCCAGGAGGGCTTGGGTCCCAGGCAGCCCCCTGGGGCTCATCAGCCCACCCTTCTTTGGCTCCCTGAGGCCTTTGGGGGCTGCCCCCTAGCTTACTGATGGAGCGCCAGCTGCCAGCCCCGCCCCTCGAGTGGCCCCCGGGGCCGCCTGACGCCTCTCCTGCCTTCCTGTCCTGCGTCCTCCAGGCCTGCGTGGCCACCATGTTCCAGTGTGTGCACTTCTGGGGCTGGAAGGCGCTAGAGAGCTCCGCAGACCACAGTGACACCGCTGCCCCCAAGGAGATGACCGGTTTCCAGATGACCCTGTGCTCCATCCTGGTGAGGAAGCTGAGGCAGGGGACAGCCCCAGGGGCTCGGGGCTTCATCCTGTGGTCCTGCTAGACATGAAGTGTTGAGACCGGCTCTGTCTGACAGAAAGGGAATGCAAACCACACACCCAACTTTAAGATTTCTGTAGAAAAAAAGTGAAAAGAGGTGAAACCAAATTTAATCATAGATTTTATTTAACCCACTAGTTCCAAATCATTGCCATTTCAACATGCAATCAATAGACAATTATTAATGTAATAGTTTACCTCTTTGGGATAATGTCTTCAGTATCCAGGAGGCACTTTACACTTAATTCAGACTAGCCACGTTGGATGGCATTATTGAATCCATGGAAATGAGTCTGAGCAAACTCCGGGAGATAGTGAAGGGCAGGGAAGCCTGGTGCGTTGCAGTCCATGGGGTCCCAGGGAGTCGGACACAACTGAGCGACTGAACGACAGCAAGCCACATTTCAGGTGCTCAGGGACCATGTGTGGCCAATGGCTACCCTATCGGACAGTGCAGGTTGTGGGCGAGTGTGATCTCTCTGGGCCAGAGAAGAGTAACAGAAACCTGAAGGTCCTTAGGTTGCCTACCTGCTACTCTGCTGTGTGACTTTGAGATGAGCACTTGCCCTCTCTGGGCAGACCCTGTAGCATCAGACGGATGGGCCTCTGTGAGCAGATGACCGCCACCTGTGAGCAGCCAGTCTGCTGGACCTCCTCTTCCATGGCACTGGGTGTCACTTGTTTTTTGCAGACTCAGAAAAAGCCTGCCGTTCTCTACAACTTCTTGCTAGAAACAATGACCTATGTTAAAAGCAACTTGTCAAGGATCAGAATCGCTGCATGTAACTTGGCAGGTGAGCAGGCAGGTCTCCTGATGCAGGAGGGACCTTGAAGACCATCTGGTCAGACCCAGGTCTGGAGTGGGGACAGGTGTTGGGAGGCAGGCTCGGGCAGAAGTTCCCCGTGTGTGTCCCATGGCACTTCATACCTGCCTGATGCTGAACTAGGTGTCCTGAACTAAACCCTTAACAGGAACTCTCATCAGGAGAAACCAAATCTCTCGCTGACCTAATATTCATGTGATGGGCATTTCTGACTGTCATTTTAGGAAACATTATGAAGCAGATGTCTGCGCATTACTTGAAAAAGCTGAATTTTCCAGCATTACGGAATTGTAAGTAGTGGAGACTCAAGTGTGAGTCAAAATGAGTCTACCCTGCTCATTTGGGAGCTTAGTGAAACCGCCGGAGGGGAGAGTCAGCTGACCCTGGTTGTATTTGGGGTTGGCGGCAGGGGTGGCCAGGGCACAAAGAGGTGGATGAACCTGCGGGGGGCTTTCTAGGAAGACAGCTCTGATGGTTCCCTGTGCTTTCTGCCTGCTCCCCATCATACACATTGATGCCTCTGGCCGATTGACACAGCAGCTGGGGCCTGGGGGGCATCTTCCTGTCCCTGTTGACGTGATGGAAGACCCCAGGAATGGGAGATGTGTGTGGAGACACGACTGCACCTGCCATCTTCCGAATTCACACTCAGGGTGGGGATGAAGTTCTAAGCCCCGTGAGCCCCTCGCCCCGCAGTCAGCTCTCATCAGGATGCACCACCCAGAGCGGGTGGAGGACGAGGGCCTGGCTGCCATGTCCCCATCCTCCTCGTACACTCACTCTCAGCTCTCCAGGAGCTACAGCTGGACTCAGATCCTGGTGTTTGGAGGGCAGCGCTGGAGATGCTCAACATCTTGGATACCTGCAGTCAGCAGCGGCTTTTGGCTTCACCTGAAGGAATCTCCTAGGTTGTCTGAGTTCAAAACGTACCTGCCTTTCTCCTGGGGGCCAAACCCCACTGCACCACCGCGAACCACTTTTAATTCCGTTTGTAAGAAAAAGTATTTTACTTAAATAATGAGTGCCCCTTTCCTTCCTCCCCTTGAAATAAACCTCCCTTGCTATTTGGAGAGCAGATTCCTGACTGCAAGGAGATGACGCCCCAGAGCTGAGACAGTGGAGTGAAGGGAAATTCCAGTCCTAGTGGGGATTTGATTCCTGTGTCCCCTGAGTGTGTGTGTGTGTGTGTATGAGGTCAGAGGATCTGGGGTCCCCTTTGTGTCTTCACTGCATTTCAGTTCCTCCCACGTGGATGGTGTGTCCACTGGGCTCTGTTTTGGGGCCCCAGGGGAGCCCTGCTGCTGTCCAGCCCTGCTTCTAGTAGCCCCGCTCTTAAAGGGAAAGGAGACCTCTCCCAGCACCCATGATGCACCCAGGGTGAGGGAGGGTGGCCACCAGTGGGGGCAGTGCTGGTGCCCATCAGCAGGGTGTAACTCAGGGGGGCCTCAGGGAGGAAGTGACACCACACCGTCCACCCTCGTCTCTTTCATATCAGGGTCCACTGGGCCAGGATGGGAAGGGACCCAGCGAGGCCTGGAGCAGAACCCATGAAGGGCCAAAGGGAGGAGTTACCTTCAAGTCCAAGAAACAGGCAGGGGGAGAAGGGCAGGGAAACTCTTCCTACACTCACGCTGCCAGTGGGACAGTCTCGGGTTGTCCCCAGAGCAGATGGAGGTGGGATTTCCAAACCAGTCCCACTGTAACAGCCCAAGGCAGTCACCACCCTGGGCCCATGGGTGGGAGGATTGCAAAGCAGTCCAGAAAACCAACCTGCACTGGAGGCTTCCAGGCAGACTGGTCTCACACTCTTGGTGGTGCCCAAGAAACAGACAGTGGAGTTACTTCCTGCTGAGTGATGAAGATGGTGGCTGCTGGAAGACTCAAGTCCCAGTGACACAGCCGGAAAGGAATGTGCCCTTCACTATAGGCCCTGGGGGAAGCCGTACGATTGCACAGTCAGGTCTCTGATCAATTCCATTCATGCCTGTGCAAAACATCTCCAGATGGTTTATAGACCTGAACTCAGAAAGCAAAAATTTAAGACAATATAGTCATTTTGATCTTGAGACTAGGGTAGGATGTCCTTTAAAAGTAATAAGAGAAACCAGTTAAAAATTAAGGATTAACCTTTGTAAGTTAAAATATATCTTCTGGGACCCCCCTGGTAATCTAGTGATTAAAATTCCATGCTTCCACTGCAGGGAGCTTAGGTTCTGTCCCTGGTTGGGGAACTAGGAACCTCATGCCATGCAGTGCAATAAAAAAAAAAAAAAAGAAAAGAAAATTTATTGAATAAAAATGAAAATACAACTTATCAACATAAAAGTTAAAAATAAATTTACCTTCTGTACAATAAAATATTGTAAAGTTAAGTAAGTCACAGATGGAAGAAGTTACTTGCAATTTATAGAAAACTAGGTTGGTTCATATAAGCAGATTGGCATACAGAATATGCCCAAATCAGTAATAGTGCAAATTAAAAAAACAGTGTCACAAGAGGATGCTTGTAAAGCCAGTAGGAGGCTGGTTTGGGAGGTGACTGGGCTTGAATGAGGTCATGAGGGTGGGGCCCCTTTATAAAAGACACTAGGTAGCTCCTCCTCCACGTGACATGAGAAGGAAGCCATCTGCAGGCCAGGAAGTGGGTCCTCGCAGAGCCCAGCTGTGCTGGCTCCTGGATCTCAGCCTTCATCTCCAGAGGCAAAGTTCTGTTGTTTAAGTACCCGGTCTCTGGTGCTTTGTTATGGCAGCAAAGCTGGCTAAAACACTCAGGTGACGTTGCAGTGTAAAGCTGTGGGTGGAAAGGAAACATCCATACAGGGAGAGCGTCACCTCAGGTAGGGGGATGGGAAGGAAAGGTGTGCAACTTAATCTTTAACAACTTAAAAAACCATTACACACAGCAACGTATTAACCACCATTTACTCCGGATGTTAGTACATGGGTTTTGTCACTGTATTGTGAATATTTGCAATATTTTATTTAAAAGTTAGTGTCCATTAAGTAAATTAAAAAGCTTTTGCACAACGAAGGAAACTATAAACAAGAGGAAAAAATAACCTTTAGAATGGGAGAAAATAATAGCAAACAAAAGAACTGACGAAGGATTAATCTCCAAAATATACAAGCAGCTACTTCAGCTCAATACCAGGGAAACAACTCATCAAAAAGTGGGCAGAGGACCTAAACAGACATTTCTCCAAAGAAGACTCATTAATGACTAATAAACACATGAAAAGATGCTCAACATAGCTCATTATTAGGGAAAAGCAAATCAAAACTACAATGAGGTATCACCAGACTCAGGTCAGAATGGCCATCATCAAAAAAATCCACAAACAATAAATGCTGGACAGGGTGTGGAAAAAAGGGAACCCTCCTGCACTGTTAGCGGAAATGCAACTTGATATAGTCACTGTGGAGAACAGAATGGAGACTGCTTAAAATACTAGGAATAAAACTACCACATGACCCAACAATCCCACCACTGGGCATATACCCTGAGGAAACCTTACCTGAAAAGGACACGTGTACCCCAGTGTTCACAGCAGCACTGTTTACAATAGCGAGGACACGGAAGCAATGTCCGTTGACAGATGAGTGGATAAAGAAGCTGTGGTACATACACACAATGGAATATTACTCAGCTATAAAAAGGAATGCATCTGAGTCCATTCTAATGAGGTGGATGAGCCTAGAGCCTGTTACACAGTGTGAAGTCAGTCAAAAAGAGAAAGACAAATATCACGTATTAACACACATATATGGAACCTAGAAAGATGGTACTTCTGAACTTATCTGCAGGGCAGCAGTGGAGATGCAGACATAGAGGACAAGCTTGTGGACACAGAGGGAAGGAGTGGGCAGGGTGAATTGAGAAAGTAGCATTGAAACCCATAGGTGGCCAGTGAAAATGTGTTGCGTGACATAGCTCAAATCCAACATTCTGTGACAACATAGTGGGGTGGGACGGGATAGGTGGTGGAAGGGAGGATCAAGAGGGAGGGGACATACATATTCCTATGGCTGATTTCATGTTAATATAAGGCAGAAAACAGCACAGTATTGTAAAGCAATTATCCACCAATTAAAAATAAATTTTAACTGTCTGTATCTTATGATGACCTAGATGAGAAACTGTCTTTACAACTGAAAAAAATCAAAACAAGAGTTAAAACTTAAATGTTGGGACGTCTCTGGTGGTCCAGCAGCTAAGACTCTGTGCTCCTGACACAGGGAGCTGGGGTCAGGGAACTAGATCCTACATTCCACAAGGAAGACTGAAGACCCCACATGCTGCAGCTAAGAACAGGTGCAGCCAAATAAATACATAAATACTTTAAAAAGGGACATTTGCATTTATTAAATTTTTTAAAAATGCTACATGTATCCAAAAAGTAAACAAAATTAAAGGGTATACATGAAAAAAAAAAAAGAAAACACCAAACAAAAAGTCACTGTGATACTCTATTATAAACAGCTTCAATAAAAATCATGAGATATCACAGGTGTTAAGTGGCTGCAGGTGTTTTGGGACTATCACAGAACTGTTTCCATTTTCATCTAAAAATATTAAGCTGTTTGGAATTGCTTTTATGGGTGAGTTTAACAGTGATTCAATTTGCTAACTTCTAATATTGGAAGGTCTGGTGCTGAAGCTAAAGCTCTGTTACTTTGGCCACCTGATACCAAGAGCCGACTCATTGGAAAAGACCTTGATGCTGGAGAAAGATTGAAGGCAAGAGAAGTGGGTGGCAGAGGATGAGATGGTTAGATAGCATCACCGACTCAATGGATATGAATTTGAGCAAACTCTGGGAGATAGTATTCTGGCCTGGAGAATTCTATGGACTGTATAGTCCATGGGGTCGCAAAGAGTTGGACTGAGCAACTTTCACTGGGAGTCAGTGGAGGACAGGGAAGGTTGCCGTGCTGCAGTCCATTGGGTTGCAAAGAGTTGGGCATGACTTAGCGACTGAATAACAGTAACAAATATGGAAGATGCCAAGTCCTGCTGGATTGAATTTAAAAGGCTAAGCAGCCGGACTTTCTTTCTAGGGCTTAAACCTAGGTTTCAGAGCAAACAACTTCTCTGAGGAAATAGGAAACGTAAAAGAGGATTTCTGGTCATGTCTAAATTTAACAAAGAAAATATGAGAAAAATAGACCTGTAAAGGACAATATTAAAAATTTTAGTTGAGCAACTTTATTCAAATAATTTCCAAAAATCCAGAGTCACGTCAATGGAACCAATTTCATTGAAATTTGCTTTGAACGACAGATAAGTGAAGCAAGTTCTTGGACTTCCTTGAGAATTAAAAAATACACAAAAATCAGTGCAAAGAGGGAATACTCCAAAATAACTTGGCAATAGATTTTCAGCTTTGAGTTTTTCTGACACAAAATCATTTGTCTCTTCCATCCCGAAAGATGCGTCATTCTTTCCTCTAGGGGGGAAAAAAAAATTCAGTATAATTTCACTAGAATTCCCATGTCAGCCCCCCAAAGCTTAACTGTTATTTATTTGTGTTAGTCATTCAGTCGTGTCCAACTTTGCAAACCATGGAACCCACCAGGCTCCTTTGCCCATTGTATTCTCCAGACAAGAATCCTGGAATGGGTAGCTATTCTCTTTTCCAGGGGAAGAGAATATACATAAATACTTGAGTCATTATAAATACCCTAAGGAATGTAAAGAAACAATAGTAACAGTAGTTCCTCAAGCAGGCAGCACAACTGGTGGTTAAGACCATGGGCTTTCAAATCCTGGCCCAGCCATGCATGCCTGTATGGATTCAGGAGCTAATGCTACATTTCCTTGGGGACTTCCTTGGTGGCCCAATGGCCAAGACTCCACACTCCCAATGCTGGGGACCCAGACCCGGCACAGCTGGAACACACACACACACACATGACCACATTTCCTATAAAAAGACAAGCTACCATCGTCCATTGGACAGAACCTATCTAAACAAAGGGTTCAAGTGGGGCTTAAAGAAGGAAGGTGTAAAAAGGGGTCAACACAGCCTGGTACATGGAGTTTGGGTTCACAGCTCAGAAAGATTTGGTCCTTTTCCTCAATAAAATATATAATATTTAGTGGAGAATATTAAGTAGAGAGTCCCCTGGACTGCAAGGAGATCCAACCAGTCAATCAAAATCAGTCCTAAATATTCATTGGAAGGACTGATGCTGAAGTTGAAGCTAGAAGACTCTGGCCACCTGATGTGAAGAGCTGACTCATTGGAAAAGACCCTGATGCTGCGAAAGATTGAAGGTGGGAGGAGAAGGGGACGACAGAGGATGAGATGGTTGGATGGCATCACTGAGTCGATGGACATGAGTTTAAGCACCCTCCAGGAGTTGGTGATGGACAGGGAAACCTGGCGTGCTGCAGTCCATGGGGGTCACAGAGTTGGACACGACTGACCAACCGAACTGAAAGAAGAAAAAATACAGAAAACAGTTAAGCATGTTTGTATCGTAGTTCCGGAAGGAGCTGCCAAACCAAACCCAGTCATGTCCCATCAGTCTGCTGAGTGACACGGACTCAGATGCATTGTCAGAAGCCCCACGTGTGGCACGCTGAAATGCTTGCTGGGAAAGGTGGCGCCCACCTGAGGAAGTTTAGGAACTCACAGCAGCCTGTCCACCCGCTCTTCAGCTTGTCTCTGGAGAAAATGGTGCAGACAGCGTAAAGCTTCAGCTTAAGGGACCCGCACAAGCTAAACCGAGGCCGAGGTGGGGGCTCAGATGGGCTCTGATGTGGAGGGCAGGGGGCTGTGGGATCTCTGCGGGCTGGCTCCTACTCTGTTCCCACGAAGCAGTGAGAAGTGAGCAGAGAGGAGTCAACTCCCAGATCAGTTTCATGCCCAACAGCAATTTTCTGAGTGAGATAAAGCTGGAAATGACAGTTTGCTGAGGACGGATAGTGTCTTAAGGGATGCTTTTTAGAAACACCCCCAAAGTGCATTCCAGTGGGAAATGCGTAAAAATGCTAATGTTAGAGGAAGGAAAAGAATTTGGGAGACCATTTGGAAAATTTAACACCTAAGAATTGACAAACACCCACATTCAGCAAACAGAAACGCACCTTCTTCTCTTCCCATTTGAGCTTTAAGAGTTGACCTCCTTCCTGGGCCTTGGCACGGCGCTGCCCACAGGTGAGAAACCCCAGGGTCCGGCCCCCTCTCCACACACCTGAGGGTCTGATAATCGGCATCGCTTTGTGGGGACCTGATGGCCCGACCTGGCAGCAAGAGCAACGTCTATAGATGGAGGGGCCCCAACCGTGTTGGAAGCCAGGGGGCTTTTTACGCTCTGCTGGGGTGAGGATGACAGGCTTGGGGGACCCCAACAGCCGGAGTCTGGGTTGAACTTTACTGAGAAGCCTTCTTTTTGATATTGAACTCCCGCACGTGCTTTATCTGAAGGTGCCTGTGTCTGCTGAGGTGACTTTTGGCAATACTGCCGATGAAGCTTGTTAAATTTTTCTTTAATATTATCGTAGCGATCCCTGGCAAAGCCTAAAGGTTGTACCCTGGGTACTGAAATGGCTTTGCTGAATGATACCGATTTCTGAAACTTTCCTGAATCACTTCCTGGACAAACAAGGTCAATAGTCTGCTCTGGGCAGCCCATGCTGCAGGTGGGGTCGGTCTTTGAAAGTGAGGGTAAGGACCCACTCTTCGGCAGGCAGCTACCCACTCTGATGGATCTTCTGCCCAGGCCTTCAAAGGCCTCACTCAACCTCTTAGCTTTTGATCTGTAGAGAGGGCTGCTCAGCCTGTGGGCTTCTAAGCCCTGGGGGCTACCAGGGCTCATGGGACCACCTCGGTACACATCCACGGCCGAGCTGGGCGGGTAAGTCAGGCTGGGCCATTTCCTGGGACTCAAGCAATACTGTTGATAAAGCTTGTCAAATTTGATCTCAATTTCCTTAAAACGACTCCCCGCCTGGCCCTGCAGGATTCTGGGTCTGGAAGCTATTTTTACAGGAGAAATCAACCACTTTAAGGTCACGAATCTGTTTTCCTGATCAAGAGGAGACACTGCTTTGGAGTCTAAGTAAGTAAATGATGAATGCTTCCAGGGCATTCCCTGAAGCTCCTTCCAAGGTGGACTGAATGTATGGATCTGGGGTTTGTTTACTTTGAGAAGAGCCCTTTCTGATTTTAAAGCCGTCTTAGGGGCAGAAACTTCGGGCAAGTTCCCACGATCTCTTAAGGTCCCTGCATCCTCCAGGGGCTTGGAGCAGGGTGGACGTCTCTCCCGGGGGCTCCGCCGAGAGCGCCCCCCTCCCTGGCAGCTCGTTCTGTTCATTCTGCCCTTATACCGGTGCCTCCGCCTGGAGCTCCAGTTCTGGCCGATGAGTGTCTTGGTGGAGATGACGCAGGAGGGCCTGGCGCCCAGCAGCCGGCTCATGGAGTGCAGCATGCCCGCGTACAGGTCGCTGAGTGTCGCGTTGCACACGTCTTCCGCCTCGGAGCAGGGGCTGCTTGAGAAGATGCCGCCACTGGTCCCTTGTAAGGGGATGCCGTCGCCCCTCAGCACCACGGCCTGGCTTGCTGAGCAGGAGTGAGAGGCGTCACCCTCCCTGGGTGATGGAGGCGGCTGGAGTGGACCACCAGGGCTGTCTTCAGAGACGTCCTCGCAGTATCCTGGAGAAATACACACACAAGGCAAAGCCGCGTGACCATTTGCAGCCGTCCACACACAGAGATCGGTTTCCTTGGTGGCTCCCGTGACAAAGAGTCTGCCTGCAATGCTGGAGACCCAGGGTTCGAGCCTGGGGTCAGCAAGATCCCGTGGAGGAGGGCAAGGCAACCCACTCCGGTATTCTTGCCTGGAGAACCTCATGGACAGAGGAGCCTGGTGGGCTACAGTTTGTGGGGTCACAGAGAGCCAGCCACAACTGAGCGACCGACACTTTCACACACAGAGATCAGGGAAATGAAGGCTGGATCATGACCAGCATGGGTTTTTAAAAAAAGTTATCAGTTTTAACTGAGATATAATTCACATATAACATTATGCTAGTTTCAGGAGTAAAACATTGTGATTTTTTTTTTTAAAGCAATACAAAAAAACAAAAGCAACAAAATTTCACACATATTTGGGAATAGACTCTTCTCAGAGATTTTTTTCTAGCTATCAAAACAATTCACTGTCCACTGACCTTCCTAAAAGGAGCCTTTCTTCCCTGTATGATGGTTTAGAAACGGTTACCTTGTCAAAGACTAATGAGAAACCAGATAATAATGACCCCGCCTGCCAACAGGAGTGTGTGGGGCAGGGATTTGTTGTTGCTTAGTCGCTCAGTTATGCCTGACTCTTTGTGGCCCCATGGACTGTAACCCACCAAACTCCTCTGTCGATGGGATTTTCCAGGCAAGAATACTGGCATGGGTAGCCATTTCCTTCTCCAGGCATCTTCCTGACCCAGGGACTAAACCCATATCTCCTGCATCGGCAGGCAGATTCTTTACAGCTGAGTCAGTGGGGAAGCTGGAGGAAGACACAGGACTCCTGAATACAGCTCTTTGCACAGCTTTAACTTTTGCATCATGTTAAATGTTTTATATATTAAAAAAGTGAAATCAAACCAACAAAGATGAGGATAACTCTAAAGATGAATATAGGAAGGAAAAATGGCCCCATCTCTATGTCAAACTGACAACAATCAGAAGAGAAAATAGAATCCAAATAACGCTGAACATGGTCCCCCTTTTGGGACAAGGTCTGAGGAAAAAAATTCTGCTTGGAGATCCAGAACCTTCTTCGGCTCATTGTAGAGCAGAGTTGTTACCAGGTGCTGTGATTCTGAAGCTACTTGGTGCTTTGTGACCAACCAAATAAGCATCACCATCAAGGAGGAGGGAGGCTGCTCTGGAGTCAGGGTGGGGGATGAAGGGCTCAGAAACCCCTGGGGACAGGTCAGAGGATCCAAAGCCAGAGTGGAAGGGGCTCCTCCAGGCTGAGCGTGGGTTGAAAATGGACAATAGATTCCAATATGTGAATTAAAAAAAAGTCCATGAGTTCTTACTGATTCTGGAAAAGGTAGAAGAAAAAGCATGTTGGGAAGGATAAAGTAAGGGGACAAAGGAAACGGAAGGGACAGAGTTCAGCCTATTTATAGAAGAATGCCAACAAAGGGGACTTCCTTTCTTAGTAATAATGCACCTATGACACGCACGTGTCTCTCACAGTTCATGGTGATGAAACATGCCCAGTGAACACGGGGGACAGTGCCCAGCTAAGGTGCCATCAAGCTACTGAAAATGAACGGTCTGCTTCTATGTCATACTTACCCTGGGCAGGTCTGGCGGGTAAGGCCAATGATGGGGCCAGGGTGTCCTTTCCCTCTCTGTAACCAGCACGCTGAAACCAAAGCAAATGACTTTAACAAAAAGAAAGGAGAAAAGTCGCTCAGTCATATCTGATTCTTTGAGACCCCACAGACTGTAGCCTACCAGGCTCCTCTGTCCATGGGATTTTTCCAGGCAAGAGTACTGGAGTGGGTTGCCATTTCCTTCTCCAGGGGATCTTCCTGACCCAGGGATCGAACCCAGGTCTCCCGTATTGGAAGCAGACGCTTTACCGTCTGAGCTACCAGGGAAGCCGAAGCAAATGACTTTAACAAAGGCGTTGCTAAGTGTCAGCTCTGGCCACCCCATCCCCCAGTACCAAGCCCACAGGAACTGTTCCCCAACCACAGATAGAGCATGACTGAACCCGGATGAATTGTGCAGCTTCAAAACCCTCTGCCCAAGGGCTGGGGCCCTAGTGGACCCTGTGAGCAGCCCAGAACGTGGTGGGCAGCCGATTCCACTGCCTGAGGGGACCCAGAGCGTCTGCTCAGGAAGAGTAGGCGTCGGGGAGGCTGTGAGCCAAAGAGTTTGGAAACTGAGATGGTCTTTACAGGCTCTGGAGTGAACCAGACATAATCACACCTCACTGGGTCTCTAGCCTATGGTTTGCTCTGAGGACACACTCAGGGACACAGATTACCTCCAAGTACCCTCCATCCTGCAGTAGGATATCCACTTGCGTCAAGTACTTCCTTCTCAGCTCATTTTTCGAAGGGCTCCAGGGCACTGCAGGCTGACGCGGAGACAGAAGTCAGTATTTGTGAGCACTGTTGGGCACGGCTGAGCTCTGGGATTTGGGAACACACTGGCATAGTCATCAATGTATATGTGTTTACATGGAGTTTCTCAAAGTTACTTCTGCACTTCCTGCTGTTAACAGTACCGAGTGTTACAGGCCCTCTGAAAATCTACCTGACCTGCGATCCAACTGTAGGGAATTTACCCAGTGGGACCAATTCAAAAGGAAATAGAAAGACAAAACATACCAGTTTGGAGAAGTTTACGACAATATGACTAGCATCAAAAAAAAAAAAAGAATCGATAATCTTAGGTGAGTTTAGGACGCAACTACTAGGACCGATCCCAGTTGCTGTGTCTACGAGACAAGAAGTTCAGTGGCTTCCCCAGCAGTCCAGTGGTTAAGACTTTGCGCTTCCACTGCAGGGGGTATGGGTTCGATCCCTGGTCAGGGGACTAAGATCCCATGTGCCGCATCCAAAATATAAAATCAGAAAAGAAAAAAACAACAATGAAAAAAGAAGTTCACTGTCCAGCTCAGGGGACAGGGACAGGCCTCTCCTGTCCCTCGCCTGCTGTGTATTGGAAATAGGTCTTGGTCTCTGCTTTGCACCGGGTGGGGAAGTCAGGGCTGGGGCTGCAGCTGGCGTGGGGGTAACATGAACACCCCAGGGAAAGGGTGGCACCTCGACTGCTTACTCCCCTTCACTACCACTCCCACGAAATACCTCCCAAAGCAGCCCTCTCCTCGCCCAGGGCCACCCCCGATTCTAGTTAGACACGACAGGCCACACCTGGGTGCACGGGAAACCTCTGTACGAAAGAAGTGAGTTTAGAGGAAAATCACAGGCCAGCTCTTCTAGCGTCTGACCCAGGGGGCAGGCTAGAGACTCAGGTGGATTCTGTCCCGTGAGTTCTTGTCCATCCCGAGGGCTGACCCGGAAACGCTCCCCAGAGCACCGCCCCTGTGACGGTGTCTCTACGGGGTACGACCAACCTAGAACCCAGCTCTCCACACGGCAAGGTTTGTCCAGGCCAAAGGTGCACTGGGAACCACAGCTGGGGTTGCTCTGTGTGCAGAGGGAGCAGCCCTCACGTTGACAAAGGTTTGGAAAGACAGGCTGGATCCCGGGCCGTGAGTGCTAACCTGAGAAGGGGCAGCTTGCTGCCTTAGGGGATCTGAGTTGGGGGTGCTGAGACTCAAGGGGCGGCGTTAGCAAAGAGTGAGCCTCAGAAGCGGGCCTGGAGGAACATGCCGGTCACGAGAATGTTCACCTGTCCCCAAGCCCCAACTCCGTCCCTTTGTTATGAAAGACAGGGCTCACCATTAAGTTCCCAGCAATCACTTCTTCCTGGAAGAAAGCTGTATCAGCATCACTGCTTTTTGAATCTAAAAGCAAAAGAGGAAATTTCCATCAGAATGTCTTAAGAAAGCATGTATATTTTCTCCCAAGGATAGTTTTGGCATTACTTGAGTATATACTGCAGTGAAAACTCCTGTTGCTTCAAGCGGTCCCTTGTAACAGGGACGCAGTCATCTGTGGCCACGCAGAGAAGCCATCAGAACAGGATTATGCCCCGAGTCAGGGACACTAGGGAAAGCAGCTTTTTGTAAAACCTCTACCCTTTCGATGGCCTCTCATTCTGAAAGCTGAGTGCCTATAGCCCAGCACCGTCTAATAGAACTTTCTGCAATGATGGAAAAGTCCCCCCTCCGCTGTCTAGTATGTCAGCCACGAGCCACACGCGGTGGCTGAACACTTGGAATATGGCTAGTGAGGCTGGGAACTGCATTTTAAACTTGACTTCATTTTAAATGAATTCAAATAGTCATGGGTGGCTAGTGGCTACCACACTGGACAGTTCAGCTCAAGAACCACTTCTAATTATTTTAAGGAGCCCAGGGAATTCATGGACCTAAGGCTTTACAGAGTTGAAATCTGGATTAATACTGGTAAACCAATGACACCCACGAGCAAACATCTCCGGGGTCTTTCTGTGTCCAGCAGCATGATGTAACTGTGAGTGAGATGGCTCCCTAGATGAGTTGAGAAGGAACCACCAAGGGACTGTTCAAAGGTTTTAGTTTTTCAAACACACTTGGAGAAAGTCATAGTGAGGAGCCTAGACTTGGAGTGTGGAGGTAGACAGAGACTCATCCCCCCATCTGCGCCCCCACCCCGACACAGCTTTCCAGCACCAGGACCACTCACCATCGGCTGGTGTATTGGGAGGGGGAAGCTCGAGATCTCTGGCTGGGACTTGCACGGGCCCATCTCTCCTGCCATCTGTCTTCACCGGAGAGCCCTTGATAAGATAAGCTTGGTTCAGACATAACGTATTTCAAAGCAACTGTCAAGTAAAACACCTCTGATCCCCACCTTTAGTGTATGAGAGAAAAGGCAGGTTTCCGGGGGCTTCTCTTCTAGAACATTCCAGCATCAAAGGCCTCAAGACTCCTAGCAGATAGTTGAGCTTCCCCTTGGAGAAGGAACAGAGCTGTCATTCTCTGGTGGTGCCCAGGGCTGCTGTCTCAGAAACCACTTGGATGGTGACTGATGGGAGCAGGAAAGTGAGAGTGACCAGGTCCAGCTCGGCCCTGGCACGGCAGTGAGCTCAGGGCCAAAACCAAACAGGACAGCACAGTCCCCAGATCCTCAGGTAGAAGCTGGAAATTCCAGAGGCCCCTGGGGGATTTCTGTGAATCTTAACAGTGGCTTGATTTCTATGTCGTGAGACCTACAATCCGTTTAAAAGCTTCATTGTGTGGTGGTACCTGGTGTGAAGAGCCGCCTTCCAGCTGAACTCCGGCTACAGGGCGGGTCAGGTGTCCTGACCAGGACTCAGCCTGCGAGGTGGTCAGCGGACCAGCCCCAAGGAGGTGGTACACTCCCCACCTGCCCCCGAGAGCCTGATCTGCCCACCAGACCTGGTAGTTGTATTGCGTTGCATTAGCTGCTCAGTCGTGTCCAACTCTTTGCGAGCCCATGGACTGTAGCCCGCCAGACCTCTCTGTCCATGGGATTCTCCGGGCAAGAATACTGGAGTGGATTGCCATTCCCTTCTCCAAGCCTTGCTAGTAACCATAACTAATGCCACGGATGGGCTCTCGTTAGGGAAATTTGAGAATTCAAGATGCCGGATTAGCTAAAATCTTTTAGGCCCACCTAGCCTTGTAAGGCAGAGAAGGCAATGGCAACTCACTCCAATATTCTTGCCTGGAAAGTCCCACGGATGGAAGAGCCTGGTGGGCTGCTAGTAACCATAACTAATGCCATGGATGGGCTCTCGTTAGGGAAATTTGAGAATTCAAGATGCCGGATTGGCCAAAATCTTTTAGGCCCACCTAGCCTTGCAAGGGGAGAAGGCAATGGCAACCCACTCTATTACTCTTGCCTGGAAAATCCTAAGGACAGAGGAGCCTGGTGGTCTGCAGTCCATGGGGTCGCTGAGAGTTGGGCACGACTGAGCGACTTCACTTTCACTTTTCACTTTCATGCGTTGGAGAAGGAAATGGCAACCCACTCCAGTGTTCTTGCCTGGAGAATCCCAGGGACAGAGGAGCCTGGTGGGCTGCCATCTATGGGGTCGCACAGAGTCGGACACGACTGAAGTGACTTAGCAACAGCAGCAGCAGCCTTGCAAGGACAGGAGTGAGAACATGGCGAGGCCTGTCCCTTTAAGGGTGGCCCTGGGGCATCACCTCTTAGATGTCTGTGAACCCTGCCTGGGGATGTCACTGCCTTTGCCTCAGGAGAGGTGGGACCTGACGGAATTTCTGCTATCCTGTGTCTGGAAGCGTCACAGTTGGAGCAGAAGACATGCGTCTCAGTAAATCCTTACACACAAGAAATCAGGGCGGTTAACGTGAGAAAGGGGCTTCTGTGGTGGCTCAAACCCTAAAAGAATCTGCCTGCAATGCAGGAAACTCCAGTTCAGTTCCTGGGTTGGGAAGTTCCCCTGGAGAAGGGATAGGCTACCCACCGCAGTATTCTTGCCTGGAGAATCCCCATGGATGGAGGAGCCTGGTGGGCAAAGGTCCACAGGGTTGCAAAGAGTCGGACACAACTGAGCGACTAAAAACACAAGGTGGGGAGACCATGGAAGAACGCACCCCAGTGGCCCCTGGTGCAGCTCCAGCTCATCTCCACCTTTATTCGCATCAACGTTCCTCTCCAGCAAGGCACGCTGGCAATAAAACGTGACATTAAATACCTGCGCGTCTCCTGTGCTTCTTCTCTTCACG
This sequence comes from Oryx dammah, assembly GCF_014754425.2. Classification (NCBI taxonomy): domain Eukaryota; kingdom Metazoa; phylum Chordata; class Mammalia; order Artiodactyla; family Bovidae; genus Oryx; species Oryx dammah. The sequence continues at coordinate 111,308,476 of NW_024070212.1, forward strand.
AGTCCTCCACCCCAAATTCGCAGTCCTTAAAAAAAACAAATAGTAATTACCATTTAAGTCATCATGAACTCTGAGCTTCAGTTTAATTTGTACACAAAGAAAACCTAAGGGACAGGCAAAGGAAAGGTCTAATAAGACCGAGATCTAACCAAGCCACATTACTGACATCCTCTTGTTTCTCATCTTCGTGAGGTTGAAAGTCTCAGAGGAAAATCTCATCTCCGTGAGATTTCAAAAATCCACACCAGATAAATTTATCACAAACAAAAATCTCTTCTGCCTGTAGGGAGCAGCTCGTTGAACCCAGGATTAAGCCAGAAATGAAACAGAAACAAGGAGCATACCCATGCCAAGCGCTGTCCTCAGAACACACATGTTGAGAGCAATCTATATACTACAGAGAGAGAGAGATACTGAAGGCACTTTTTAAGGGCAAACTTTCTACTCCATGGATAGAATAAGTGCTTTCTTGGGGCAACCTACACATTGTAGAACAAGTCAGAGGCACAGGAATAAATGCTGAGTTTTGGAGCCCTGCACTCACTAGCCAGCAGAATCTGGGCAAGATACTCCCCAAACCTCCACTGGCTCCTAGGTAAATTCAAATTAATAAAGAATGGGTCATTTAGTTGCGAGGCTTGAGATGGTTGTTGATAATAGCAGCAAAAATTCACTTGCTGCTTACTGTTCCAGGCTCTAGTCTAAATCTTCTCCAAGTACACCCCATTAAGCATTCACAACTCAGACACATGCCTTTTATGCTACTCCTAATTCCTTTGGATAGACACTCACTAAGGTCACTGTACAGATGGAGACAGAGGCAAGGAGAAAGTGAAATAACCAGCCCAGGCTATTTGCCCGCATGGTGTGGCCAGGCTGGGAACCCCGGGGGAGTGACTCTCTACTATGCTTTTTGGCCTTTCCAGAACAGAGTGACCCCTGACAGAGAGGCTTGGATTCAAATCAAATCTTTGCTACTTTGGCTGAGTGACACAGGCTGGTTCCTTGACCTCTCTGGTGGACTCTCTTCTATGAAACAACGATTCTAATAGTGCCTACCTTGCAGGGTTGTTGAGAATCAAGAATGTGTGACTGTTAGAAGCCTACCCTACTGTGTAGATTGGAACTTGCTTTAACTTACAGGAATTCGCCCTGCAAGGGGGGTCAGCTAGCACGTAATCAGGAAGACCACTCCCTGAGTACCTCTCCAGGGAAAGCTACAGGTCAGGGGACCTGTGCTCCCATCAGCAGGAAGGTTGTAGGAACACAGAACCGCTGGATCCACACTTAGCATCACTGTCAGTGAATCTGTTTGTACAAGCTCTCCAGGAGGTCTTCCACACGCTAAAGGGCTTCTTGCTTTGGCTACTGTTCTTGCTCTTATCTAACTGCAGTCCGAAATGAGTTTTCCACTGGTGAAATTAGTGATGTTCAAGATAAGTGGATTGACCAAAATATTCCAGACACTGCCCATCCTTCCATAAACAGGTCAAGAGAACACACTAAAGACTACTGATTGCACACTTAGGGATGATTTCTACATACTCCTGTGACCAGCCTTCAGGTTAGACGCAGGCTAGATGCACAAAACTCACTGTTGGAATACAGTAGCTTCTGTCTATAAAAGCTTTTCACTTAGGGTGCGGCTGGTCCAGCTAAGAAAGCAGAAGCTAGGATTCCATTTCCTTAGGAACTGATTTGTGTCTGTCTGTCCAGTGTACAACAGAACTGGGTCTCAGATTTGCTTTCATTAGTAGATAAAATTGAGTCAGTAATAAGGCTGAAGGGCTTCCTGGGTGGCTCAGCAGTAATGAATCTGCCTGCAAGGCAGGGGACACAGGAGACGTGGGTTCAATCCCTGGGTCGGGAAGATCCCCTGGAGGAGGGCACGGCAACCCACTCTAGTATTCTTGCCTGGAGAATCCTATGGACAGAGAAGTCTGGCGGGCTACAGGGTTGCAAAGAGTCGGACATGGCTGAAGCGATTCAGCACACATGCAAAAGGCTGAATGTGCACTGACCTCACCCAGTGCAAACTTTCCCCAGGTATTTACCCAAGAGAATCCATGATTTAAGTCTGTTTGCAACATCAAGCATTAAACAGGATGGCTCCTTCTCCTTAGATGCAGGTCAAATTCCAAAGTGCTCAGAACCTCAAGTCAAACAGGTCAATTAACAGTCTAGTGTTCACTAGTGCCAGGCTCCATCTCCTGTAAATGTCTAGCCAAGCAGCTGTTACTGTCACTATCTTTCCACTTTACAGATGAAGAAACCAACTCACAACTTGGCTAAAGCAATAAGCTCAAGCTGAGATGGCTATTAAATGACCAGCCGGGATGTTAAACCTAGACAAGGGCATTTTTAATCAGGATGCATCTATGTGTCATTGGAATTGTCTTCATAAATAACTGTTGGAAATAAGTAATTTAAGTGATTGATAGGTTCAAGGGAACTAGTGATGTATTAATGCTTATTAGGTGAACAGGTTTATTTTCAAAAGAGCAGGGACAGCATTTCAAACTCTATTAAGACACTATTCCAGTTACACTCTTAACCATAAATTATTCAGAAAGGCGGGGGGGTGGGGGTGCTGATTCGTACCCTGGGGCGTCTTGTAGGTCAGCGTGGACATGTGAACCACCGGGCCGTCCTCGAAGGGCTGGTTATACTGCGGGAGAGGAAGAAGGGGGATCCCATCAGATCGGAGGGCGGAGAGGAACCCCTGACCCGGGCTGAGAAGGCGCCAGCGCGAGGCTGTAAGTCTACGGAGCCCCGAAGCACCCCCCACCCCACCCCACCCCACCCCTCGGTCCCCCACCCCGACCAGGCCCTCTGCCCCACGGTCCCTGCCTCCTCCTCCCGCCCCTCCTCCTTCCCCCTCCATCCCGCCAGCGGGAGGGGCCGCACCTTTTCTATCAGCTGCTGCATTCGCCTCTGGAAGCGGCAGCGGCTGTCCCTGAGATTCCGCAGCAGCTCGTCCTCCGCCGGGACCTCGCCCTCCATGGCGCGCAGACCAGAGCCCCACTCCGGCAGGAAGCTGAACAGGGAACAAGAGACCCTGTAGCGATTCAAATAGCCCTTCCGACACGCCCCTCCAGTCTCCCATTGGCTGTCTCTTGAAAGACCGACCGCTGATTGGGCCTTTCAAACAGGTGGCGTCGCTCACTCCTGGCCAATCCGTGCCCTCGTTTCCGACCCCGCCCTACCCGGGGAGTGCGGGAGCGGTTGGGAGGAGGAGGGGTGGGGGTGTGGGAAGCGGTCTGCAGCCGCGCGCTGGGAGTTTGGTGGCTTGGTGTTACCTGGGTGAGTCTGCCTGTTCATCAGTATAGAGCCAGACGAGTAAGATGTCTGCCGTCGTGCACCGGCGATGTCCAAGCGACTTGCCCTGGGACTCGCCGCCTGTTGCGGGGGGCCAGCACTTCACCTGAACGTGGCCGTGGACCCTGCCCGGTGAGCCGGCTTCCTCGCCCCTCCCACCTCGGGTCCTCGTTAACAAGGGCTGAAAAAAAAATCACGGGATTACGAACACGCAAGGAGGCAGGAGAGTGAACATGCATTTAGAAAATAAACGTCCCACGATCCAGAAAACTCTCATACGGAATTTTTATTAAGCCCTGGCACATAGTTTTCGCACATGGTTTTTATTGCATACTCGACTCCATTAATTTTGTAGTGTTTTCTCTAGAGAATGGATAATTCAGCGCTATCACAGAGCCCGTATTTATGTGTTTGTGCTGATGTGATTATACCATGCTGCTGCTACTGCTAAGTCACTTCAGTCGTGTCTGACTTTGTGCGACTCCATAGATGGCAGCGCACCAGGCTCCCCCGTCCCTGGGACTCTCCAGGCAAGAACACTGGAGTGGGTTGCCATTTCCTTCTCCAATGCATGAAAGTGAAAAGTGAAAGTGAAGTCTTTCAGTCGTGTCCGACTGCTAGCGACCCCATGGACTGCAGCCTACCAGGCTTCCTCTGTCCATGGGATTTTCCAGATGAGAGTACTGGAGTGGGTTGCCATTGCCTTCTCCGTGATTATACCATAATATGGGATAAAAATGAGTATAACTTGGAGCACGATCAGGACTCTTAGGTGGAGCTCTTCACCTCCTCTCAGCCTGCACCCCCATGCTATCATGCGATCCAGCAGATATTAGGGGAGAAGGGGGAGTGAGAACATCCGGGGATCATGTAGGAAATATATTGGGATGGACACAGAGATATGCAGCCTAATTCCCTCTGCCCCCTTCCGCGCCAGGCCTCAGTGGCCAGGAGGGTTTTTCCTGGGCACCTGCTGCTGTCTTCATAGATTGTCTCAGTTGTAGAGAGCCCCTCACCCACGATCCTGCAACTCCAAGGCGGCTTAAATCCAATAAGGGCTCCAGGTGGGAACCTAAAGGGCTCCAGTCCAATAAGGGCTCCAGGTGGGAACCTAAAGGGCTCCAGGTTGGTCTTTTCAGCCAAAAAAGAGCGATCTTATGGGCCATCCTGATTAGTTCTCCTGAGGCAATCGGACTGATCTTTCCCTTCCTTCCACCGCTGCAATCTGGAGGATACTCCCTAGCAAACATCCTTCACCGTAACTCCTTCTCCCCGTCTGCTCCCAGGAGATTCCCACCTGTAACAAGCACTTTGCTGCAAGTGGCCACTGAATCTATGCATTCCGTTTGTAGCTTTCCCAATTTCCACAAATAGGATCAGTTTTCTGTCCCCTCCTCCCTTGGGAGTGCTCATAAATTTAGCGTGCTGTTTCCACTCAGTGTTTCCACGTGAATTCGTTTGGGACATTTAACTTACCACATTTAGAGACTTGAGAGGTCCAAACTGACCTCTCCTAGGACTTGATCCTCACTCCTAGGAAACCACTCCCAGGGTACTGGGCTTCCCTCCCTCACTTCACGGACTTACACGAGGATCTGCGTCTACCCCAGGGGCTCCTGGACAGCGTCTCAATCTCAAATTGGTACCTTCAATGGAACATACCCACTTTGGCCACACCCCTCTGAACCAGCTGAAGCACGTGCATTGACCCCGCTGGTGTCTGTCCTCTATGACAGCTTCCTACGTTCCACAATCCAAAATAATGGGTCAGCTAAGGAAGATGGACCCTCCCCCCACCACCCGCACCCCCACGATGCTCCTAATTTGACACTATTACTCCAAACACCAGGGCTTCCCTGGTAGCTCAGCTGGTAAAGAATCTGCCTGCAATTCAGGAGACCTGGGTTCGATCCCTGGGTTGGGAAGATCCGCTGGAGAAGGGAATGGCAACCCACTCCAGTATTCTGGCCCGGAGAATTGCATGGACTGTATAGTCCATGGGGTCACAAACTGTCGGATACGACTGAGCGACTTTCACTTTCTCCGAACACCAGTACCACCCTAGTAACCTAAACGTGTGGCCTCAGGAAACAGACTGGTATGCAAACTCTTTCCCCACACTCCCCAACGCCCAGGACGGATAACAAGTCAGGCAGTGGAAGTGGGTGGTTGCCACACCTCCGCGTCTCCCCGGGGTTTTTTTTGGTAGGTGGCAAAGAAGTCAGCGGTGCTCAGCTCTGCCGCCGCATCTCCGCCTCTGGTTGCACTTGCACAGCGCCCTCTGCTGGTCTAGCTAGAATTTTCACCCTCGAAGTGCTGTTAAAATGACATTTAGACAAAGGAAAACAATTCTCATTTGAATGGTTGCACGTCAGCTTTCATAAAATGTGCCACAATTTTTAAAACATGCATATAATATATGGAAATTTATTCTTCGCAGAGCTTCCATGTATGTAGTTTTATGTTGGAAAGGGATGGAAGTGTCACCACCTGTTTTTTCTGTGGTTGAGAGGTACAGCTTTTGGCTGGTCCCTTTGTTGACACAGAAACTGCTATCTAACAGTGAAAACGTCGCCGGAGATAAATTTACCAACCATAGCATCAAGCTGATGCCCTCGGCTGCCAAGAAAAGGGTATACTTTCCTTTGTTGTTACCAGAGCTGTTGGAAGCAAAGAGACTGTAAATAGTCAACAGCAAACTGATTTTCCAAAAGGTGTCAGTCGAAGTTCACAAGGGTTGTTTATTCTTTGATTTAGTGAGCCTATTTTTGTCCCTTCTTTTTAATTTTTTAAAAATTATGAGTGTATAATAACACATTTACAGAAGACTTGGAAAATATGGAACAAAATTACATATAGTTCCACCATATATTACAATTATTTTTAAAGTAGATAAATTAAGATTTTTAGTTGGAATTTCAATATCAAACTCTCAAAAATTAATAGAATGAATAGATAGGAAAGCAGAAGGATAGAGTAGACCTGAAAAGCACTCTGAACTAATTCAACATAAACAGTTCAGTTCAGTTCAGTTGCTCAGTCGTGTCTGACTCTTTGCGACCCCAGGAATTGCAGCATGCCAGGCCTCCCTGTCCATCACCAACTCCCGGAGTTCACTCAGACTCAGGTCCATCGAGTCCGTGATGCCATCCAGCCATCTCATCCTCTGTCATCCCCATTCTCCTCCTGCCCCCAATCCCTCCCAAATCAGAGTCTTTTCCAATGAGTCAACTCTTTGCATGAGGTGGCCAAAGTACTGGAGTTGCAGCTTCAGCATCATTCCTTCCAAAGAAATCCCAGGGCTGATCTCCTTCAGAATGGACTGGTTGGATCTCCTTGCAGTCCAAGGGACTCTTAAGCACCAATTCTTCGGCGCTCAGCTTTCTTCACAGTCCAACTCTCACATCGATACATGACCACTGGAAAAACTGTAGTTTTGACTGGACAGACCTTTGTTGGCAAAGTAATGTCATTGCTTTATAATATGCTATCTAGGTTGGTCATAACTTTTCTTCCAAGGAGTAAGCGTCTTTTAATTTCATGGCTGCAATCACCATCTGCAGTGATTTTGGAGGCCCCCAAAATAAAGTCTGACACCGTTTCCACTGTTTCGCCATCTATTTCCCATGAAGTGACGGGACTAGATGCCATGATCTTAGTTTTCTGAATGTAGCTTTAGGCCAACTTTTTTACTCTCCTCTTTCACTTTCATCAAGAGGCTCTTTACTTCCTCTTCACTTTCTGCCATAAGGGTGGGGTCATCTGCATATCTGAGGTTATTGATATTTCTCCCGGCAATCTGGATTCCAGCTTGTGTTTCTTCCAGTCCAGCGTTTCTCATGATGTTCTCTGCATATAAGTTAAATAAGCAGGGTGACAACATACAGCCTTGACGTACTCCTTTTCCTATTTGGAACCAGTCTGTTTGTCCATGTCCGGTTCTAACCGTTGCTTCCTGACCTGCATACAGGTTTCTCAAGAGGCAGGTCAGGTGGTCTGGTATTCCCATCTCTCTCAGAATTTTCCACAGTTGATTGTGATCCACACAGTCAAAGGCTTTGGCATAGTCAATAAAGCAGAAATAGATGTTTTTCTGGAACTCTCTTGCTTTTTCCATGATCCAGCGGATGTTGGCAATTTGATCTCTGGTTCCTCTGCCTTTTCTAAAACCAGCTTGAACATCTGGAAGTTCATGGTTCACGTATTGCTGAAGCCTGGCTTGGAGAATTTTGAGCATTACTTTACTAGCATGTGAGATGAGTGCAATTGTGTGGTAGTTTGAGCATTCTTTGGCATTGCCTTTCTTTGGAATTGGAATGAAAACTGACCTTTTCCAGTCCTGTGGCCACTGCTGAGTTTTCCAAATTTGCTGGCATGTTGAGTGCAGCACTTTCACAGCATCATCTTTCAGGATTTGAAACAGCTCAACTGGAATTCCATCACCTCCACTAGCTTTGTTCGTAGTGATGCTTTCTAAGGCCCACTTGACTACATTCCAGGATGTCTGGCTCTAGGTGAGTGATCACACCATCGTGGTTATCTTGGTCGTGAAGATCTTTTTTGTACAGTTCTTCTGTGTATTCTTGCCACCTCTTCTTAATATCTTCTGCTTCTGTTAGGTCCAGACCATTTCTGTCCTTTATCGAGCCCATCTTTGCATGAAATGTTCCTTTGGTGTCTCTAATTTTCTTGAAGAAATCTCTAGTCTTGCCCATTCTGTTGTTTTCCTCTATTTCTTTGCATTGATCGCTGAGGAAGGCTTTCTTATCTCTCCTTGCTATTTGTTGGAACTCTGCATTCAGATGCTTATATCTTTCCTTTTCTCCTTTGCTTTTTGCCTCTCTTCTTTTCACAGCTATTTGTAAGGCCTCCCCAGACAGCCATTTTGCTTTTTTGCATTTCTTTTCCATAGGGATGGTCTTGATCCCTGTCTCCTGTACAATGTCACGAACCTCAGTCCATAGTTCATCAGGCACTCTATCTATCAGATCTAGTCCCTTAAATCTATTTCTCACTTCCACTGTATAATCATAAGGGATTTGATTTGGGTCATACCTGAATGGTCTAGCGGTTTTCCCCACTTTCTTCAATTGAAGTCTGAATTTGGTAATAAGGAGTTCATGATCTGAGCCACAGTCGGCTCCTGGTCTTGTTTTTGTAGACTGTATAGAGTTTCTCCATCTTTGGCTGCAAAGAATATAATCAGTCTGATTTCTGTGTTGACCATCTGGTGCTGTCCATGTGTAGAGTCTTCTCTTGTGTTGTTGGAAGAGGGTGTTTGCTATGACCAGTGCATTCTCTTGGCAAAACTCTATTAGCCTTTGCCCTGTTTCGTTCCGCATTCCAAGGCCAAATTTGCCTGTTACTCCAGGTGTTTCTTGACTTCCTACTTTTGCATTCCAGTCCCCTATAGTGAATTGCAGCCATGAAATTAAAAGATGCTTACTCCTTGGAAGAAAAGTTACGGCCAACCTAGATAGCATATTGAAAAGCAGAGACATTACTTTGCCGACTAAGGTCTGTCTAGTCAAGGCTATGTTTTTTCCAGTGGTCATGTATGCATGTGAGAGTTGGACTGTGAAGAAGGCTGAGCGCTGAAGAAATGATGCTTTTGAAGTGTGGTGTTGGAGAAGACTCTTGAGAGTCCCTTGGACTGCAAGGAGATCCAACTAGTCCATTCTGAAGGAGATCAGCCCTGGGATTTCTTTAGAAGGAATGATGCTAAAGCTGAAACTTCAGTACTTTGGCTACCTCATGCGAAGAGTTGACTCATTGGAAAAGACTCTGATGCTGGGAGGGATTGGGGGTGGAAGGAGAAGGGTATGACAGAGGATGAGATGGTTGGATGGCATCACTGACTCGATGGATGTGAGTTTGAGTGAACTCCGGGAGTTGGTGATGGACTGGGAGGCCTGGCATATTGTGATTCATGGGGTCGCAAGGAGTCGGACACGACTGAGCGACTGAGCTGAACTGAACTGAACTGAACTGAACTCAGGTGTTTCTTGACTTCCTACTTTTGCATTCCAGTCCCCGATAATGACATCTTTTTGGGTGTTAGTTCTAAAAGTCTTGTAGGTCTGAAAGAGAACCGTTCAACTTCAGCTTCTTCAGCGTTACTGGTTGGGGCATAGACTTGGATTACCATGATATTGAATGGTTTGCCCTGGAAACGAACAGAGATCATTCTGTCATTTTTGAGATTGCATCCAAGTACTGCATTTCGGACTCTTTTGTTGACCATGATGGCTACTCCATTTCTTCTAAGGGATTCCTGCCCACAGTAGTAGATATAATGGTCATCTGAGTTAAATTCACCCATTCCAGTCCATTTTAGTTCTCTGATTCCTAAGGTTTATACAATTTTCACACAATGGCAGGGTACAAATTCTAATCAAGTTTCCATTGATTATGAGCCAGGAGACACTGGAATATATCCAGGAACATAAAACAAGGTGCAAAAATTTCATGGTCTAAAGGTATTGAGATCATACAGAGTCTGTTCTCTTTTCACTGTGGCATGATGTTAGAAATGAAAATCAAAAGATATTTGAAAATAACCCACATATTTTCAAGTAATAAGCCTACTTTTGAGACCTAGTCTAAGTAATCCAAGGTTATTGGCAAGGATTTAGCTGTTGGATCTTTAGTGAAACACTGTTTATCAAGTCCAATAACAGAAGGATAGTTGAGTGATGGATGGTGATATTAACAGATACGTGACTATGCTCCATTTAACAAGTTTGAAGAACTGTGTTTATTGGCACCGAAAATGTTACCTTTTGGACGTTACAAACGTATGTACTATATACTTGCATTCAAAAATATATATTAGGAGTTTGTGATTAACATATACACATTGGACTGTGCTTAGTGGTTCAGTTGTGTGTGACTCTTTACGACCGTAGACTGTAGCCTGCCAGGCGCCTCTGTCCATGTGGATTCTCCAGGCAAGAATACTGAAGTGGGCTGCTGTGCCCTTCTCCAGGGGATCTTCCCAACCCAGGGATCAAACCCAGGTCTCCCACATTGCAGGTGGATTCTTTACTACATATAAAATAACCAACAAGGACCTACTGTATAGTGTGGGGAACTATATTTAATGTTTTGTAATAATTTATAAGGGAAAAGAATCTGAAAAGAATATATTGTATATACACACACATATATATATAACTGAGTCACCTGAAACTAACACATTATAAATCAATTATACCTCAATAAAAATAGAAACATGAACACTGAAAATTCAAAAAATATTTCAGAAAGATAATTTTGTACTTCAAAAAAAGTAAAAAATTTACATGACATATTACAAAAAATTTGAGCATGAGTATATCAAAATGTTTCTAGTGTTATTTCCGGATGATAGTATTACAGATTCTTTTTAATACTAGTTTTCCTTAGCTGCATTTTCTATATTGAACATTGCTTCTGCTATTAAGATCATGATTACTCATGTGATAAAAAAAAACCCACAGCAGAACCATCGTATGTTTCTGTTGATTCTACAAAATTATTCACCCAGGTAAGACTTCAAACATTGTAAAGCTGCTGTCCTGCAGCTGATACAATGCAGGGCTCACAGGAACACACTCTCCTTGTTTCAGCTGTTGAGGGTGGTCCTGTTCTATGACACCTCTGGAGTTTCTACTGAGCTGGTTCCAAGGTTCCAATGTTTCCTCACTTGGAAACATTCTCGGGCATCCTTGGACCAATGTGGACACTCACTGGACCCCCTGAGCCCAAACTCCATTTGTTCTTCATCCCTGCGGGCAGGTGAAGCTCCTCTGCAGTGATCTGAGTTCTAACTAATTTCCTTGAGCTCTTGTTCCTGAATTTATCCTGGGTTGTTTGTTGTTCAGTCGCTACGTTGTGTCCAACTCTTTGCGACCCGGTGAACTGCTGCATGCCAGGCTTCCCTGTCCTTCACTATCTCCTGGAGTTTGCTCAAACTCATGTCCTTTGAGTTAGTGATGCCATCCAACCATCTCATCCTCTGTTGCCCCTTCTCCTCTTGACTTCAGTCTTTCCCAACATCAAGGTCTTTTCCAATCAGTCAGCTTTTCACATCAGGAGGCCAAAGTATTTTTAGATTTAGCACCAGCCCTTTTAATGAATACTCTAGGGCTTCCCTGGGGGCTCAGACGGTAAAGCGTCTGTCTGCAATGCAGGAGACCCGGGTTTGATCCCTGGTTTGGGAAGATCCCCTGGAGAAAGAAATGGCAGCCGAATCCAGTATTCTTGCCTGGAAAAATCCCATGGACGGCGGAGCCTGGTAGGCTACCGTCCATGGGGTTGCAAAGAGTCGGACACGACTGAGCGACATCACTTTCACTGTCTTTCACTTTCACTAAGGTTTTTAACCAAATAAGTCTTTGTTTAAAGTAATTAGATCTAGGTCTTTGTATAAGATCTTTGGACCTTTTGGACCTTGGCTCTGTCTCTTTGTTTTGCATCCATATTGAGTGGTGGTCTCACATTCCTTTCAGAGTACTGACATTTTCCTATTTTACCGTGCTGAAGCCATAATGGGAACTTTTGTCTCTAGTGTTCTTTCTGTTAAGATAGTTCAGTTCAGTTCAGTTCAGTTGCTCAGTCATGCCTGACTCTTTGTGACCCCAAGGACTGCAGCACACCAGGCATCCCTGTCCATCACCAACTCCCGGAGCTTGCTCAAACTCATGTCTGTCGAGTCGGTGAGGCCATCCAACCATCTCATCCTCTGTCGCCCCTTTTCCTCCAGCTTTCAATCTTTCCCAGCATCAGGGTCTTTTCCAGTGAGCCAGTTCTTCACATCAGGTGGCCAAAGAACTGGAGTTTCAGCTTCAGCATCAGTCCTTCCAATGAATATTCAGTACTTATTTCCTTTAGGGTTGATTGGTTTGATCTCCTGGCAGCCCAAGGGACCCTCAAGAGTCTTCTCCAACACCACAGTTCAAAAGCATCAATTCTTTGGTGCTCAGCTTTCTTTATAGTCCTATAAACTATAGGACTATAGTTAAAATAGTTTCTTTATAGTTAAGATAGTAGAAAAGTCTATGTCTTTTGTGTTTTCTCTTATTGTAGCAGAGACTAAATAAGATTAAAGTCTATACGGTTTAAAATATGCCTAAAATATATCAATACATGATGTACAATAAATTTATAGGCTAGTTCTAACTATCATCCTTGGAACTGTCAGTTGCACAATCAGGAATACACACTTTTGGGGAGGAACCAGTTTATAGAATAAATATTTTTCTAAGTAATCATCCATGTTTTTGCAAATGAAAGATGCTTTTATTTTTTTATATTATTTTAATTTAAATTTAAAAATTTACAATGTTCTGTTGGTTCTGCCATACAACAATGCAAGTCAACCATGATCACAGAACTAGAACAAAAAATTCACAATTTGTGTGAAAACACAGAAGACTCCAAACAGCCAAAGCAATCTTGACAAAGAAAAACAGAGCTGGAGGGATCAGCCTTCCTGACTTCAGGCTATACAACCAAGCTACAGTCATCAAAACAGTATGGTACTGGCAAAAACAGAAATATAGAACAATGGAACAAGATAGAAAGCCCAGAAGTAAAATTATGCACCTGTGGACACCTTTCTTTGGCAAAGAAGGCAAGAATATACAATGGAGAAAAGATAGCCCCTTCAATAAGTTGTGCTAGGAAAACTGGACAGCTACATGCAAAACAATGAAACTAGAACACTTTCTAACACCATACACAAAAATAAACTCAAAATGGATTAAAGACTTAGATGTAAGTTCAGAAACTATAAAGGTCTTACAGGAAAACATAGGCTGTGCACTCTTTGACACATCACAGCAAGATCCTCTGTGACCTACCTCCTGCTAACTGCTGCTAAGTCGCTTTAGTCGTGTCTGACTCTGTGCGACCCCATAGATGGCAGCCCACCAGGTTCCCCTGTCCCTGGGATTCTCCAGGCAAGAACACTGGAGTGGGTTGCCATTTCCTTCTCCAATGCATGAAAGTGAAAAGTAAAAGTGAAGTCGCTTGGTCGTGTCCTACTCTTAGCGACCCCATGGACTGCAGCCTACCAGGTTCCTCTGTCCATGGGATTTTTCAGACGAGAGTACTGGAGTGGGGTGCCATTGCCTTCTCTGAGTAAATGGTGATACACACACACATATCTATGTTCCATGAACTATAATTTTGGAGAAATGTTTTTATTGGCATCTAAAATGTATATGACTTTTAGTACAAAAGTTTACAAGCATGGATCATATATCTGCATTTAAAATATATGCATTTTATATTTTAAAATTTTAAGTGTGTAATTGTCAAAATATTCCCAGTGTTATCTCAGGATGATGGAATTGTGGATTATTTTAAGTATTCGTTTTCCTTAGCTGCATTCTCTAGACTAAACCCGTATTCTGTGACTGTGAGCATGCATTGCTTATATAATAAAATCCCAGCAGAACTGATCATGTGTTTTCACCTTGGCTCTACAAAATGAGAGACCATTTATCCAAAGAAGACACACTTGGCTCCAGATTTTCTAAACCTGCTCTTTTATAGCTGGACAGTGTTTTATCATGATCATACCTCACGTCCCCAGAAATGATTTTCCTGGGAAAAGTAGGGCTCCAAGTCCTCTTTTGTGCTGGTCTTGCCTCAGTTTCATGTGGTGGGAAATTGCTTTTTATTCTTCACCTTAGGCTTTTTGAAGTACAAATACATTCTTAAGGTCATGATTAATGTGTTTTAATGGGCTATCCATTTTAAAAATCAATGAAAAGAACTTGCATTAAAAATAGAAGGCAATTAGATTGATTTGGATGACCTATTTTTAATCAACCTCATTATTTATGAAAACTCTCAGGACATCTTTCTCTGGAACATTCAAGGATCAGCTCCTTCTCTGTTCCTCTGTGTGAATAACTTTAAAACGGGAGGCACCAGGATGGTTGATAATTTGCTAAATACTGTAGAAAGGTCACATTTTAGAGATGTGGAGGAACCTAGAGGCTGTCATCCAGAGTAAAGTAAGTCAGAAAGAGAAAAACAAATATCATCTATTAAAGCATTTGTGTGCGATCTAGAAAAATAGTATGTTGTTTCGTTGCTTAGTCCCTGAGTCATGTCTGGCAAATGGTATAGACAATCTTATTTGCAAAACAAAAATACAGACACAGCAGTAGAGATCAAACATATAGACCCTAAGAGGGGGAAGGAAGGGTGGGATGTACTGGAATTGAGATTGACATACATACACTATTGATACTATATATAAAATAGATAACTGATGAGAACTTGCTGAATAGCACAGGGAACTCTAGCCAGTGCTCTGCAGTGACTCTTAAATGGGAAGGAAATCCAAAAAGGAGGGGACATATGTATATGCATAGCTGATTTATTTTGCTGTACACTATGCCAAAGCCTTTGACTGTGTGGATCACAATAAACTGTGGAAAATTCTGAAAGAGCTGGGAATACCAGACCACCTGACCTGCCTCTTGAGAAACCTGTATGCAGGTCAGGAAGCAACAGTTAGAACTGGACATGGAACAAAAGACTGGTTCCAAATAGGAAAAGGAGTACGTCAAGGCTGTATATTGTCACCCTGCTTATTTAACTTATATGCAGAGTACATCATGAGAAATGCTGGGCTGGAAGAATCACAAGCTGGAATCAAGATTGCCAGGAGAAATATCAATAACCTCAGATATGCAGATGACCCCACCCTTATGGCAGAAAGTGAAGAGGAACTAAAAAGCCTCTTGATGAAAGTGAAAGTGGAGAGTGAAAAAGTTGGCTTAAAGTTCAACATTCAGAAAACGAAGATCATGGCATCCGGTCCCATCACTTCATGGGAAATAGATGGGGAAACAGTGGAAACAGTGTCAGACTTTACTTTTTGGGACTCCAAAATCACTGCAGATGGTGATTGCAGCCATGAAATTAAAAGACGCTTACTCCTTGGAAGGAAAGTTAAGACCAATCTAGACAGCATATTCAAAAGCAGAGACATTACTTTGCCGACTAAGGTCTGTCTAGTCAAGGCTACGGTTTTTCCAGTGGTCATGTATGGATGTGAGAGTTGGACTGTGAAGAAAGCTGAGAGCCAAAGAATTGATGTTTTTGAACTGTGGTGTTGGAGAAGACTCTTGAGAGCCCCTTGGACTTCAAGGAGATCCAACCAGTCCATTCTGAAGGAGATCAGCCCTGGGATTTCTTTGGAAGGAATGATGCTAAAGCTGAAACTCCAGTACTTTGGCCACCTCATGTGAAGAGTTGACTCATTGGAAAAGACTCTGATGCTGGGAGGGATTGGGGGCAGGAGGAGAAGGGGACGACAGAGGATGAGATGGCTGGATGGCATCACGGACTCAATGGATGTGAGTCTGAGTGAACTCCGGGAGTTGGTGATGGACAGGGAGGCCTGGTGTGCTGCGATTCCTGGGGTCGCAAAGAGTCGGACATGACTGAGCGCCTGAACTGAACTGAACAGTGGAAACTAACACAACATTGTAAAGCAACTATGTTCCAGCAAAAATTAATTTTAGAAAAATGAGGGGTTCCCCACCAAAAAAAAAAAAACCACCCAGAACAATAACAACAAAAAACCCACAAAAACTTACCTACCATAGAAATGTCCCGGGATTGCCTCTCCTTTTGCTTATTGTATCAAACTGTCAATCCATCACAGATGCTTCTTCCCGCCCATGGTTTACTGGAGGATGTCTGAAAGGCACAGGAGATGCTCTGTTCTGTTTTCTGAAAAGTTTTATAGAATCCAGTCCTTACTCGAAATGCCCTTTTTGACAATAGTGTTATCTCTTCTCTCAACCTTCTTTATCTTTTTCTATTCAACCACTGGCACCATTGCTTCTAAAGTTATTTCTTGCAATAACTTATTATCACAATTATTTAACGTTATTGTAAAATGCACAGAATTTAGATTTTTAAAAAGAAATTATCTCATTTTATATCCTGCAAATTTTCTATATTCATTGATTAGCCCTAGTAATTTCCTGGTGGTGTCTTTAGGGTTTTCTATGTTCAGGATGGGGGACACATGTACACCCATGGCTGATTCATGCTGATATATGGCAAAACCCACAATATTGTAAAGTAATTAACCTCCAATTAAAATAAATAAATTAATTTTTAAAAAGAAGGGTTGAGAAGCATTGCTCTACTTAAAAATAAAATATTAAAAAATGTGGAAAGAAAAGAAATTCTCCCTTGTTTTCTCATCTTCTGTGTTTTACATCTTTCTTATATCCCATTTTTTTTTCTATTGCTGAATGAATTTCCTTAAGTCTATAATTTTGCAAGTATTCGACAAGGAAATATAACAACTTCCATTTCAATACCTATTCCTTTCTATAGTCTCTGAGTAGTATTTTTATTAAATTTATTATGAAAATGTTATGTGTTTTTATTTGAAGTATTCTTCTGAAATTAGTAATATAATTTGTTAGTGTCAGAGGAGAAGAAACTACAGAAACCAATGTCTCCTTTATCTGAAATATCCTGTAATCATTTGCAATAAGTGCTATTGAACCTAATTGTTCACAAAGGAGCTGCTTGAATTCCTTGAACCCTGAAGGGTCCTCAGTTTAAGTTAGTATGTTAAACAATATGGGCATCCAGGGATTTCTCTGGAGGTTCAGAGGTTAAGATTCCGTGCTCCCAATGCAGGGACACCAAGTTCAATCCCTGGTCAGGGAACTAGATCCCACATGCTGCAACTGGGAGTTCCCACCCTGCAACGAAGATCAGAGATCATGTGTACCACAGCTGAGACCTGGTGCAGATGAATAAATAATAAACATTAAAAAAAGAATATGGACATCCAGATACAACTGAGATGATGTCATTATCAAGGCAGTGATGGCAAAAGCTTTCTCCTCCCATGTGGTCCCTGTTTATGTTTACTGTGCATTTTTTAAAAAGCTATTTTATTTTTTAAATTTTTGGCCACATGGTGTGGTCTGTGGGATCTTAGTTCTGTGACCAGGGTTCAAACCCATGGCCCTTGCAACGGATGCTTGGAGTCCTAACCACTGGACGGCCAGGAATTCCCTACAGTGCATTTTTGACTCACCAGACTAGGACCTTGTAATGGTTAATTCTACGTGTCAGCTTGACTAGGCCACTGGATAGCCAGATATCTGGTTAAGCATCGTTTCTGTGTCTGTGAAGGTGTTTGCGGAAGAGGTTAGTATCTGAACTGATAGAATAAAGGACCCAAATATGGGTAGGCCCAGGACCTCCCCCATGGCTCAGTGGTAAAGAATCCACCTGCCAATGCAGGAGATGCTTTTTCGATCCCTGGGTCGGGAAGATCCCCTGGAGGAGGGCATGGCAACCCACTCCAGTGTTCTTGCCTGGGAAACCCCATGGACAGGGGAGCCAGGCGGGCTATGATCCATAGGGTCGCAGAGTCAGACACGACTGAAGCGACTTAGCACACATACAGGCATGGGTGGGCCTCGTCCAGTCTTTAGGGGGCCTGAAAAGAACAAAGAACAGAGGGAAAGTTGGCTCTCTGACTGCATAAGCCAGGAAATGGGTTTTTTTTGTTCAGACTGGGGCATTGGTCCCATGGTTCTCAGGTCTCCAGACTCAGACTGGAGCCTCACCACCAGCTCTCCTGGGTCTCCAGCTTACAGAAGGCAGATCATAGGGCTTCTCGGCCTCCACAATCCTGTGATGCCTAATTTTGTATGTATATATCTATTTCCTATATATTTATAATTTATATTTCATTATTTAAAAGGTTGGTATCACACATACTCAAGTATGTTATACTATCTTCATTTCTCAAAAGCAGCATTTCAAAGTGTTACGTGCCTTGTGCTCAGTCGTGTCTGATTATTTGTGACCCCAGGGGCTATAACCTGTCAATGAGACCTTCCAGGCAAGAATACTTTGCCAATTTCCTTCTCCAGGGGATCTTCCCCACCCAGGGATCAAACCCACATCTCCTGTGTCTCCTACATCACAGGCAGATTCCTTAACCACTGAGCCATCAGGGAAGCCCCGATGCTGAGCATTGTTAACAAAGTGTTGAGCATTGTTCAACATCATAAACTACAACTCTGTTTTACAATGTGGTATGGGCGAAAGTCTAGGTAGTGTGCCAACTGCAAATAGTGTAAGCAAGTTTCAAACGTCTTTTTAAGCATATCAAAAGGAGAGCACATAGACAAGCATTTGTTACACCTTGTGTGTGTGTGTGTGTGTGTGTGCATCCGTGTGCTCCCTGGGGGCCTGTGTGCCACGTGGCATGGCTGAAGGCCCTATCCCCGCCCCCCCCAACATTCTGCTCTCTCGCAGCATGCTCTGCAGGACTGGCCCCTCCACATCAGAGCACGGTGCCTCCCCTGGTCCTCGGGGATGCCCTCGGTAGGATGACTCTGTTAGAAAATGTAAGGGGACGAGGAGATGGATCCTGGGGCAATCCCCTTCCTGCAGGGATAACATTAGAAATAGTAATCACACTATTCATTGAGCAGAGACTGTGCTCAGTGGTTTACATATATCATATCCATTGATCATCCCAACAAAGGAGAGAGGTCACCTGTCTTGAAGCCCCAGTCTTTCAATTTGTAACCAAGAGTACCTTGGGTAATTGACCTGAGCCTCAGTCATGTCATCTGTGAAATGGGAACAGTATCTAATCATGGAGTTCAGTTCAGTTCAGTTCAGTCGCTCAGTCGTGTCCGACTCTTTGCAACCCCATGAATCGCAGCACACCAGGCCTCCCTGTCCATCAACTCCTGGAGTTTACTCAGACTCACGTCCATCGAGTCAGTGATGCCACCCAGCCATCTCAATCCTCTGTTGTCCCCTTCTCCTCCTGCCCCCCATCCCTCCCAGCATCAGAGTCTTTTCCAATGAGTCAACTCTTCCCATGAGGTGGCCAAAGTACTGGAGTTTCAGCTTTAGCATCATTCCTTCCAAAGAAATCCCAGGGCTGATCTCCTTCAGAATGGACTGGTTGGATCTCCTTGCAGTCCAAGGGACTCTCAAGAGTCTTCTCCAACACCACAGTTAATGGAGGTTAAATAAAACATGCTAGGTAAGTGCAGACTTCCCAGGTGGCTCAAGGTGTAAAGAATCTGCCTGCAATGCAGGAGACTCAGGGTCGATACTTGGGTTGGGAAGATCCCCTGGAGAAGGGCATGGCAACCCACTCCAGTATTCTTGCCTGGAGAATCCCATGGACAGAGGAGCCTGACTGGCTACAATCCACAGGGTCAAAAAGAGTTGAACACGACTGAAGTGACTGAGCGCGAAGGCCTGTTATAAAGTATCATGGTTACTGATAATGTCGTCTCCTAACCGTGCTGGTGTGGGGCTGGAGAACACGCAGGAGAGAGAGGCAGGCTGCTTCCAAGTCACGTCACGATGCCGGGATCCACAGTGAGAGGAGTGGGAATCCAAGGCACATAGTTAGAAAACAAAGCTGGTGGAGGTGCCGTTCTCCAATTAACACCCTAAACCTCACTGTCTTACTGAACCTCAGAAAGAACTACCAACTTAGAGAACTACTCTTAGATCTAGCTTCACAGTTTTAAAAAGCCTGATGGAAACCAAAGAAGTATTAGTGCAGGTAAGAGGGCAGAAGTTTCTAAATGGCTCCATTACAGAGACTTTAGCTAAATGACTTTCCTTCTCCTCTTTTTGAAGGGCAACACTTTTGTGTTTTCCAGGTGTCTGCTTTGTGCTTTCTTTCTTGGCTTTTACTGGACACGTACTGTGTTGCAGATGAAGCTTAATGGACCATTTTGCCCCAGAGTGGTCTGAAACAATCACACTTCTTTGCCACAATTTTGAAAAGACTTCGAGCAGGGAATGTTGCCTCTCAGGCTGTGGCTTTCCTCCTTACCTGAGTGGAAGGCTTTTTACTAACCTTTCCGATGGCTTTGGGGTTTATGGTGAAGACATCTCTAGAAATGCCACCATGTGGCCTCAGGTTGCGTTCCATCCAGCAGCTTTTCTGTTGGAGAGGTGAGTTTCAGCTCCCGCCCATTGGCTGGAGATTGTTATATCTGTCTTGATGTCCACTTGCTCTCTGATTGAATAAAGTCTCGGGAAGGGGAGAGTGTCCTTAATGTCATGGAGAGGGTCATTTGATGTGAAACTGACTTCCAGGAAGTCAGGGCAAGCATCCCCTTGCTGGGAAGAGCAGGTCACAGGGGACCGACTTCATCATTCACAGAAGCACTTAGACCTGCCGCAGGTCAAGAGAAGGGTCACTCCACCAGAGCACCCAAGAAGCCCTCATCACCACCTACCCACACTGGCCTTACCTGCAATTCCATCCATCAGGAAAGGTGGGTGAGAATAGCTGGGGACACAGCTGCAAGGAAAACCGTTCCTTCGTCCTGGTTATTGGAGAGGAGAGAATAGTGCACAGCGCTGCCGCTGAGATAATGATAGCAACACTAGCAGTGACACTAAGGACTTCTCTTTCAGCGAAATCTTTTCTCTTTCGAATGTGAGGTTTATTATCACAGAGGGCTGCATACCACATCCACGTACAGTTGAAAGAATGTTCATGAGCAAACACCCCTGCAACTCCACAAAGATCAAGAAGAGGGACATTGCCAGCACCCCACTGTGTGCCCCTGCCCACTTAAGTGACCTCTGTTCTGGCTTTAAGATAATAACATCCTAACTCTCTAGTTTTGCAACACGGGCATGCATCGGTTCAGTCCCTCAGTCGTGTCCAACTCTTTGCAACCCCATGAACTGCAGCACGCCAGGCCTCCCTGTCCATTACCAATTCCCGGAGTTCACCCAAACCCATGTCCATTGAGTCGGTGATGCCATCCAACCATCTCATCCTGTCGTCCCCTTCTCCTCCTACCTTCAATCTTTCCCAGCATCAGGGTCATTTCAAATGAGTCAGCTTTTCGCATCAGGTGGCCAAAGTATTGGAGTTTCAGTTTCAACATCAGTCTTTCCAATGAACACCCAGGACTGATCTCCTTTAGGATGGACTGGTTGGATCTCCTTATAGTCCAAGGGACTCTCAAGAGTCTTCTCCAACACCACAGTTCAAAAGCATCAATTCTTCAGCAAATGTATCACTAAATGACAAATTTGTTTGGGTCCATTTTTTGAGCTGCATATAAATGGCAACCCACTCCAGTATTCTTGCCTAGGAAATTCCATGTACAGAGGAGCCTGGGAGGCTACAGTCCACAGGTCACAAAGAGTCAGCCGTGACTGAGCCAAGTAAACAGCAACAACAACAACATACATGGATATGTGCTATTTGGTTTCCTTTGTAATGTGCTGTCATCTCAGGTTGGTTTTCCAGGAAGAGGGCTCTGAGATTCAGTTCAGTTCACTTGCTCAGTCATGTCCAACTCTTAGCGATCCTGTGGACTGCAGCATGCCGGCTTCCCTGTCCCTCACCATCTCGCAGAGTTTGCCCAAGTTCATGTCTACTGAATTGGTGAGGCCATCCAGTCCTCTCATCCTCTGTCGCCCTCTTCTCCTGCTTTCAACCTTCCCCAGCATCAAGGTCTTTTCCACTGAGTCAGCTGTTGTTATGGATTATCTTCATTAATTTCTCAGTGTTAAATAGTCCCAGATTATGCCCTATTTGGTCAAAGAGTTTTGTCCCTTCTGCTCCCGGATTTCACCTCCATTGATCTTTGTAAGTGAGCCTGATCCATAGCATTGTTTCTTTTCCTGTATTGTTCAGATTTTTGGTTGTCTTAGCATTTCTTGCGTGGTAGAGTAAATTGGGACATTTTCCATCACATGTGCTTTGTGTGTATGTGTGTATATTTTGAAACTGTTAAGAACATGAGAACTATTTATTTAGCAAATTGGTAAAACCTTCTGGTAAAGCTTCTGTGATATTTGAAACACTTTTAACAAGTAGCAAATGTCTTCTGCTTAGTTCTTTAAAGTTACACATTTACATTAGCATATCCCAAACTATGTTTCATGGGAAACTTATTTTGCAAGATCTTATAAAGAAAAGCTTCCTGGTTGGAACCCCAGGTTAAACTAAGTTAAACCTTTTTTTTGGGGGGGGATACAAAATTCTCAGAACATTTGTATGCTAATTGCATCTTCAAGAGGGACTTACTTATCACTTCTCAAAATTGTAAGACACTTGCGTTCTGCAGAATACAATCTAAGTAATATTTAAAATTTTTTTAAAAAATTTAAATATTTAATTTTTTGGGGGTCTCTTCCAAGATATTTTAATTTTTGCTTCTTGCTGTTAGCAAGTCAACTTCTGTCTCACATTCTTAATATACAACTTTCATTTTTTTTTTTTTTGATGGACTGGAAACCATACAACTCTGGACCACCAGGGAAGTCCCAGTCTGTAGCATATTTTAAAGAGATTTCCCACATGAATAACTAAGATAAAAGGAAAATCAGTAAAATGGAAATCAAGCATCATCCAGAAGCCCCCTCCCATAAAGCTGCAGGTAAAGCAGCCGGAAGTCGCACACAAAATAAGAAGAATGGCCCTATCTTCTGAACAATATGTTATGTGTGTGCCTGGCCCTGTGATTTCCATCACTTAGCTTGGCAAGTCTCCATGCTGCCTGTCCATTAGAATCACTTGGGGAGCTTCTAAAATAGTGATGTCTGGATGGCCAGTTGCCACCCAGATACTCACGATCATTGGTCTGGTGTGGCCTGGGCATTAGTGTTTTTAAAATGCCTCCTTGAGAGCTCCAAAATGCAGCCCTGGTTGAGAATCACAGCATAACTCATTTTATATCTCACGATGACTCTAGAAAATTCAATCATCACTTTCATTGAACAGAGAGTCTATGAAACTGGGGTCACACAGCTAGTCTGTGATGAATGTGATTGGAACAAGGCAGTCTGGGTTTAAAGCAGACCCTCTTCAACAAGATCTATATGACCTATATATTATACTGACATGCTGGATACCTAAGCTTAATGTGATATAGTCTAGCATTTAACTGAAATATGGGTAACTAAAAAGACATGGTATAATTCAAAAGTACTTTATAACCGAAAAGGAACTATTTAAATATGAGAAGTTATTTCTGGTTTTATTAGTTCCCATTTACAGTCTTATTCTTTTACTGAATCAAATTTATGATCTAATCAATACCAGCTTCTTCATCCTTTTCTGTGAGTAAAGTCTACAAAGCCACTCTTCCTTCAGTGGGTTTTTTTTTAAAAAAACAAACTATCTAAATCTGAAATGAAATTGCAATTTAGAATGTTTGTAGAAGGCATCTAGTGTTTGAATCATTCAGAAGAAAAGAATTTAAACCTTGGGGTTTGAAACTGATGAAGCATTTCTGAGCTTGTCAACAAGGAACACGTCCTCCTAGGAAGGCTCTAGGGTTGGTTGGTTTGCCAGTTTTTTATGAAGTTCATGAATTACACAGCACATACCAAGCACTCTCTCCCTGACTGCTCTGGGAATACAAGAATGTCCTGAGATTACCAGGATGCAAAAGGCACCATCTCCACCCTCTTAGAAGTCACCACACAGAGGCGTGCGTACTAAATTGCTTCAGGCATGTCTGACTCTTTGTGACCCCACGGACTGTAATCCGCCAGGGTCCTCTGTCCATGGGATTCTCCAGGCAAGAAAACTGGAGTGGGTTGCCATGCCCTCCTCCAGGGGATCTTCCAGATCCAGAGATCAAATCCACATCTTTTAGTATCCTGCATTGGTAGGGGGGTTCTTTACCACTAGTGCCACCTGGGGAGCCCATGACACAGAAGGGAGCCTGAAAAATGAAGTGGCAATTATGGTCTCATGATGTAGGACTGGAGAAGACACTGGTGACCCACTCCAATACTCTTGCCTGGAAAATCCCAAGGACGGAGGAGCCTGGTGGGCTGCAGTCCATGGGGTTGCTAAGAGTCGGATATGACTGAGCGACTTCACTTTTACTTTTCACTTTCATGCATTGGAGAAGGAAATGGCAACCCACTCCAGTGTTCTTGCCTGGAGAGTCCCAGGGACAGGGGAGCCTGGTGGGCTGCCATCTATGGGGTCGTACAGAGTTGGACACGACTGACACGACTTAGCTGCAGCAGATGTAGGACTTGGGGAAACAAAGGACAGGAAGTGGCTGGTGCCACCTGAGAAAGTTCTTGAGACAGGAAGTGCTTGAGTTGGACCTTTGATGCTGAGCATAGGAGTGAAACAGGAAGTGCTTGAGTTGAAAATAGGAAGTGCTTGAATTGGACCTTCGATGCTGAGCATAGGAGTTAGCCAGGCAAGGAAGGTGGAAGAGAAAACGTCTGGATGCTAGAGCAAAACAACAGGCAAAGCATGGAGGAGAGAAAGCATGTGAGGCAATGGGGAGCTGATGGCTGCCAGGAGCGGAGCATGAAACCACAGGCAGTTGTGAGTAAGAAGAGAGGCATCCCCAGCTCGCTGTCACGGTGACAACCGCCAGGAGGCTGGTGGGAGTTTGTGAGCTGGGTTGGAATTCATTTATGTTGAAGTGATGGCATCACTGACTCGATGGATGTGAGTCTGAGTGAACTCTGGGAGTTGGTGATGGACAGGGAGGCCTGGCGTGCTGCGATTCATGGGGTCGCAAAGAGTTGGACATGACTGAGCGACTGAACTGAACTGAAATGAAATAGTCTGAGTCAATGGAGTGACTCCTTGCAATCGAGCTCATCTTACAGTTAACGCAATCTTCCCTAATGTAGCCAATGGTACTGCTTCTATCTTGGAGCCGTCTTCACCATTTTTTTTCCTAATTCTTCTTCCCTAATACTCAGAAAGTGTCTGTTCTGTATAGAGGAGGCACCTTTGTTATCATTAGAGATCCAGGAACCAAAAACAGTAGAAAAGCAAAAAAAAAAAAAAAAAAAGAGAGAGAGGATAAAACAGCTGTATGTGAAATATTATCAGCTGGACCTAAGTTTTGAGTTTTCATGCTGCCTAGGGCATATTGGCTCAGATGTGATAAAGTCTACCTGCAATACAGAAGACCCGGGTTTGATCCCTGAGTTGGGAAGATCCTCTGGAGAAGGGAATGGCTACCCACTCCAATATTCTTGCCTGGAAAATTCCATGGACAGGGGAACCTGGCGGGCTACAGTCCATAGCATAGCAAAGAGTTGGACACAACTGAGTGACTATCACGTTCACACTTTAAGAGGGTTGACCAGATGTCGTATAGAAACCTGGAATAGTTCTGATCTTGTAATTGCATGCGTGGCCACAACACCAAATAAGCCACCTAATCAGGAACATATCTACACGAGGACAATTCCTAAGATGCCTGTCGTGTTGGACTACTAAGGAGATCCTTAACAATAGCACTGTCTCTGTAATCAGAGAAGCTAATGGCAAAAAAAAAAAAAAAAAGTTGTAAAATTCTCACCTTAGTTTTGGGGGCAGTGGGTGCTTCATTGCAAGGACCCCCTTAATTTTGATCCTAACAGTGTACTTTTCCTTTCCATGTCAGTCATAGGGAGAAAAAAAGAAACCTTGAAGTGAAATCTATAATCTGTCCCTTTAAAGAACACATTAAAGTAGCCAGTCCTAAGTGGTTTTCGGCACACAGCATCACAGGACTTGATAAATAATTGATTTAAATTAATGGCCAATGAAAGAAACATATCCGCACTGATCTATAATTACTGGAAGCAACCTCATATATTTTTCATGAAAGTGTCATTTCATTGCAGTTTTTTTCTCTGAAATCCCATGTATTTAGAATTTAAATTGCTTTCAATAATTGCTTTCAACTGCTTCCAGTGGCGGGGTTTCTCTGTCAGTATGAGCATCAGAGAAGACTTGGGTGTTCCTTTCTTACCTTCTGATTCTGTCTGACTCTCTGAGCAGGAGTGGTGACACCAAAGAGGGAGATTGGGAGGGTTGGGAACACCTGTGGACACCCTTAAGCGCTGGTTGCCCTGAGGGTGGCTCTTCCTGAGCCTCAGGGGGAAAGCCATTGCTTCAGAAGTTGATGGGAGCAGAAGCCAGGTCCGCAGTTGGCCTGAGGGAGAGTTTACAGCCCAGACAATTGAGGGTTCCATAGAGTCTGGTGTAGACATAAGATTCCACAATGAAGTGAACCTTTTAGGCAGTGATTGAGATTCCAGCTAGGGTTCTCAATTATCTTTGCCAAAGCAAACATTCAGACAAAACAACAACAATAAAAACCTTTCTGATTTGGTAACTGACTTTTGTTAGTGAGTCATTGGTGAAAGGGAGAAGGTGATGGCACCCCACTCCAGTACTCTCACCTGGAAAATCCCATGGACAGAGGAGTCTGGTAGGCTGCAGTCCATGGGGTTGCTAAGAGTCGGACATGACTGAGCGACTTCACTTTCACTTTTCACTTTCATGCATTGGAGAAGGAAATGGCAACCCACTCCAGTGTTCTTGCCTGGAGAATCCCAGGGACGGGGGAGCCTGGTGGGCTGCCGTCTCTGGGGTTGCACAGAGTCGGACATGACTGAAGAGACTTGGTGAAAGCAGCGGCAGCATTGGTGAAAGAGAAAGTATAAAAGAAAGATGAGGAAAGAGAGAGAAGGAAAGACAGAGGCAGACAGAGATATAGACAGGGAAAGAAGGAAATATTCTTCAAGGAAAAAGAATCATGCTGAAACTCCAATACTTTGGCCACCTGATGCGAAGAACTGACTCACTGGAAAAGACCCCAATGCTGGGGAAGATTGAAAGTGGGAGGACAGAGGATGAGATGGTTGGATGGAATCACCAATGCAATGGACATGAGTCTGAGTAAGCTCTGGGAGTTGGTGATGAACAGGGAAGCCTGGCGTGCTGCAGTCCATGCTAAGAGTTGGACACGAGTGAGAGACTGAACTGAGCTGTGAAGATAAGTACTCATGCGCATTTCCATTCCACCCTGCAGCATAAACAGGATGGTGCCTGCTGCTCTCTACCTTTGATGCCTTTTGGTCACTTGACCCTAGAAAAAGAGTTGTTTGCAGACAAGAGTCTCCTGATAAAGGAGATGTCTTACCTTCAAGTGAAGGTAGAAAAGGGACTCAAATTCAACAGGAGGTGCTGTGTTCTCAGTGTCACATCACGGCACACATCATGGCCATCTGAAGTTACTGTGGTTGCATTCAGATGACTCGGTCCATCCGTCAGCCAATGAGCATTTCTTGGGTACCGGCAGTGCCAGGAACCACAGGAGACACAGTTATTGTGCTGCCACCTCTCCAAGGCCTAAGGTGGTTGACACCTGAGATATCACATCACACAGGAACTAATTTTCCATGTGTTTGTGGTTTATGGGAAAATAAACAAGCAGACATTGAATGTATTTATGTCTGGATTATTTATCCCATTCCGGGATTAGGAAAAAGTTAGTCAGGAGTCAGAAAAGTCCAGAAAAGTTCAAAAATTCACACACCAGTGCACTGACAGTTCCTAGGACTCCACGTCTATGTGCGTTGAGTCTTGCTTGTAGTCAGAGCTGTAAGTTTTTAGGTAAAGGCTGAAGAGGTACACATTAGATCCTCAACCCACATTCTCCAATTAATCAAAGATGGTATACTCCAAAGGAAGTACAAAGCCTTCTTCTGCTGTGTTTTGTGGCTCTAGGCTTCTCCATCTTGAGGGGCCTACATCTGATGCAGATAATACCAGGCCCTTCCTTGGATCCTTTGATGCTTGCTGGGATAGCTGGCTGCCATGGCTTTAGCTGAGCCTAATTGAGCATCAACGTGAACCCAGGCAACAGCATGACAACCTCAGGGATCAAAGAGAAACCAGGTGCAAATTGAGCTTTTCTGCAAATGAAAACTTGCCTTCTGAGGCAGCCACATCCAGGCAGGGAGGTGTTGCTCTGATGAGCAGAGCAGTGCAGTGGCTTCCAGGGTGAGTGCCGAAGCTAGCACTCAGGCACAGGCTTGGGACTCCTGTTCACTGGCATTTCTGACACAGCCTGACCATTGCCAGCAAAACATGGTCCTGTCTGCCTGGACTTCTACCTTTTCCATCTTTCCTGTGTTATTGTGTGTGCTGGGTGTGAGGTGCTCAGCTGTGTCTGATTCTTTGAGACCCTACAGCCTGGAGCCTGCCAGGATCCTCTGGCCATGGAGTTTTCCCAGCAGGCATACTAGAGTGGGTTGCCATTTCCTCCTCCAGGGGATCTTCCCCACCCAGGGATCGAACCTGTGTCTGTTGCCTCTTCTGCATTGGCAGGCAGATTCTTTACTGCTGTGCCACCTGGGAAGCCCACTCTGTTATTGTAATTAATGTAATAAAGGCCAATAAAAGTAATAATAGCAATCAATAAATAGTACCAAGGAAATGTTCTTAATTGGTCTCTGCTTAGCTGAGTCCTGAGTTGAAATTGCAACACACTCCAGTATTCTTGTCTGGAGACTTCCGTGGATATTCCATGGGGTAGCAAAAAGTCAGACACGACTGAGGGACTAACACTCTCACCTTTTTTCCACTTAGCTGAGTCACCAGATGTTAATGGTGCTGTTAATCTGCTCTGTAGAATCTTCTGGATTTGGTCCAGGTCACATCAAATCCTTGCTGCTACTCAGTCACTTTTTAGAAGGACTTTGAACCTCTCCTTCTACCACTGATGGAGAAGGAATAGCAACCCACTCCAGTATTCTTGTCTGGAGAATTCCGTGGACAGAGGAGCCTGATGGGCTGCAGACAATGAGTTGCAAAGAGCTGGACATGGCTAAGTGACTAACACACAGTTTTCACCAATAAAGGAAGCTGGTAAAACCAGCCTTGGTCCTTATAGCTCGTAACTAGGATCGTATCACTTAAGTTCTGTTCAGTCGCTCAGTCGTATCCGACTCTTTGCGACCACATGGACTGCAGCATGCCAGGCCTCCCTGTCTGCCCATTGCCAACTCCTGGAGTTTACTCAAACTCACGTCCACTGAGTCGGTGATGCCATCCAACCATCTCCTCCTCTGTCGTATCACTTAGGTTTATGTTATTCTCCTCCAGTCTACCTAGCAACAGGCTCAGGGAGTTGAAAGAAGAAAATCCAAAGAGCACATGAATTATGTGCTCTTGTAAAGAGTGCTGGAGCCAGGAAGCAGCCAGAGGACTTCCAAGAATGGGATTCTGACCCTGACTCCCTAGCTGGACATCTGCTTAGGCAACAGACTGGTTGACATGCCCTGCATTTCAGGTGGTAGGATAAAGATAAGTCTACTACAGGGCAGTTAGGATCCCCAAGGTTTAGCAGAACAAAGATGACAAGTGTCCCATGGGCAATGTGAACACCTCAGATGGAAGTTAACCTGGGCACTCTTTTCATAATTCACCCAAGAGGGTTGGTCATGTGCAAAGAAATCCCATCAAAAAAGTATAAAATAACGAATGAGAACCTATTGTACAGCACAGGGAACTCTACTATGCTCTGTGGTCACCTAAATGGGAAGGAAATCTAAAAAAGTGCATATATGTATATGTTGGTGGTGGTGTTTAGCTGCTCAATTGTGCCCAACTCCTTGTGACCCCAGGGACCCCAGCAAGCCAGGCTCCTTGTCCTTCACCATCTCCCGAAGTTTGCTCAAACTCCTGCCCATTGAGTCGATGAGGCCATCCAACCATCTCATCCTCTGTGGTCCCTTCTCCTCCTGCCTTCAATCTTCCCCAGCATCAGGGTCTTTTCCAATGACTGGGCTCTTCGCATCAGGTGGCCAAAGGATTGGAGTTTCAGCTCCAGCATCAGTCCTTCCAATGAATATTCAGGACTGATTTCCTTTAGGATGGACTGGTTTGATCTCCTTGTAGTCCAAGGAACTCTCAAGATTCTTCTCTAATACGACAGTTCAAAAGCATCAATTCTTCTGTGCTCAGCCTTCTTTATGGTCCAACTTTCACATCCATATATGACTACTGGAAAAACCATACCTTTGACTAGGCAGACCTTTGTCAGAAAACTAACGTCTCTGCTTTTTAATATGTTGAGACCCTGGTGCTGGGAAAGACTGAAGGCAGGAGGAGAAGGGGATGCTTATAATTACCTTGGCCGTGTTGGAGAATCCAGGAAAATCTTCTTCCTTAATTCCTCTTGGCCACGCAATCTAACATGTTAGTAGGTTCTGTGGAAAATTCTTAAAGAGATGGGAATACCAGACCACCTTACCTGCCTCCTGAGAAATCTGTATGCAGGTCAGGAAGCAACAGTTAGAACCGGACATGGACTGGTTCCAAATTGGGAAAGAAGTATGTCAAGGCTGTATATTGTCACCCTGCTTATTTAACTTATATGCAGAGTACATCATGTGAAATGCCAGGTTGGATGAAGCACAAGCTGGAATCAAGATTGCCAGGAGAAATGTCAACCTCAGACATGCAGATGACACCACCCTTATGGCAGAATGCAAAGAGGAATGAAAGAGCCTCTTGATGAAAGTGAAAGAAGAGAGTGAAAAAGCTGGCTTAAAACTCAATATTCAGAAAACTAAGATCATGGCATCCAGTCCCATCACTTTATGGCAAATAGAAGGAGAAACAATGGAAACAGTGAGAAACTTTATTTTCTTAGGCTCCAAAATCACTGCGAATAGTGACTGCAGCCATAAAATTAAAAGACTCTTGCTACTTGGAAAAAAGCAATGACCAACCTAGACAGCATATTAAAAAGCACAGACATTACTTTGCCAGCAAAGGTCTGTCTAGTCAAAGCTACGGGTTTTTCCAGTAGTCATGTATGGATGGGAGACTGGGCCATAAAGAAGGTAGAGTACTGAAGAATTGATGCTTTTGAACTGTGGTGTTGGAAAAGACTCTTGAGAGTCCCTTGGACTGCAAGGAGATCCAATCAGTCAATCATAAAGGAAACCAGTCCTGAATATTCATTGGAGGGACTGATGGTGAAGCTGAAACTCCAATACTTTGGCCACCTGATGTGAAGAACTGAGTGTTTAGAAAATACCCTGATGCTGGGAAAGGTCGAAGGCAGGAGGAGAAGGGGACAACAGAGGATGAGATGGTTGGATGGCATCACCGACTTGATGGACAAGAGTTTGAGAAAGCTCCTGGAGTTGGTGATGGACAGGGAAGCCTGGAGTGCTGCAGTCCATGGGATCGCAGAGTCAGATATGACTGAGTGACTGAACTGAACTGAGGTTCTTGGCTTTGGGCCATGGCCATCTTTGGGGGCTATGATTCAATTTACCATAGCATTTTCAATTGAATGCATCTCAGGAGTCTTTAAATTTTTGCTGCTCTTTAAAGAAACTACATCCTACCACCAGCTCTGATGCTGTTTGCAAGAGGGTTTCTACTGCAGTTGTAAGGAGCACAGTACAAGTGAATTAGAAACAATTGTGTATAAGCCTCCAAGCATGATCTGGACAGCTTGGTTGATTCCCCTTCTTTCTCATATCTTATATTCTAGACCTTTTATGATAATAAAAACCATCCCTCCCCTTCATCATCACTATCATTCTCCTCTTCTCTTATTGAGACAAAATTGTTTCTTCATTTTCCTTCTTAACTTGACCACTGGGAAGACTCAAGGTGATCTTCCTAAAACACAGCTCTGGAGATGACCCTGTGATAAAGCTCTTCAGTGCCTATGTGCTCCCAAGATACGTTCCAAAATCCTCTCCCAGGTTCACACAAGGCCCCCTCCCACCTGCTCAATCTCCTGTCCCTCACTCCAGCTTCCACCCTTAAACTCTAGCCACACCCATCTATTTGCTGACAGGCATTCCATGTTTGGGCTTCCCAGGTGGCTCAGACACTAAGGAATCTGCTTGACATTGGGGAGACCTGGGTTGGATCCCTGGGTTGGGAAGATCCCCTGGTGAAAGGGAACGGCACCTATTCCAGTGTTCTTGCTTGGAGAATCCGATGGACAGAGGAGCCTGGAGGGCTGCAGCTCATAAGGTTGCAAAGAGTCAGACACGACTGAGCAACTAACGCACATACACAAATCCCGTGTTTGGTTCTTGGTCCTGTAGGAGCATGATGGACGGGTAGTTTTTCTTATCCTCCTATTCTATGATGCGGCATCTTCATCCTCTGCTACGCTGCGATGCTGAAAGCAGGTACCAGGTCTTACCAGCCTCAGAGACTTGGGTGCCCAGTGTCAGACCCGTTTGTGGTTGGTACTCAGTTAGTGGCGGGTTGATGAACGAAACAAAGGATGGGTAAAGAAATAAATCAGTGAGTAAAGAGAAAGGGGAGAGAGGGAAATACCAGAAGGTGTGTCTGCACTTGGGCGCCAGGGTAGACTTGCCATTGAACCCCAGAGAGCACAGATTGGATGGCAACACGTGAGAACCGCAGAACATACAACACAATGTCAAGACCTCCCGTTAAGGTTTGAGGTGCAGCAATGACTGGACAGGAACTCGGGCAGCAGAATAACAACCCCAGGGAACAAAGGGCATTTCCATATGTGGAAACTTGAGTTCTGTGACTTATTTTGTTCATTTGGCTTTTACTGATCCCTGACAGCTCAAAACAGTAAAGAATCTGCCTACAATGGGGGAGACCTGGGTTGAATCCCTGGGTTGGGAAGATCCCCTGGAAAAGGAAATGGCTACCTGCTCCAGTATTCTTGCCTGGAGAATTCCATGGACAGAGGAGCCTGCAGGCTCCAGGCTCCACACAAAGTCTGAAACGACTGAGGAACTAACACAGCACCATGTGCCAAGCACTGTT
Organism: Oryx dammah; assembly: GCF_014754425.2. NCBI lineage: Eukaryota > Metazoa > Chordata > Mammalia > Artiodactyla > Bovidae > Oryx > Oryx dammah. Next base: position 111,341,408 of record NW_024070212.1, read on the forward strand.
CCAGGCCCTGGGGAAACGCTTGTCAAGAAGACAAGGCTGCTGTCTCCCTGGTGAAGCTGAGTAAAGGTTGGAGGGAGAGAGAGGTGGTCAGTAACACGGAGCAGCAGAATTGAACAGCTGGTGGTGATTGATGCAGGGATGGAAAACAGGACAAGGAGCCAGAACAGAGTGATGGACTTGGGGGATCGGGGAGGACTTCCTGAATGAGGGGATGGTTGAACAGAGACCTGGAGGAGAAGGCTATTAAGAATACAACAATGATGACAGTGAGCATTCCTGAATGCTTCCTAGGTGCGAAGTACTATCTTTAGTGTGTGTAACAGATTAATTAATAAAATCCTGACAAAATATCTGTGAGGATGGTGTAATTATTATCTGCATGTGCAAATGAGAAAACTGAGCCCAGAGAAGTCAAGGAGCTTGTCCAAGGTCACACAGCCAGCAGTGAGTGGTGGTCTGACTCACAATTGATTTGATGATGATAGTAATAACTAACCACAGTGTCTGGGGAGGCCTTACAAATAGCTGTGAAAAGAAGAGGGGCGAAAAGCAAAGGAGAAAAGGAAAGATACAAGCATCTGAATGCAGAGTTCCAAAGAATAGCAAGGTGAGATAAGAAAGCCTTCTTCAGTGATCAATGCAAACAAATAGAGGAAAAGAACAGAATGGGAAAGACTAGAGATCTCTTCAAGAAAATTAGAGATACCAAGGGAACATTTCATGCAAAGATGGGCTCGATAAAGGACAGAAATGGTATGGACCTAACAGAAGCAGAAGATATTAAGAAGAGGTGGCAAGAATACATGGAAGAACTGTACAAAAAAGATCATCACGACCCAGATAATCATGATGATGTGATCACTAATCTAGAGCTAGACATCCTGGAAGGTGAAGTCAAGTGGGCCTTAGAAAGCATCACTACGAACAAAGCTAGTGGAGGTGATGGAATTCCAGTGGAGCTGTTTCAAATCCTGAAAGATGATGCTGTGAAAGTGCTGCACTCAATATGCCAGCAAATTTGGAAAACTCAGCAGTGGCCACAGGACTGGAAAAGGTCAGTTTTCATTCCAATTCCAAAGAAAGGCAATGCCAAAGAATGCTCAAACTACTGCACAATTGCACTCATCTCACATGCTAATAAAGTAATGCTCAAAATTCTCCAAGCCAGACTTTAGCAATACGTGAACCATGAACTTCCAGATGTTCAAGCTGGTTTTAGAAAAGGCAGAGGAACCAGAGATCAAATTGCCAACATCCGCTGGATCATGGAAAAAGCAAGAGAGTTCCAGAAAAACATCTATTTCTGCTTTATTGACTGTGTCAAAGCCTTTGACTGTGTGGATCACAATCAACTGTGGAAAATTCTGAAAGAGATGGGAATACCAGACCACCTAACCTGCCTCTTGAGAAATCTGTATGCAGGTCAGGAAGCAACAGTTAGAACTGTACATGGAACAACAGACTGGTTCCAAATAGGAAAAGGAGTCCATCAAGGCTGTATATTGTCACCCTGCTTATTTAACTTCTATGTAGAGTACATCATGAGAAACGCTGGACTGGAAGAAACACAAGCTGGAATCCAGCTTGCCGGGAGCAATATCAATAACCTCAGATATGCAGATGACCCCACCCTTATGGCAGAAAGTGAAGAGGAACTAAAAAGCCTCTTGATGAAAGTGAAAGAGGAGAGTGAAAAAGTTGGCTGAAAGCTCAACATTCAGAAAACGAAGATCATGGCATCTGGTCCCATCACTTCATGGGAAATAGATGGGGAAACAGAAACAGTGTCAGACTTTATTTTTTTGGACTCCAAAATCACTGCAGATGGTGACTGCAGCCATGAAATTAAAAGACGCTTACTCCTTGGAAGAAAAGTTATGGCCAACCTAGATAGTATATTCAAAAGCAGAGACATTACTTTTCCGACTAAGGTCCGTCTAGTCAAGGCTATGGTTTTTCCTGTGGTCATGTATGGATGTGAGAGTTGGACTGTGAAGAAGGCTGAGCACCAAAGAATTGAGGCTTTTAAAGTGTGGTGTTGGAGAAGACTCTTGAGAGTCCCTTGGACTGCAAGGAGTTCCAACCAGTCCATTCTGAAGGAGATCAGCCCTGGGATTTCTTTGGAAGGAATGATGCTAAAGCTGAAACTCCAGTACTTTGGCCACCTCATGTGAAGAGTTGACTCATTGGAAAAGACTCTGATTCTGGGAGGGATTGGGGGCGGGAGGAGAAGGGGACGACAGAGGATGAGATGGCTGGATGGCATCACTGACTCGATGGACGTGAGTCTGAGTGAACCCCGGGAGCTGGTGATGGACAGGGAGGCCTGGTGTGCTGCGATTCATGGGGTCGCAAAGAGTTGGACACGACTGCGCACCTAAACTGAGCTGGACTGGACTGAGCTGAGCTGAGCTGAGCTGAGCCACAGTGCACGTTGCGTAGGAGAGGCAGCGCTCTAAGTGCTTCACGTGGCTTAACTCATTAGTTCTCACAGGAGCCCTGGGTAGATACTATGATTATCTTCAGTGCTTTCTAGGTGAAGAACAGGCACAAAAGAGGTTAAGAAACCTGCCCAAGATCAGCCAGGGGCAATGGTGGAGGCAGTGCCCTCCTGGAGCCTGAGTTCTTAACCTCTACCTTCTGCATCCTCAAAGCAGCCACGTGCTGGAAGATCTGGGGAAGATGGGAAACACCAGGAGCTGGATGTGGACAAGAGGGGCAGGTTTTATCCTGACTTCAGCGGGAGGCCACCCGAAGAGTGTAAAGAGCGGGCTGATACAGTCTGATGAGGGCTTTGACGAGATGGCTTTGGAGAAGTGGGAGAGTGGATCGTGGGAGCAAAACTGGCAGATCAGCTTCCAGGAGAGAGGTGGCAGAGCCTGAGCTGGAGGAGGGAACGGCAGGTATCAGAGAGGTGGCGGGCTTGGGGTTTGCAGGATTGGAACTGGAGGCAGACAACAGGGATTACCGGTGGGTTGGGTCACAGGGGAAAGAGAAGAACCAGGAATGACTCCAGGGTGGAGGACGATTCCAGGGACCTGTGAGCTGCCCTGGAGAGGGTGCAGGTTAAGGGAGGGAGGAGATGGCTGGGACTCAGACACCATGAATGGGACCTACTAAGTCTCGGATGTGCATATTGGATACATCAGTGAAGATGTCAAGGGCAGTCCTTGGAAATCCCTGAAAACATAACTTGTCTCACAATAGGAAGGCTCGAAAGGACAGCTGAAACAGCCCTGACCTTTCTTTGCTTTTGATTTGGGCCACCTTGCCTCTCCGTGCCTCTGAGCTGAGTAACTCTGAGTGTGTGTGTGTGGGGGGGTATGTGTTTGTGTGTGTGCATGTATTTATGTGTGTGCGGATATGTGTCTGTGTCTGTGCAGGTATCTATGATGAGTGTGTAGGTACATATTTGTGTGCGTGCATGTATCTATGAGTGTGTAGGCACGTGTTTGTGTGTGTGCATGAGTAGAGTAACTCTGAGTGTATGTGTTGGTATGTATTTGTGTGAGTGCATGTATCCATGTGTGTGTAGGCATGTGTTTGTGCATGCATCTG